>NW_017728940.1:4099256-4194049 GCF_001723895.1 Crocodylus porosus | reverse complement strand
TCCAAAAGAGAAGGCTGAGGGGGGATCTTGTGGCCTGTTATAAACTAGTCAGGGGGGATCAGCAGGCATTGGGGGAGTCTCTGTTCCCCCGAACACCACCAGGAGTGACCAGGAATAACAGTCACAAGCTGGCAGAGGGTAGATTTAGGTTAGATATCAGGATGTGCTACTTCACGGTCAGGGCGGCTAGGGTCTGGAACAAACTTCCAAGAGAAGTGGTGCTGGCTCCTACCCTGGGAGTCTTTAAGAGGAGGTTAGATGAACATCTTGCTGGGGTCGTTTGACCCCAGTACTCTTTCCTACCATGGCAGGGGGTCGGACTAGATGATCTGCTCAGGTCCCTTCTGACCCTAGAAACTATGAAACTATGAAACAATAATGCAAGGCACAGCCACACAGGAGCTGGGGGCCAGCAGAAAGGGGCTAGTGTCCCACTGGTGGAAGGGACAAATGAGGAATAGCACCTCAGAGCCAGGCCTTATTCAGTGGGCCCAGGCTAGAAAGCCTAGCTAGATTAAAGGGCCAGAGGTCAGGGCGGCTGAAGCCCAACAGAGGAAACAACATCCTTGTAACACCTGCAAGGCCTGGGGCATGGCAAAGGGAAGGACTTGGAGCCACACAATTAGTCCTTAAGGCTTTGGGTGCCCTGCTGGGGCCTGGGGACCAGTGAGAATGCGTAGGGTGCTGGGGACCCTAGCAGGGGTTTAGTGGAACCAGGGCTACACAAAGGTCCATGGGCAGCCTCCCTATTTATCATTATTCCATCAAGGCATGGCAGGAGAGACAGAAAGGTGTCCTAGGGGCAGAGCAGGGCATGGTCACAGAGTCACCAGGGGCATCACAGCCACCCCTGAGACCCTGATGTGTTACACTGAGATGCTCCTTAAAGAGAAAAGGCACCTGCTTATACTCCAGCTCAGAATATCCCACGCCTTAGAACCACTGGTGACTGAGAGAGCCTGACAGAGCAAATCACTCTGCTCACACCTGGTTTCTTATGCTTTTCTTCATCTTTTTCTTGCCACTGTTGGAGGTAGGATTCTCAGCTAGATGAATATTTGCTTTGATCCACTATGGCCAGTCTTAACTTCTTAAGGTAGATGTGGTTTTTCATTCAAGATATATTTTTAATGAAAGACAGCTTTTTGATCAAAACAGAAATTTCTGTGTGGGAAATGTCAAATCTTGACAAATGATTTCTCATTGTAAACATGAAGCCCTGAAATGTTTCAGCCCTGAAGCAAAATATTTTCAGTGTGGGGGTTTTCAGGATGTTCTGTAAAAGCCTGCAAGCTTTGGATGGAAAGTTTCAAAAAGCTTTTTAGTTCACATGAAGAGTTTTCACAGGACTAAAAAAAATCTGACAAATTCTAAGTCCTCCCTTCCACCAACCACTCGATAGCTTCTCTGATGCTCTGGGCCTAATCACTGGCAAGCGTTATATACCCTGTATCAAGCTGAAACTCCATCAATTGGCTGCAGAAGCACAACTTTGAACTGTTTCTGGATCCAGCAGCTGATATAATGGATGGATCTTTGCCTGTTACCTACCAGCCTGCATCTTTCTACTCTCCTGATGTGTGTGGTCCCACCACTTTAAGTTTCTCTTACCCATGTGCATAGGTTATGAATGAAGAACAAGGTGTTATCACAAAGCTGTCCAATTTTAGCCCAGCTTGGGGTTGCACACTGTGGAAGTGGCTACCCTGGGATTCCTCCTTGCCTCATGTGCTGCGTTGGTGAAGTGTGACACCCCACAGCACATGCTACCCTGGCAGCACACAGCCTCCTACCATGTAGACAGTGAACATACTCCCAAGGATTCCTGTCCCCTGCTCTGCTAGCTGTGCTGGTGATGCATGAACCCTTGGGACATGCCCTGCCACATGGCAACAGGAGAGCCAGCTGCTGGGGCCCATGACCCACATACTAACCACTGACAGGCTGAACATGACCCACAGGCAACATGCTGCCTCTTTGCAGGAAGCCAGTTGGACAGTCCTACATTACTATGTAGACCAGTGATTCTTAACCAGAGTGTTGTGGCACCCCGGGCTGCCTTATGATCCTTTCAAGGGCATTGCAGGATGCCACACAATGTTAGCAGTGCTAGGTTACAAACACGATTTCTAAGTTTATCTTGTCAGTGTCAAGTAGGAATCCATTCTGCCTGTTGTGGTCTATAGCAGGTTTGGGGGTCTGTTTAGCTCAAAAGCCTTTAAACTTCTCAAAACTCTTTATTTCCTGAGCACACTTGCTTCTCTGGAACCATTACCAACATAAATCAACACACAATAGCATAACTTAATGTAGTCCATACAAGGTGTACTCAGTCTTGACTCTTCTGTAGCCCTAAGAAGGTGCCTCTGGCTCACTGTTGCTTCCTCCACACTGCAGTCTTCCTTTTCCAGCTGGCTCCAACTCCAGTCCTATGGGGGTACATCTGCTTCCAACCTTACAGACCCCAAGAAATAGCCTGGCTCAGTTCTGCTGCTGCTAGCCTGGCTCCTCTCTCCCTGTTTCTCCCTAACAGTCTTTGCTTTTTCTCTTTTCCCTGGGAGCCTTTTATCTTCCTGTGGCCAGCTAATCATCATCTCTCACAGCTGGCCCAGTCCTCCTAGGCAGCTTGTAATCACTCCCAACTGCCTGCAGCTGAGCTGTAGCCCATGCAGGCCTGCAGAGTGCTACAGCCAAATATGTGCAGTCTGCTGCAAGCCACTACCAGCCAGCCTGCTACATGGTATTTCTGAGTTGCCTGTAACAGAAGAATTGTTCTATTAATTTTCTGTAGTCAAAAAATGAGTGGAAGCTAAGAGCTGGCATTTTTCTGAAGGATGCCTTGAGTCTAACAAGTTGTGCTTTGAGTTTAAAAAGGTTGAGAACTACTGATGTAGAGGAACATGGTCTTCAATGAAAATCTAATGTCTCAAACTAATGCCACATGTGGTTCTTTCAGCAGTCTTCCAGCTTATACACAGCCCTTTCAGACATTAATTGACATGTTCCTGCATCAGAAAATCCTGGTAGACCGTGATTGAGTCAATGGGTATGAAACATAATAGTAAGAAGGCATGGGTGGCAATACATAAACTAAGTGATGACCCACAAAACGCAGATCAAATCATGTCACCTTTAACCACATTTCACACCAGATGCTTCTCAATGGAAAAAGCCCCAAAACCAAAACAAACCAAAAAACCCAACACCCCCCCACACGCCCCCCCAGACTGGAAGTACCCAAAGACCTGGGTTTTATAAGCCCCTTCTCAATGATGGAGTTGAATGCTGGTATTAACACACTGAAGACTGAGAAAGCAGTTGGCCTTGGCAACCTACTTACAAGCAAATCACGCAATTTGGACACCAGACTCAAGAATGACTCCTCCGCCTATACAACTCTTGCACGGTCAGTCAAAAAATTCCAAAGATAAGGCAACATGCTCAGGTAGTGGCACTTCTAAAGCCAGGGAAAGATCCATCTGACCCAAAGACCTTCAGACCCATCTCTGCTGTCCCACACATACAAATTGTATAAGTGACTGATACTAAACCAGCTTGCCCCATACATGAATAAACACCTAATCCCTGAATAGGGTGGCTTTCGATCCAGGAGGGCGGACACTTTGGGCGGTTCACCCCGGTGGGGGGGCGAGCTGCCACGGACTCCAAACTGCTAGGAAAAAAATCAACAACGTGCCCAATCTCTCAGTGTACTGAGGATGGTTTTGAAGTAGGCCAAATCATTCAGCTGTGTTCATTGACCCATCAGCCACCTATGATACAGTTAACCACCAACAACTCCTCCACAAGATCCTGAAAATGATAAAATATTGACACTTTACAGAGCTGATATGAACCCTGCTTGAAAACAGACTTTTTTTGTCGAACTAGATGGGAAGCGAAGCAGATGGAGGTGACACATTAATGGCCTCCTACAAGGAAGTTTACATGCACTGCTGTTAGAAAACATTTATACAAATGACCAACCAATTGATTTTGGAAACAAAACTTTTCATCTATGCAGACGACCTGTGTATAACAGCCCAAAACACTGGCTTTGACCATGTTGAAAAATCCCTAAGTGAGGCACTAATTGGCCTAGCTTCATACTATACTGTAAACCAATTACACACCAAACCAGCAAAAACACATGTGAAAAACCATGAGGCCATCTGAAAAAACATGAAGCCAACAGCCAGCTCGGCATTATATGGTCTGGGACCCCACTGTCCCAATCCAGTTTACCTTGGAGACACTCTCAATCAAACCTTCTCATACAGTGAGCACATCATGAAGACAAAAGCAAAGATGGGCACTCAGAACAACGTTGCATACAAGCTCACCAGCTCAAAATGGGGAGCGAGCCATTCAACCACCCAAACCACTGCTCTGGCTCTCAGCTTCTCCTCTGCCAGGGTGGAGAGCTCTGTACACACCAAGCACCTTGATCCCATTCTGAATGATAGCTGCCGATGCATCGCACGATGTTTGAAGCCTACCAGCCTAAACAGTGTGTACCTGCTGGCTGGCATCGCTCTGTCTGACATCAGAAGAGCAGTGGCCAACAGGACAGAGCAATTGAGACAAAGTGAAGATGTGAGACACCCACTGTACACCCATCCTGCAGCACACAAACATCTGCAGTTACACAGGAGCTTCCTCATCACCCAACCTCTTGATGCCATACCCAAGAAGACATAACTACAGATGTGGAATGAGATGCTGAAGAAAATACCTGACCGTGATAAATGTACATTCCAGCAGCCAAGTCCTTACCACAGGGGCTGACGACCTATGGCAAAGGTAGCAATGTCTCAGCCACCTATGTACAGGAGTTGGACTTTCCAAGCAACTAATGAGGAAGTGGGGCTATGCAATCTGTTCAACCACCTGTGACTGCGGCCCAGAGCTTCCCACTATGCAAAACCTGCTGCAATGCCTGCTGCTTGAAGGCACGTGTACAATGAAAGATCTTGCAAAGTACAACAGCACAGGGATACATAACAAAATGGTCAAATGTGGTGTAGCGACATGAGAAGATTGTTGTGTTTCACTTTCTTCTGTACCTTTTATTCCAGTGGGGATGTTTGAGCTAAAAAACAATACCTCAAAGCCCAAACATAAGCATTTTAAAAGTCCTCCCCAGCAAGAAGCTTAAAGGCTCATTTCAGTGCAGCATGTTTGCTGCAATAAATGGCCACGTGTTTCCTATTGTATTGCATGCTTTTCAGTTACCAAGCATGTTGATAGACTCGCAGGAGAGAAGATTCAAATACTAGCTTCCAGCAGGAGGCACCAACTCAATGGCCACTAGGTTTACAACACAGGAAGAGCCACAAGACCAGAAACAGCTATGTTGTGGATTTCCTGCTTAGGCAGTAATGACTCTCCAAGGACTCAGTCAGAATCACCAACCCAAGCTTGATGAACGCAGTGTAATGCAGAGAGATAGGCATTGCTTTGCTGCCAGATTTTCCCCGTAGCTGCTCCTTTCCTTGAATGTTTTTATATGTGATGCACGTTATAGTTGGTTTTCTATTTAACCTGGGCCAGCTCTACAGACTCTGGCTTTTAAAGCGGGATTGTGGTTAGATAGGATGCTAGACTAGGGGTCAGGAGGCCAGTGGCAGAGTCAGGCTTTACACTGTAAGGTCTGTACATAATGCATAACGGGGCCCCAAACCTGTGTGGGCCTCCGGAGGCTTGTCTCTGCTAAAGTGCTGGGTCTTGGCACTGCAGAGCTTGAGCACACCCTTCCCAAGCTCGAGTCACCCGAGTTCATTCACAGAAGGCTGTTTCAGGCTTATTCTCTGCTCCCATCATCAAATCATCCAGACATTGAGGCTCAAGGGCAAATGCATAGGGATGAGTCTGAAGTAGCCTCAGTTATCTACTTTCAGCCTGGCCTGTGCCTGCAGATGCCTGCTGGGACCCACCAGTTTGGAAGGATAGACAAGTCCCGAGTAGCTCTAACACATACTGAGCAACTGCTCTTCAGGAACAAGTCAGAGGGAATGCAGAAATAGGGTTGAAAGATCCTGCAGACTTTGAATTCCCCCCATCCTCAGAGGAGGTTGTTTTGAGTTTCTCCAAACTCTGGGCAGCTTGCAATGCTAATGTCACCCCTGGTCCTTCTCTATCAATGAACCAACCCCCACATCTCAAAACATACATTCCCAGCATGCCTCCGTCCCTTCCCCTCTCAGAGGTGAAATCCCACAGGCACTATAGTTCAGAGGGAAATCTGGACTGGTGCTCTGCAGTGGACCCATCTCTAATTGCTGCATAAAGACACACACACACATCACTCACTTCTGGCCTTCAGGAGTTGCCGGAGACAGCTGTGAAACGTAAAGGCAAAGCAAAGCAAAAGTAATGAATGAACAATATAACGTGTGCCACGTTACCTAATGCCGGCACACATCTGCCCAGAGCAGCTGGAGCAGAAGCTCACCGTTCTCTCTCTTCAGTTCCAGTTTCCTGCTAAGTCAAGAGAAACTTGGCCTAGTGACTTTGACTGCACTGTTCAAAGGAACTCACCTCTCCATGAAGCACAAACCAAGGGCAACATCTCCAACAGCGATGCATGGATTTTGGTTGCCTAACTTGAGGTCTCTTCAAAGGGGCTGAGACCTCAAATGTTCCCCTGATGAAAATGAATGGCAAAAAATCAGTAAGAACCCTTTATTTAAAAATAAAGACCCCCAGCTAGATCATACTCCTCATGCCCTTAAGTCCCTCGAGCAATTCCCCTTAAAGTGAGCCAGATAGTGAGGAAAGTGCCACTCAAAGTTAATAAAATACACAGACCAATTAAATTTTTAAAAGCAACTGAAAGACTTAGTAACCTAAATCCCATTTTCAGAAGTGACTTAGGCACTGAGGAGCCAAAAATCTCATTGAAGTCGGTGGATTCCAGCACTGACTCAGTGTATGCAAATCAGTTTCCTGTGGCTCAGTTTCACATGGCTCTATTTCCTTTATCTATATTAGGGATAATATTTCCTACCCTTACAACACTGAATCAACAATCCCTTAACATCAGCTGATTGCCAATCCTAGCACAGCACCACAGCTGCTTTAAGACTCCAGTGCAGTGTGAGAGTCTGAGACTGTTTATCATAGTAAGCATTGCTGTGCGACCACTCAAAACACATCCTAACTTTTAATATGGCATAATAACGCTAAAACATGTGCTAAGTATCCCATGTGACCAGGCCCTGGGAGAGGGCTCTCCAACACTGCAGGGACCTAGGGACAAAGAATTGCCCACGGCAGAGTCAGGAAACAGAATTTCACAGACACAGAAGCCTCAGCCGTTTGTGCTGAGGGGCAAATGGGAACCTTTGTCCACAGAGATTTTTTCCCCCCAAAGCTCTACCAAAAAAGAAAAAAACAAAAAACCCAGGAAGAATTTGCATTGTCAGATGCAACTCTGGGGTCACTGTTGTGGTGCCATAAGAAGAGCTCATGCCCTGCACTCTCACACGTGTCCTTCCATTGCACCATTCCCAGGACTGGGGGGTTCTGAAGGAACTCAAGGGGGAAATTGCAGAACTGCTAGCAATAGTATGTCACCTGTCTTTACAAAGTGCCTTTATGCCAGATGACTGGCAGGTTGCCAACATAACACTTACCTTCAGAAAGGGAAAAACAGATCAGTGGACATATCTACATGAGAAGCTTTACTGTGTAGTAGACTAATCAACTGTGCAGTAAATTGTCACCATGTAACTGTACGCAGCAGCTACTGCACAGTAAGTTAGGCGAATGTGTAGTTTTCTACTACCTGGAAATACAGGTAGTAGATTAACTGTATGCTAGCTACTGCTCAGTGTGCACATCTACATGTGTACAGGAACTTAGGTTACTGTGCAGTACCCAAAAATTATTGCACAGTATGGGCACATGTTTACATGTGCATTCCCATACTGCACAATGACTATGGTGACATATGCCAACTTGGGTGTAAATTTGCTACCTGCATGATGAGTAGTTACTGCGCAGTAAGGCACATGCAGACACCTGCATGCAGTAACCCTGAGTGAGTGGACTGACTTGGGACTAATTTTAGCCTATATCACCTTAATAGTACATGTAGATGTCCCCAGTGAGTTCCACTTCCACTCCTGTCAAGTTGGTAGAATATATAGTAATGAATAAAATCAACAGTCTCAAAGATAAATATAAATTTGCTAGAGAAAGGTCATCGTAGTTGGTGAGGAAGAATTTCCCTTTTACAAAAATCTGCTGGAGTTCTTTGAGGGTATTAACAAGCATGTGGATAAGAGAGATCCAGTTGACATAATATATTTGGATTTTCAAAATGTTTTGACAAGTTCCATCACCAAAGGCTTTAAAAAAAATGGAATTGCCTTGGGATTGGAGGGAAGTCTCATTTGTGGATTAAGAACTGGTTAAAAGATATGAAATAAAGGGTGGAACTAACCAGTCACTTTTCAGAATGAAGGGAGATCAAAAGTGGGGTCTTGCAGGGTTCTGCGCTTGGCCCAGTTCTGTTCAACATTTTTATCAATGACCTGGAAATGGGTGTGCACAGTAAAATCTCTAAGTTTGTGCCACTGAATGGGAGTCCCCCGGGGTGGCTGTGATACCCCTAGGGCTCCCTGACCATGCCAATCCTGCCCCACAGGCACCCTCTCTCCTGCCACGTCTTGCTGTAACTAGAATAGATGAGGAGGCTTCCCTAGATTTTGTATTATTGGACACAGTCCTGATGGACCCTACTGAACCCTGTGGGCTCTCAGACCCCTTCTGGGTCCCGCTCCAAAATGGATGCCTCTCAGGACACCCTCAGCCTTATGGGCTAGATGCATGGCTCCAAACTGACCCTTTTTCACACCCCAAGCCTTGCAGATGGCATTCACACAGTATGCCTCCGCAGCCCTGTCTCTTCCTCAGCGTCCCTTGGCACAGAGGGTCTGTGCACCCCAGATACTGCACCCACACTGGCGCTGGGGTCCCCACACTGTAGTGGTCCCCCAGTGAGGCCGTCTCCTTCCCCAATAGCCTCAACCCGATCCTCTAGTTTACAAACAGAAGTCAAAATACAAGCCCCTGGGCTATAACATAATGCAAGCAGCTCAGGGTGTGCTGTGTCCTTTTAAATGAGTCACCCTCCCCCCAGCACAGTATGTCTTGTAGGCCAAGGTCTGGTGAGCTCCTGAAGTCCCTTAATCTTACCAGAAGCAGGAAATGGGCCATCAAGCCTCTTCACTTAGCTTCCTCTAGGAGAGCTCCTTCCCCCTTGGCTGCTGGCAGAGAACTCACTCTCTGGTCCCAGCCCTGGGGTTTATATATGCCCCAGGCCCTGCCTCTTCCAGTCAGCTGACCACCTGCAAGTGTGGGCTAATTCCCTCATTCCTGCTGCCGTGGTAACTTGCAGCTGAGGGGCTCCTGAGTGACTGCTAGGGCTCTCTCCCTAGGCAGTTTCAGCCCTTAAAGAAGCAGGCACCTTAGCACCCTGTCAGTTTGCAAATGACATAAAATTATTCTGGGTAGTCAAAACCCAAGATGATGGTGAGAAGCTTCAGAAAGATCTCATCAAGCTAAGTGAAAGGGCAAAAAAGTGGCAGAGGAACTTCAATGTCTATAAGTTCAAGGTAATGCACATAGGGACAAATAACCTCAACTATACATACACAATGCCGGGTCTGGAACAAGCTGTTACAACTAAGGAAAGAGACTCTTGAATCATTGTAGGCAGTTCTCTAACAACATCAACTCAATACACCGCATCAGTCAAAAAAGCCAATAAAATGTTGGGCATCATTAGGCAGGGAACTAAAAAGAAAATGTCATGTCACTCTACAAATCCATGGTACTCCCATTTCTTGAATACTGTGTAGTTCTGGTCTCTGCATCTCAAAAATGGTGTAGCAGAATTAGAAAAGGTACAGGGAAGGGCAACCAAAATGATCAGGGGTATGGAACAGATGCCATCCCAGGAAAAATTTAAAAGGCTAGGACTCTTCAGTTTGGGAAGGAGAAGGCTAAGAGGAGGTATGATAGAAGTCTGTCATTCATAGATTCATTGTGGGGCTGGAAGGGACCTCACAAGATCATCGGGTCTAGCCCCCTGCATCAAGCAGGAAAGGCAACTGGGGTCAGGTGACCCCAGCCAGGTGACCATCCAGTCTCTTCTTGAAGATTTCCAGGGTAGGTGATTGCACCACCTCTGGAGGGAGCTTATTCTACTGTCTGGAAACCGTAGTTGTGAAGTAGTTCTTCCTGATGTTGTTTTCCTGATGTTGAGACTAAAACAGTCTTCCAGGAGTTTGTGACCATTACTTCTAGTTTTCCCAAGGGTGCCCTGGTGAACAGTTGTTCACCAAGCCTATGATGTGCACCTCTGATGTAGCGGTAAGCTGCTACCAAGTCCCCTCTCAGCTTTCTCTTTTTCAGGCTGAAGAGTCCCAGATCCCTCAGCCTTTCCTCATATGACTTGCCACACAAGTCTCTGATCATACAGGTGGCCCTTCTCTGGACTCTCTCAAGCTTTACCACACCCTTGTTAAAGTCTGGCACCCAGAACTGATGTGGTACTCCAACTGTGGTCTCACCAGTGCCAAGTAGAGCGAGAGAATCACTTCTTTGGTTTTGCTGGAAATCATAGTATCATAGTATCACAGTACTTAGGGTCATAAAGGACCTAAACAGATCATCAGGTCCAACCCCCTGCCCTGGGCAGGAACAGGTGCCAGGATCATATCACCCCAGCCAAATATTTGTCTAGCCTCCTTTTGAAGACCCCCAAGGTAGGGGAGAGCACCACCTCACTTGGGAGCCCATTCCAGAGCCTGGGAGCCCTAACTGTAAAGTAATGTCTTCTGAAGTCCAGCCTGAACCTTCTCTCTAACAATTTGTGGCTGTTATTCCTAGTAACCCTGGGTGGTGCCCAGGGGAACAGAGCCTCCCCCAATTCTTGCTGGTCTCCACTGGTGAGTTTGTAAACAGCCACCAGATCGCCTCTCAGCCTTCTCCTGTGGAGGCTGAATAGGATCAGACCCTTTAGCCTCTCCTCATAGGGCCTGCCCCACTACCCCTTGACCATGCAAGTGGCCCTCCTCTGGACCCTCTCAATGCTATCCATGTCCCTCTTGAAGTGCAGTTCCCAGAACTGGACACAAGACCTTCAACACTGTCTCTCACCCCATTCTCATTAAAAAAATTAAGTGACTGTGGCATTGATGCCTACACAGTTAGATGGGCTGCAAATTGGCTGGAGGGCCACACACACAGAGTGGTGGTGGATGGGTCTTTTTCAGCCTGGAGGGATGTGGGCAGTGTGGTCCTCCAGGGCTCAGTCCTTGGGCCCACGCTTTTCAACATCTTCATCAGCAATTTGGACAAGGGGGTGAAAAGCACCTTGTTCAAATTTGCGGATAACACTAAGATGTGGGGAGAAGTGGGCATGCTGGAGGAGAGGGACAGGCTGCAACTAGAGCTGGGCAGGCTACAGGGGTGGGCAGATGAGAACAGGATGGGTTTCAATACTGAAAAGTGCAAGGTACTGCACCTGGGGAGGAAGAGCCAGCACCATACCTACAGGCTGGGGAACTCCCTTCTTGTCAGCAGAAAAGGATCTTGGAGTCATTATTCATTCCAAGATAAACATGGGCTGACAATGTGGGAATGCGATCAGGAAGGCCAAGTGCACCTTGTCATGCATCCACAGATGCATCTCGAGCAGGTCCAAGGAGGTGATCCTCCCCTTCTACGCGACACTGGTCAGGCCGCAGCTGGAGTCCTGCGTCCAGTTCTGGGTGCCGCACTTCAGGAGGGATGTGGACAACATGGAGAAAGTCCAGAGGAGGGCCACTCGCGTGATCAGGGGGCAGCAAGGCAAGCCCTACGAGGAGAGGCTGAGGGACCTGAACCTGTTCAGCCTCCACAAGAGAAGGCTGAGAGGGAATCTGGTGGCCATCTACAAACTGGCCAAGGGGGGCAAGCAGGCAATGGGAGAGTCCCTGTTCCCCCCGAGCGCTACCGGGAAAACAAGGAATAATGGCCATAAGTTGACTGAGAGTAGATTCAGGCTAGATATCAGGAGGCGCTACTTCACAGTCAGGGCGGCTAGGATCTGGAACCAACTTCGCTCCTACCCTGGGGGTCTTCAAAAGGAGGCTAGATAGTCACCTAGCTGGGGTTGTTTGACCCCAGCGCTCTTTCCTGCCCATGGCAGGGGGTTGGACTTGATGATCTGCTTAGCTCCCTTCTGACACTACCAACTATGAAATGACAAAACTATAACTTGGTGTCATTCACAAACTTGACCAGTGAGCTCTTCACCCCCCACATCCAAATCATTGATGAAGATGTTGAATAGCACTGGGCTATGCACTGACCCCTGTGGGACACCATTGACCACTTCCCACCAAGATAACACAGATCTGTTCTTTAAAAGTCTCTGGGTCCTGCCCTGCATCCAGTTTCCTACCCGTCTGACTGTCTCACTATTAAGGCCACAGTCCTCCAATTTTCTTGTGAGAACATCGTGAGATACCAGATCAAAAGCTTTTTGGAAATTGAGGTATACAATGTTGACCTTCTCTCTCTTATCCAGGTGGTGAGTCACCTAATCATAAAAGGAGATGAGGTTGGTAAGACAAGACCTGCCCACGATGAAGCCATGCTGGCTGTCATTCAGAATCGTACCTTCTGCAAGCCTATCACACATTAATGAATTTTTCCAGGGTTTTCCCTGGGATAGAAATTAGGCTAATTGGCCTATAGTTACTTGGGTTCTCCCTCCTCCCCTTCTTGAAGATAGTCACAACACTGGCCCTCTTCCAGTCCTGGGGACCTCCCCTGAGTGCCACAAGTTTTGGAAGAGCTTCACCAGGGGTTCTGCAATGACTTTGGCCAGCTCTTTCAGCACTCGGATGAAGTCCATCCAGACCTGCTGGCTTATATACATCCAATAAAATCATGAAGGTTCTGGACAAAATGAATATGGAATGGATACTAGAATGAGGGGCCACTCATTGAAATTAGTAGGTGGCAGATATGAATCTAACAAGATAAAATATTTTCTTTATGCACCATGAAGTTAAGTCATGGAACTCATTGCTAAAGGAGGTTGTAGAGGCAGATAGTATAATCAGATTAAAAAAGGGACTAGACCAATTCTTGGATGACAGAACTATTAATAACTATTAAACAGAGCAGTTAAGGATATTTCCTCTGGTATCTCTAATCCAATAATGCCAGGGAAGGTAATGAACAAGGGATAGACCATGCTATATATACCTGGTCCAGTACTCCCCCCTAAAGAATTCATTCCTGCCGCTGTCGGAAAAAGGATACTGAGCTAGCTGAACCGTTGGTCTGACCCAGAATGGCACTTACATTCCTGTGCTCTTATGCCTTGGTGGCACCTTAATTCCCAATTGTTCTTGTACCAACATTTGAATCCATCCTTCAATGTACAAAATAATAAGAGGATATCAACAGAGAAACAGAACCAGAAAGGACCACACAGGGCATCAAGTCCAGTCTTTTGCCATTGCAGGTAACTATGCAATAAGTGTTTGATCAAAAGGTTCCACAAGAACATCTACTCTGGCTCACCCTGCATGCAATAATCCGTTTTGCCACCCACAACAAACAGGATCTTTAGTACAAATATATGTCTCTTCCAGCAAAACTGGTCCTTGAGTGGGATTGGGTTAGACTTTAGGCCCCATTCTTTGGTCCACCTTGTTCTGGATCAGGCTACTGAAATGTAGAAATCCACTACAGAGGACTCTGAGCTTTCCTCTGTCACTGGCCAAACATCAGAAGAGCAACTTTATGGTTTAAAGATCAAACATTTGCTTTTAAATATTCATGAGCACTGTTCTTATTCACATTGATCTGCCTCCCCGGTTCTGGAAGCTCTATTGGACGCTGGATAGACACAGGCGTGGTGGTACATATTGAACTGAGACTGCTTCAAGGTGAGAAGCCAGGGAACAGAACTAATGAAACATTTGTTCTCTGCACACACCCCGGACTTTGAACCCTGCTCCTGCCAGGGCAGTGGGGCTTTGCTGAGTAACTGAAGGAGTTTTCATTCATCCAGGTGTTGAGTTGGAAGGAATGGTCTCCTGTCCCATAATTGCTGCTGTTATTACCAGCAATGTTCGCAAGGGCACAAGAGCCAAACAGGGGATTTGGCACTGGTGGCAGTGAAAAGAAACACAAAACCAAAATTATAAGGGAAGGCACTGCTAGCGCTTTCCATAGTGCCATACAAAGCATCTTTTACAGTCATTTCCCTTCCAGTAGCACCTTCAACATAAGAAGCTCAAAGCAGTGCTAATGATATCAGTGAAACTAATCAGACTAAGCACTTCTCTAAACCTCTCTAGGGATCTCAGTGTGCTCTAGAAATATGAACCAAATCAGATGCAACCCTCATCTGAAAGCAGGAAAATACAGTTTATTCTGCTTTACAGATAAGGAAGTCATTTTCCTGTCTTGTGCCTCTGTTCTCCCAGGTCCACAAAGGAAGTCAGTAACTAAGCCCGGAACACAGCCTGGGTGCCCTAATGACAACCCGGACTCTATAAAATCTCCCCTTAGCTCCCACCAAGGTTAACCATTAAGAGCACACTCAGGAGACTCTCTGACAATGATTCGTTCTATCCTTTACATTATAGTAGCAGCTACTGGTCCAAGTGGCCCAGGGCATGATAAGCACAGGGTCACAAAGAGCCTCAAAGAGCTTCCAGCAAAACCAGGCAGGACAAAGCGCGAGAGAATGCAGCATTATTATGCCCAGGTTACAGAAAGGGAGCTGAGGCACAAGAAGTCATGAGATCTTGAGATTCATCATTGCCTCCTTTCTGAGTTTGGAGCATATGGAGTGAGAGCAGGGGGGCAGGGCTTGGTTTTTGGTGGCCATCTCAAAAGTGTAGACATGTCCTCTGTGATTTGCCCAAAATTAGACCCAATATATTTAGCACCTGTCTTATACACACATATGGATCAGAACCAGGGAACATTAGGGGGCTAGGTAGAGGACCTCCTGTCAGGAGGTGGTCACTAGCAGGTGGCCTGGCACATAGCATAACGCCCAGCATGCTGGTTGGTGTGGAGCAACGGGGATCACGAGCCTTGTGAGATGTGTATCCCCAGCACTACTGCTGAGGGGCTGTGACACCCAGCAAATCCACGTGAGAGTGGAGAGCACAGCCCAGCTATTCTGAGTGTCAAGTCAGTGCCTTGAAAGCTGCAGAGACTGGGGAAAGGGAAATCTCGTATGAAACTGCAGTTAGCAGGGGTGTGGTGGAGGAAGCACCATCCTTATTTTAAGCTGGGGCAGAGAGAGAGGAAACCACTTACCGGTGTCCCAGCCCCTCCCAGTAGTGCTGGGGAAAGACACCTTAGTAGTTCATGATTCCCTTCCCCCACACTAACCAGCATGCTGGGCATTATGCTATGTGCCAGGCCACCTGCTAGTGACCACCTCCTGATAGGAAGTGACAAAAAAAAAATGTTTTTGACTACATGAGAATTTTTATGGCCAAAAAAAAAAAAATCCACTTTGGAAATTTTAAGGTTTTTTCCTCAAAAATCAAATATAAAAAAAAATTAAAACTAAACAAAAAGCAGTGTATGATAAAACACTTTCTCAACACTTTTCAAAGGATTGAGAAAAAATAATCATTTTTTTTTTCTTTGTTTGGCTCCAGTCTTTTGAGGTAGAAAAGAGAATTTCATTTCCTCCTTCAGCTTTCAGTGGCCCCTGGCAGCTTCAGATAGAGAGGTTTCAAACCAGACAGATGTGCCGCCCCGGATCTGGTGGTGCCGTGACTACAGTGCAGCCCAAAGGACTGACACCTGGCCTTTACCCCGTGTGTGCTGAGTCCCCTGGCTCAGGGGCAGGGCTTTCTCCTCGCACAGAATGACTTTTTTGTGCTCCTGGCTGAGCTGGAGGTGACCCCACTGACAAGGGCATCTGCCAAAGAGCTGTGCCTCTGAAACAAGAAAGGCCTGGGAAGGAATGGGAGCTGCCTGTGCCATGGGACTCGCTTTGCTCTGCTTCTGTCATGCAGCCACCGTCACTGCCTCCCCCATGGCATGAGCTTCTGTGGCCAACAGCCTGGAGATGCACTGCCCTTCACAAGATAACACCTGAAATAATAAGGGAGAAAGAGATTGTGCACCTGAACAGTGGGGCTCCACTGCTTGTGTGACTACAAGAGGCAGAACAACAAGAGGGTGTAGCTCAGCTCCTGCCCAGCACCCCCACCTGTGTTGGCAGCATCTTGGGGATCTACAGTGCAGACACAAGTTACAGAAGACGCTGTTTTGAATAGTCTTCATGTGAACCCTCATGCGATGATGAAGAGTGAGATTTTTCACCCCAGCAGCCATTTCTGAAGTAGTCTGCAGCTGTGCACTTGTGTTTGGTCACAGTGACAGTCTGCTTTATGTGGCCAGAGTGGGTGAAAATTGACACTTCTGTCTGTGCCCCCACTCACCGGTAAACACCTGGTGGCTGCGTCCTAGTTCTGATCTATTACAAATGTCACTTAGCCCTTTTTTCCAGCTTTTTATTCAGATACAAATACAGAGGGCCAGGACACCCCCAAATATGGGAATCAATTGTCTGGATGGCTGGAAACTGCCAGGCCCATACAATGCAATACGGAAATGCTTCACCCCGCCTGCTTTCTCGTGCCGAACCTGTGATGTTCATCTTAATCTCACCAGACTTCTTGCTACAACATTAGGGAGGATGTGGCTTGCCCGGCTGAGAGAGCTGTGTCCCAAGGCTCTGCTCTTGGGAAAGTGTCTTCAAGACTTCCCCAATGCCCATCCTTCTCCATTACTTAGCCAAGCTAACAGGTTTCTGGGCTCCTGATGTATTGATGACCTCTACCCATCCCCTCAGGGTCCTCTGGACAAGGATGCATCTAGTTTTACTGTCAGTGCTGAGACAAGAGTGTGTTGCACTCCAGATGGAAGAAAGAGACACCCAAATCTGACAGCACAAAGGGAGTCAGCTCCCACCTTCCTCTGCTTGGGGATTGAGTAGTTAGTTAAAGGAAGACTGAGAAAAAGACACAAGGCCAGGCTCTTCTCATTCCATGGGGGTGTAAATGTGTAAGCTTGAAGCCTGGCATCCTACGTGCTTCTGCATCCTGCCTGTGGATCACTTTGTCATCTTTCCTGCAGCGTCATCCAACCAGGTAGCTGTTGCACACGCACACACACACACACACTTTCAGCTTTGATCTGAAAAATTGTGAGATCCGATCGGACCATCACACTCCACCCTTTTCACCTTCAGTGCAACCCAGAGGAAAGGACGCCCGTCACTAGGCTGGCAGTTCGCCCTAACCCACAGATTCTGCAGTCGAACCAAGCATCAAGCAGGCAAATACAGCAAGAATTTGGATCCTCAAAATGTAATGTTGATGTTCAACTCTTGAAAGTTCAGTGTCAGGATTAAACAGCTCCAAGACAAAAAGAGAGTATTTAACTGTCATGGTGCACAGGAGGGATGATGGAGCTCCTATTCCCACCGGCTGATGCAGAGTATATAGTCAGTAACAGATAAAAACCTTTGCAGATGGAGTGATTTTCCCTAGCAATGTCCTGCCCCTCCCTCCCCATAGACTTCAGCACAGAAAGCATGTTGAACAGGATCCTTGTGAATGGAGAGGAAATCCGCATCTCTCCACTAGTTGTGAATAAACCAGTGCTGAGTCTTAGTGCAGACTGAAAAAGGGTGGGGATAATTAAGGTAATTATGTGTGTTTTGCTGAAGCCTGATTAAGCAAGAGCTATTTAATATCCTCTTGGCACCAGGAATCCAGAGAAGCATGTGGATGTGTGTGTGTGTGGGGGGGGGGGGGAAGAATGGAGCTCAGTCTCCATGGAAACAGTTGAACCAATCCGATCCCAGAAAAAGGATAGAACTAGAAGGTCAGTGGACCAATGAGAAACTAGGTCACACATCATGGCCTACTCCGGATTCACAAAAACTTGGCACAGGGCCAGCTGCTTATTAGAATTTGGGGGCGGGGGAGGGAGTGGGGGCTGGGCAGCCTGACATTTCCTAGAGAAAGCGCACCGCCAGTGTCCACGCTACTCGGGCTCGGGGTCTTCAGAGGAGCCAGACGCTGGCAGCCCCTGTGAAATACGCCTGGAACTTTTAGTAACAAGGAGAAATATGTGACACGGGTCTTCTCCCTTCCTGAGCCCTGCTGAAGGAGAGCTGATGCTACAGGGTGGGCTGGTAGCACGAGCTTTTCTGTCATAAGCCCCTGTTTCAGTTGTTTGGGCCTTCACTGTTTGGGGTAAAATTCTCCACGGTCAGTATTTGCCTCAGGCTGAATTTTTATGAAAAAAATTCCACTTGAGGAAAGTGATGCTACATCAGCTCCACTTGATTCGTGTTCCCAAGCGTTTCTTCCCATCCAAGAGAGCTGGAGTTTTTGTTTTTAATATTAGTCGAGATTCTGACGAAAGCACTTGACTCCAGGATCCTGGGCCCTGCACCTGGCCTGAGTTTTAATCCGGTCCTGCAAGATAAACGGGTACTGTGCTAGAATTAGAAATGTATGTATGTGTGTGTGTGTGTGTGTGTGTATATATATATCTATATAGATATATATCTATCTTCTCTCTGATCCCTAAACAAGAGACGCAGAACTGAATATTCACATATGTGTGTGTGTGTGTGTGTGTGTGTGTTGTGTATATATATATACACACACACATACATACACACTCACATATATATGTGAATATTCAGTTCCGCGTCTCTTGTTTAGGGATCAGAGAGAAGATCTGGTGTAAATACACTTACGTGCACATTGTGCTTTCCAGCCTGAAGGATTCCAAAGGGGTATGCAAGCTGATACCCATGTCCTTTGTGAGCGTAATTTATTCTCCTGCTTCCTGCAATCTGGAAAGAAAAGAAACTCTTGGGGGGGGGGGGGAACCCCCCTCCTTTGTTTAGCTTCAAAAGTCCTGGTTGATTTCTAGTTACAAAAAACAATTTACCCTTTCCTACCCATAACACAATGAACTAGTACTGCCACAAGATGCAGTCATTTAGAGCAGTGGATCTCGACCTTTTTTGTACTGGGACCCGTTTGTAAACATCGACGGCCAGTCCCGACTCACTCCTGACCCGCAGCGCCCTGGCCCAGGCCCCAGCAGCCCCAAGCATCCAACTGGAGCTCTGCCAGGCTGCAAAGGAAAAGCCATGGTTTCCCACACTTTTTCTTTTGAAGGAGAATCCATTTTTAAAGTTTGTTCACAACCGTTTCATATATTCTTGTGACCCACTTTAGGGTTGTGACCCCTGGGTTGAGAAATGCTGATTTAGAAGCTTTCCTGTATTAAAAACATGCCTTTTCTTTTTTAATACTGTAGCTCTGACATATATCTTAAATGTCCATCTGTTTCTAGTATGGATGGATGGATGGATGTCAGCCAAACACCCACAAACTCAAGATTAGCACTGCTCCACACTAGAACTATGAAGGGGTTTCTGGCTGCTTTAAGAAACTGTAAAGCTTGCAAATGAAACTTGCATGAATCAGGAAGTGAGAAAAAATTGAAGTTAGCCCTCCAATGTTACTACAGCACATTCATTTCGACTGGAGCTGATCAGGGTTTTCCAGTGAAGCAGGTTTTTTCCCCAGAAAATACCAATATGATGAATCTGAAACATTTTGTAGAACTGTATTGGTTTCAGTGGACTTCTGATGAAATACAGGCAAAGTGGTAAAAGCCTAGGCTTCCATGGTCCATAGCCTGAGGACAGCCCTGCCCCATTAAGGGTGATGGTGAACCAGAAACCTGAAAGCCTGGGGGCCATAGCAGAGGCAGGAATGCCAGGGATTGACCTCCAAGTCACAATGACATTCAGAAATTATCAAAGCATTTCTTTGTTTCCAAACATTTTTTCCTCTTTCAAAAGGAACAAATTCCAGCTTTTGAGTCAGGATCCAAACGGTTCTGTAGATGTGCCCATTAAGAACCTTTTATACAGCTCTGTAAGTGTCTGCTAATTAGCTCTAACTGTGTGTAAATTTGCTACCTGCAAATGCAAATAGCAAATTTATTCGAGATTATTTACTGTGCAGTAGCACACATGTAGACACCTGACGGAGAGCAAATGTGCTCCTGGTCAGCTGGACAGCATGGGGTGGGAGATTGCTCCCTGCCCATAGAAGCTACCTGCTGCTAGGGTGGGTTCTTTCACCAAAGCCCAGATGGAGACATTGCCACCTGTGCTCCCAGCCCCAGTTCTGTGATCATAAAAGCCAGACTGGGAGATTTTTCTCTCCCAGCACCAGCTCCACACCTGCAAAGCTAGTGCTGGGACAGAAGGACCGCCTAGTACCGGACCTCTGACCACAGAGCTGGCACTGGGAGATAAGGATCTCTCAGCCTGGGCCATGCAACCGCGGGTCCCAGGCAGGGAGAGAAGGCTCTCCCAGTGCTGGCTCTGTGACCATGGAGCTGGTGCTTGAAGAGAAGGCTCTCCCAGCCTGGGCCCCACGGTCATGGGGAGGGGGCTGGGAGCTCCCTGTTGCCAGGGCAGGGGGACATTGTCCCCACCCAGGCTCCAGTGGAAGAACCCACCCCAGCAGCAGACAGCTCCTGGGCCAGGGGGTAATGTCCCAGCACACCACCAGGAGACAGCTGTCTCCTGGCCTCTGGGCTACCACAGAGGGGGAGCCTAGAGCTCCCCCTGGTGGCTGCAGGGGCCCGTTGCAGGGCTGCAGGGGGCAGGAGCAGTCTGCTGCTAGGAGCAGCAAATCTGCACCCACATCCCTGCACATGTAGACATGTGCCCAGGAGAGTTAACTGGAAAGTAGTTTACTTAGAAGTAAACTGCTCCCAGATTATTTGAACATGTAGACGTGCCCACTGTATCCATGGCCAAATGCCCTGTGAAATGACAGTAGTGTTGATCTGGGGTAAACCAGTGAAGTAAATGGATAATCTCTGAAAATAAACATATAGACCTGAGCACATACCTCATGCATGTGACCAGGTGGGTGTGCATCACAGGGCACTACAGTGTGCCTGCTCCTTGAAGGGCAGAAGTAGCCTAGCAAAGGAGCCTTGCACCCTATGCAGAACTCCACAGCTGCAGGTTCCCTGAGTAACAGGCTAATAAGGTAATTAGCCAGCACCTGCAGGCAGTCTGCTGACTGTAAGGAGGCAGAGCTCGGGGACCATGGAACATAAGGGCTGGGGCTGGTAGGGTTTGCTGTCTTTGACAACTGCCAGGAGAAAGAGCTCATACACAAGACAGCTGCCCAATACACCTGGCTGCCTGCTTTGCTACCTCCAAGTGCAGTAAGGCTCCAGGAGCCATAAGGTACCCAGGCCTAGGAGGCACGTGGTACAAGGGGAGAAGTTTGCCTTCTTCAAAGGGCAGATCACAGTCTCTTTTGGTTATGGGTATGTTATAGCCCAGGGACTTATGTTTGTGTCATTGTTTGTATTGGTGGTTTTGGGGTGAGGCTATAAGGGGTGGAGGAGGCCTCATTAGTGCCCAGAGTTGTGTAGAGCCCCAGTGCCAGAGGGGCACAGCTGCAGGAGGCCCAGAGAGCCCAGCACCAAAGGGGCAGAGCAGACAAGGGCCAGGGCCCTGGTGATAAGAGGAGATTTATGAGAGCTAGTGCCTTGAAGCCAGCCCTGACTCAGTGACCTAGCTATATTAAAGACGCAGGGCCTGAGTAGGCCAAGGCTCTAACAGAGAGTATAACAACTGTGTAACACCCATAAGGCATTGGGCATAGTAAAGGGAAGGTTAGAGCCACACAACTGGCCCATAAGGCCTGAGGTGCCCCATGCAGAACAGTACTAAAGAGAGGCCCAGAAAAGGGCCCAAAAACTGGTGAGCTTGAGGGGGGTTCAGCGTACCGGGTCCAAGCAAAGACCCATAGGCAGCCTCCCAATTTATTTTACCAACAAGACATGGCAGACAAGACAAGAGGGCACCCTTGGGGTGAAGCTTTCATGGTTGTGGAGCCACCAGGGACATCATGGCCACCCCTGGGGACATCACTCCATGCCACTAAAGCAAATGTAAGAACAGTTGTCATTACATTCTCCAGCTTGTGTGTGTGTATGTGTGTGTGTGTATGTGGTGTGTGTGCATGCGCTTTTAACCCAGAGGTGGTCAATTATTTTAGCTGGAGAGCTGCTTAACGAGTTTTGGTGAGCCGTCAAGGACCTCGTGGGTAGTACCATTCCTGCCAGCTGTCCTGTCTCCTGGTCACCATCTTGGGACCAGAAGGCCCATCCCCTAACCCCTGACTTTTGCCAGCAGAAGTCTCTCCCCCTGCCCCAGAAGTACTCCTTTTGGGAGGAAGGGGGTTTGCCATCTTGAAACTGAAAAAAACCCAACAAATTGTACACTAAAAAAGAAATCAAACACCTACTATAAGGGTTTTTTTTAAAGTCCCAATGTATGTGTGTTTGCATAGTGTATCTAGAAGCAACTGCATAATAGCATAATAATTAACCCCAAGTGCCAAACACTTAGAGATCAGGGAAGGTTCTTTATGAATCCATCCTAATTAGATTGATCCCGATGTCCCAAGGCGGTGAGCTTGTGGGGGTCCCCTGGAACCCAGAAAACCTGTCCCCACAGCAGCAGCAAAAGGGTTAATCATTGCTTGTAGCATCATAGAAAAGAAGAGCTGAAAGGGACCTCCAGAGGTCATCTAGTCCAACCCTTCTCAAGGCTGGATCATCCCCAGCCAAACCACCCCATACAAGTCCCTGTATAATCTATGTCTAAAACTACACAATCAACTCTACCACACAACTACAAGGTACATTGCCCAAAGACCCCCAGAGCGCCCTAACCTGCCACAGGTAAAGCAGGGGGATGAGGGCTGTCAGTGCCCTGCTGCTAGAAGGTTGTTACCATGGACTGGAGAGATCCAGGGAAGAGGGCCACAGCTCCCAATACAGAGGAAAGTCCAGAATAACCTGACTGGGGTAAAATTCCTTCCTGATCCCAAACATAGCCATTGGTCTGATCCTGAGCAGAGGGCAAGACCCTCTAACAAGGAACCTCCAAGTTTGAATCCCACTAGGAGCACTGGCCTTCCCTAGTAAAAATCTTCAGCAGTCACTGCAGCCAACACCCAATGCTTCTGAGGAAGGCAAAGCCAAAACAAAATAAAACAAGAACCATTACACCTGTAGTGAAAGAAAGGACAAATTCCTTGCCAACCTCATGTCAAAACCAGCAAAGTCCAGAAGCGTGGGAGAAACCAAACACCCTCCACTGTGCTCTGCAGCCTGCTTACACTCAGTGGCTTATGGCTTCCAGCTTCAGGACAACCACCCCAAGGCCAGGCGTTGGATGTGGCATATATGAGCAGGACCCTCATGCAATGAAACACTTGACTTAATAAAGTGCTTTCAGTGAAGCTCCTCAGGATCTCTTTTACCATCTTCTGATTTATTACCCACTATTTATGGCCACAAAAATCCACTGTGCTTTATCAGATATATATCTGATGGCCTTTGAAGCATGTTCCATATTATGAATGTGATTAAGGGCCCTGGAGACATTATAGTTCTCTAAGGAATTACCAAGCTAAGGGAAATGAAAACATGTTGCATCTGTTAATGGTTGTGGTGGGAATTCATTTAGAAATGGCTCAGGAATGCTCTCGAAGAGCAGACAGAAATTTTTATCAGCTTCTTGCTGGAGCCAAGAAAGAAATATTACCCTGTGAGTGCTCATGAGGAGCTGTGCACAGTACTAGCTCAGCATCGCTGGCCATGCAGTAAACATGTGCAAAACCATTGAAGCTGAATATAACTTGTTCACTCAGCAAAATATGAAATGGCAAACCTGGGAAGCTTTCATGAGGTTTGGGTCCAATGTGTAAATCATACTATTTGACTCTAGTTTTTTCAAATGAAAGCTTTCCTCCCAAAAGTGGGAATGGTTTTGTTTGAAATTGTAAAACCATACATGCACACATACAAACAGCATTTATTGTCAAAATTCACATTGAAATACAAATCTGAAAACTTTCAAGCATTTTTTTGCCATCTCTCAAACAGGTTTAAAACATGGAGACAAAAACTGCAAAAAATAAAACACCTCTAATTTTTTAAAAACTTTTTTTCCCTTCCTTCAAATTCTGAAACTTCAAAGAAGGGCAACCGCTCTGCCCTCAAGGATTCCTTGCTTGGGGTATTTGTGTGTGTGTGTGTGTGTGTGTTCAATGTACTTGCTGTCCAGTAAGAAAATTACAGCCATAAGAAAAGTTTATGAGAAACGTGACTAGTTAAAGTTAAAAGTTAGCAGCCTTTAAAATTAACTTGAGTTAAGTTAAAAGTTAAATATTTCCACTTTCAACTAGTTAAAAGGTAAGTTTAAAAGAAAGTAACTGGTTAAAAGTTAAGTTGATTCGTGAGAAATGCATGGAACATGGTGAATTGCCTCTTAGCATCATTTTTCATTTTCAAATGTAATGAGTGGGTTTCTTTTCCATAAGCCCACAGAAGCGAACTAATTTACTCGGGGCTCACCCTGCTTTACCTGAAAACAATGTTATACTTGTCATACAGTTTTCAGAATAACCATTTACCAATACCTATGTAATGTTAAATCCTTCTCACCCTCTCCATGTGAAGTACTCTGTAAAAGTCAATGCATCTTATAGGTATACTCAAATAACAGAAAGGACATACTCATAGCCAGGTGACAAATGAAAGCTGTTTCCACAGAAAACCTGTTACAATTGTTATTGCTCAAAAGGTAACAAAAGGGTATGAAATACATCTGAATTAGAAATAATGGAAGTGTCTGAAAATCAAAATTAGACTGAAATGAGAAAATCAGTTTAAATGAGAAAAAGAAAGTTGAGTTGCACAGCAGAAGCTGTTTAAATGTGCTTACTGAACTTCAGCAACAGCTGCATCTCAGCAGTAGCATTTGACAATTTTCCTCTTCTGTCTTGCAAAACTGAGCCCCCACTACTGAACAATCACTCTATATGGGCAGATGAGGGAATGCTTGTATTATGACGGATGAATAGTTTTTTCATAGTAGGTAACATCTCAGTTAAGTTTCTCACAGATAAGAAGTAATGCTTAACTCGGGGGCAACGCATAGGGGATGCACGCGGGTGCATGTGCACCCCCTACAAAAAGGCTGGCAGCGTCTGCTGGAGATCCACAATCACCCCTGGCCCCCACTGCTAGTAGTGCCCGAGGGTGGTCAGCAACCCCCGGTCAGCACTCACCACCCCTTCCTCCCCTGCTGACAGCACCGGCGGCGTTTGCAGGGGGCACACGCCGTTCATGGCTCAACTTCTTGGGCCCTGGTTCGGATCTTCATTAAAATTTAAAAAGTCATCATCTGCTACACCTTCACCAATTGCTCCCACTCTTACTGGGATCAATGTCTCTGCTTGCTGGTGCTTGTTCCCTCTCATGCAGCCAACTGGCTGCCCTGTTGACTTCTGCAAATGCTCAGAAAATGCCAGCATGAACTAAGGACCTCTGGGACTTGCAGTTCTTAAGAGACTCATCTCTCATAGGAAGGCACACTACTCTGTCTCAAACATGAAGTCCTAGAGTTTTGATAAAGAAATATTGTTCCATGTAAGTCCTAAAAAGTGGCTGTGTCAGGAAAAACTCTGGGAAAGCTGGATTTCAATTTTTTAAAACTGTTAACTTATACTTTAAAAAAAGTTAAAGTTAACCTTTTTTTAGACTAGTTAAACATTGACAGCTGAAAAATTTAACTAGTTAAAGTTAAAAGTTAGCCATTTATTTAACTGGCACACAGGAAAGAAGCCTAAAACAAAGTGTGCATTACCTTATGCATCTCAGTGTGGTTACATTTCCTGAACTCACTGGTCCAGATACCCACCGCGCCGCCCCAACCAACAGCCCAGCACATAACTAACTTTCACTGCAGTTTACCTAAGGCTGGGCAGCCATGTGAGCCAAGACCACCTGCGATATCGCAAAGCCACCCTGAACTCATGGGACCACATCCACATGGTACTATAGTAACTTGAGTTTGAAATGAGGTTTTCTGAGGGTATATCCCAGAGTTCTAGCACCGGGGGGCATTGGTCTGTCCTTCCCATGTGCCCACATGGAAGTGGTCCTAGCTTGCCAATACAGTAAAACTGAAACACTTCCAGTTCTGCCTGTTCCTCATGGCTGTCGTACCAGCTGGTGCTAGGCATGAATCCAGCTTGGGGGGCTGTGCCCTCAGTGGGTGTGCTATCACTGCAGCAGGATGAGGGCAAGGGACGTAGGGCACTAAAGAGGCCATTTCAGTAGGGATCTCAAGTAGTATTAGTGTAGGGTGACCACCCATCCCTAATTGGTCAGGACAGTCCCAGGATGGGAACCTCAAGTCCTGATCCCAGGCTGCATGACTCCGGCACAGCATCTGGACTCACAGTGTTGTGCAGGGATCGGCAAATGACAGGTTTCTTCTTGCAACCTGGCAACATACATTATCAGGCCTTGACAAGGAGACTGAGGAAGCTAGAAGCTGCCATCTCTTCATGCAGCAGGAAGAAAAGAGAGAAAGAGTGCAGTGGACAGAGCACCCAAGCAAGCTGCCCTAGCTGGTGGGTTAAGGACCAGGGCCACCCCTGCAGACAACCTTGTCCACCTGCAGAGTTCAAAGGCCCCCAGCTGCTGTCCTGGCATGGACAGTCCCATGGTGCTGCCCCTGCCTCCCAGGGAGGAAGCTAGTTCCTGCCCCTGTAAGTGTGTGCATGGGGGAAGTGGGTACAGAGTTTGGGCCAGATTTGCCAGTGTCCAGGCACTGGTGTTCATTTGATTTATAGGCCTTAGTCTCCAGTGCCAGCTACTTGCATGACTGTTTGCACCTGCACAGGTACACTCTAGGCCTCCGTTTCCCACGTGCACAATGGGAACCATAGCACTGCTCTGCCTTACTGTGATGTCTCTCCCATGCCATAAGCCTGTCTCAAAACATGCTGTGCTCGTTATTCAGCGCCAAATCAGAATTGGCATCCCAGGCTCTTTGCCTGGATCTGACCCAACACTGTCCACATGTGCTGTTAAAATTACAGCTCCAATAACAGTTTTATTCTAAGTCTTCATCTCCTGTGCTCTGGATATTCACACCAGTTCCACTGTTGCTCTGGGATTAGCTACCTGGATGGGTGCTCCTGGGATGTGAGAAACAAATGAAATGGGCTAGTTTTGTGCCAGTTTGAACTCTTTTCTGCAGATCTTGTTCAACGTGATAAAGAACCAATTGACCAGGAATGGCTGTACCCCATCTCTTATGTCACACCCTAGGAATACATTTCAGCAGCCTCTTCCTTCTGTGCTGTTCTTTCACTGGCCCCTGGTTGCTAAAACTGTCCTGCCCTCCCCCGTGCACCAGACTGCTCTGCCTTTTGTGGACATTTCTGGGTAACTAACAGATGCATTATCTACCTCCAAGACAAAGTGAGCAGACCAAGGACTAAATAATGGCCTCCCTCAGGGAAGAGTTCTTGCCCCAATTCTACCCAACATTTACATAAGCAATATACCTGCTACCTCTCTGAGGAAATTTGCACGTCGATGACCTGGCACTAGCTACACAGGCAAGGACCTTCAAAGAGATTGAAGACATACTGACATTAGACCTGTCGATAATGGCAGAATATTTCTGCAAATGGAGGCTGCAACCAAATCCAACTAAGTCCATCATCTCAGCATTTCACCTCAACAGCCACAAAGCACATGTTCATCTCAACATCACTTTGCAGAGAAAAATTACAATGTGATTCATCTCCATCCTACCTAGGTGTGACACTCGGCCACACCTTATCCCTTCATAATCATCTTCAAAAAACAGCTGCAAAGATTAAGAGGTGGGTGAACATAGTGTGAAAACTAGCTGGAACAAGCTGGGATGCCACCACAGGAGTAGTCTGCATATCTGCTGTGGCACTGGTCTTCTCAATGGCTGAGTACTGTCCACCTGCCTGGGCTGCTAGCACTCATACCAAATGCGTGGATTGAAGAGGGAGATTATAAAGCTTCGTATCATCAACAGATGCATGCACTGTAGCTGTCCTCCTCCCCACTCCCCCCATCCCCCTCCCTAGCCTCAGAGTGCTAGCCCAGGGCTGGGGTCTGGCAGCACTTCTGCCCCTTGAGCAACCAGCAGGGAAAAGCCTGGGATGGTGCAGGCAGACCTCCCTAATAAGAAGTCTTGCTGGGGCTGGTCATGCTCCCCCCACCCTCAGCTCAGCCCTCTGGAAGGGAAGGGAGGGCTGCTCTAGCACCCTCCAGCTTCTAGCTTGGACCACTGCAGTCATGTGCCTGCATTTCCTCAGTCCAGAAAGAATGTCTGTCTAGTTACAAAGTAGTTCAGCCTACCCAGGTTAGACTAACCTGCAAAGATTGAATCAATTCAGGCTCAGGCTTTTTGAATGTCTGTCCGTAGTCCCAGAAACCTTTGTGGACATGTGCACAAGCCTTTGTAGGACAGTGCAGCAGCTTGGAGGAAAGCAGTAGCGACACATAGGGATGCATGTGCACCCCCTGATAGCACTGGTGCACCCCCGAATGGCTGCATTCACCACTTACGCAATGGACAGGGGAGCAGGCAGGAGCACCGGTGCCCCCCCGTGGGTGCCAGCCGGGAAGCAGGTTCTGCCGGGTGAAGCAGCTGTGCTCCCAGGTTGTGCACACGCACCAGCCGGGGAGCAGGACCACCAGCAGAACTGGTCATGGCCACTTCTGGAAGTCCCGTGGCCACTTTCAGAAGCACTGCGGCTGCTAACCTAACAATAAATCTTCCTGGTTTTGACCTTCTGTGAAAAACATGGAAGGCTCTAAATCAGATCTGAACCAGGCATGGCCACTGTGGTCACTTGATGCACAAATGTTATATTACGAGTTCTGCAAAATGTGACTGGCAATCCTGATCAAACTATGGACCACAAAACAACACTCTGCCCTCTATACAAATTTGACAGTGACATTACAGAGATACGTTCCCTTTCCTCAACAGCATTACACTGGTTAACTAACCTTAAACTTTACTTATAATTGTTGCTCCAAGTCAACCATACAAAAGAAGAAGCCTGGTCCCATGGAGGGTTAATCCTGATGCTGCTGGGTTCTGTGGTTGGGGCTGCAGACAAGGGGTGGAGGGCATGACCACCCTGCCCTCCCTATAGTGCTTTGGGGGAAGGAAGTAGGTCCAGGATGAGAAATGGGTCTCTGAAGGGAAAAGGGAGTCTGTGTGTGGGAAAGCCTGAGAATTGCTTCTGCAGTGCAGCAAACACCACTTCATCCTTTTCATACTTTCCACTGATTGATGGTGAGAGGAATGCAGGCCCTGCAACAGATCCCTTTCGGAAGCAAGGCATGCATAGCTGGCATGATTACCCAATTAACAAATATTGACTTGTGAGTTGCATGGCCCAAGCCAGAACAGCTGCTTCTAGCAAACTTTGGGAAATGACCCATGGGACTGAGACCTGAGACCAAGTGAAGTCACTTGTGGAAGGGCAGGGCAAGCTCCTATAACACTGTTTAGGAGCCCAGGTCTGAAGCTAAAAGATCTCCACCCCCAAATATTTCCCTGGGGTCAACCCTCTGCCCAGTTTTCAGACATGAGGGAAATCATGTGGTGTTTGAGAGTTTTACTGCCTTTGAAGAACAGATGGACTCTCTGGGGTCTGACTTAGTAGTTCCCACCCCCTGGTTCACAAGCAACATGTTGCTCTGAGCCCCTTCAATATTGATCACAGCCACAGGAAATTAAAACCTTAAAGCTGGGATTGGCAGGAAGAGCAAAGGATCTTGCCTGCAGCACATTATTTGTTCAGCATTTGGCCAGCAAAGGTCAGGAGCCATGGTATTGTTTCTGGTTAACCCTGCTAAATTAGGACCTGATCCTGCAGGCTAAAGCCCTGATACATAATTGCCAATTGTAGTGGTCTCAGTACAGATGTAGCCTTATGCCACCATAGGCACGTCTACCTGTCACCCTACAGTAATGTTGTTACTGCACCGTTAGTACTGCCGGTATTGTGCTGTGGCGCTAGTTTTAGCTGCTACTTTGCCATAGCAGCGTGCTAAAACAGGGAAGCACGCTGCGATGGTGAAGTAGCTGCTGGTAACGTATAGACTCACGTGATCACTGTAGCATGTCATGCGACAACATAGTGCATCGTGATGATGATGTAGGGTGACATGTAGAAGCACCTCATTTGTACCAATGCCAAGTGAACAGAGAATCAGCCCCTCAAACTAAAGATGGCCATGAATTGCAGGGTTCAAATGTATGCCTGATCTTCCCCTGCAACTCAGGCGGATTTAGATCAAGAAAGATTTGGTGTCAGGCCTGGATCTACCTAGAACCCTCCCCCTTCCTCACTATGCTGGGATTACTTTTCTTTCTGTTCCAGTTTACCTATCCCTTGTGTATCCACAGCACCTTATGCGTTGTTAGCGTCGTTATCTTCCTGGAAATGCTGTGCCCTCATGTTAGACCGTGGGATCCCAAGCTGTGGTACATGTACCCCTGCGGGTACGGAAGACATCTCTGGGGGGGTACGCGAGAGAAACTGTGTAATGGCAGATTTAATTTTCATTATAATAATAATTGGGATTTAAGGGATTAAAATATAAAACATGTGCTGGTAGGTGCACAAGGGCAGCTGGTGAATTTGGAAGGGGTATGCAATAAGAAAAAGTTTGGGAATTTCTGTGTTACCCTGGTGCATAAGTCTCAGATGGCTTCCCCACTCCCCACCAATACTCTATCCCCAGCTGCTTTGCAGTGTCTCTTGGCCTGCAAATTGCTCCCCCTTGTTGAACGACAAGTTCTGTTGTATTAATCAGGTTCCTCAACATCACTTAATCCTTCATGTGTGTCTAAACAGATACTGATCCGGCTCTGGCTCTGCTGCATGCCCACTTTTCTACTGTTCAGCTTTCCCAGCACAAGATGACTTGTGGAGCCAAATTCATCCCTTGATGGAGCTGGCTGAAACGATAATGAAGCTGATGATTTCATGCCTTGGGTCCAATCCTGTGCAGATCTGCTTATGGGCACACCCACGTGGAATTCCTGGGCACGTCTACACTGCAATTTGAAGGTATGATTATACCATGGCCAAGCAGCATCCCTGACAGATTTGTGCTACTCTGTGCTGAATCCTGTGTCCCCCATCTTCACAGCTAGCTTCACCTGTGCTGTTAGCACAGGTGTGTCCAACCATGTTGCAATCCCAGCTGCAATTAGCACAGGTATGCCCCACCCTTCCTTATCACAGTGAAGAGGGATCTTTAGTGACTCCAGTGGGGTTTGTGCTGGTGCAGAGGTCCCTGGCCATACCTCCTCCCACCTATCCCCAAACCTTCATTACCCTGCACACCATCACCACTGCACCATAGACTGCCCAGTCCCAGGGTCTTCTGCCACACAGTCACATACCAAGCAATTTGCCCAGGGCTGCTCTCTATGGTGAGGAGCAATAACGGGAGTAAGGACAAAAGCAAATGTGACAGCAAAGTGTGCGTGACTCCTCCATGATCATCTGCGCTTAACCCAGCACACAATGGCTACCCAGAGCAGCAAGGTCCTTAATGATTCAAAGGTACAAACCTTTATTCATGAATGTAAAACTTATTACATTATTACATAGAAAACACAGCAGACATACCAGTTTGCTTAGCAAAATACAGCACGTGGTTACCTTAAAGACCTGCAGTCTGTTCTACTACAGTGTGGGGAAGCCACACTGCAAGATGTGTTGTAGAGGAGACAAACTGGGTCAAAGGCTTGGGAAAGTTTCCTTAGGTAAGGTGAAAAGGGAAAGAACAGCTCAGGAAAACTGCCCAGGTTCACTATAGCACCTAGCCAAGGGCGTAGCCCATGTGCTGGGACAAGCCCAAGCAGGAGGCTCTCTTAAGTCAGACAATCATGCGCAGGTGGAAGGGAGGCGAACGAGTGAAACACGGCAGAGCTTCCTCAGCCCGTGGAACAGTTTGACCAACTGCAGATAGAAACAGGCAGAGCAGCTGGGCAGCCCGTGAAAGATGCCAGCCAGGCAAATCCAAACAAGTCCTGTGTTCGCACCACTGTCTGAATGGCTCTTGACTCACTAAATGTGCTGCATACACAAATCAGGCAGGTGAGCTCTAGGGTCTAGTCCTGGCTTTGCTACTGCTTGACAGGCACCCCTGAGGAAGCCGCTGCTCTTTGCCTCTGTTTCCCCAGCTGTAAATGCGGAAGAGTCACCCACCAGCGTGGATGCTTTGATATCCACCTACAGAAAGTGCTTCCTAGTTGTTAAGCATTGTTATTTAATAATGGAAACAGCTTTCATAGAGATATGCACTGAACAACAGTTTATTACCTGACAGTTCAAAGCACTGGAGTCCTGGTTGAAGGAATCAGCTCCTTTTCATTCATGGGGTAACAGCACAGACAAGGGCTGAAGTTTGTCTGAAGAGGTGGAGAGAAAAAGGAAGAAAGCAGGATTCAAATTCAGAAGGTCCTCTCAGCTACCACAGCACTCAGGCCATCTCTGCACATTGCACCCTAAGTTAAGGTGGAGGGGCCTGCCTGTCTTGGACCTGGTTGGTGAACTGAAAGAGCTTCATTTGGAGTCAAGGGATTGAACATAGGTGTCTTCAGGCTTTAGAGTCTTGTTTTCTAGTTGGTGCCTACCTCTAGTTAAATTCAAGTCACTTGCTAAAGGAGGGTGGCTTAATATATGTGGGCAGCACGGACTAGGCACGTGGTGCTAATGTAGAGGAACCGTGGTATGGACTCTTCTCCCAGCACTGCCAATATGTGACCTTGGGCAAATTTCTAAGCCTGCCTTCCCTGCTCTGTGATATGGAGATAATGACTCTGACCAAATTAGAGAGACACTTTGAAATCAGTGGTTCAATGGCACTACACACCAGGTTGATATTATTAAAACAAGAAGCAGTCTAAGTTAGCTTCTTCGAGCCTCTAGACCAATGTGAGCATTAGCACTGGATCATCTGGTGAGATTATTTATAGCAACCCTTTCTATATGAAGAGAATGTTAATTCCAGGAGATGCCAGCATTAGTCCATGGGTGCAGGGAGAGCTCCATGTCATTTAATTGCATTGGAGGAGACCAGCTCGCAGTTATTTCTAGCCCTGCCCAGAGCATGCAAAAATAGCTCATCCCAACATGTAAAAATAACTAGTTAAATCTGGATGATGATTTTAAAAGTCTGAGCTGGCTGGTATCTGAGCCCTTATTCGTGGGCCTGACCCTTCTTGCAATGTTCAATAATAAATGCAGGAAGTGTGAATAAATGCAGCCACTAAAGAGCACATTGATCCTTGCAAGACACTTCTGAAGAGATGGAGCCAGTGCCATACCTAGACTCCCGGTGGCCCCTAGCAAACATTTAGTATTGGGTCCCCCTTCACCGGAGATAATAATAATAATAACCAGACTTGTTGCAAAAGTCTTTATCACATCTGTGGTATCAATGTCTTTAAAAAGTCCATTCTCAATTGATAACATTGCCAGTCCCATATGCCCAATATTAAAACTTTTTTTTGCAATTTTTTTTTTTTTTTTCATTTTCAGGCCCCCTTTCTGTCTGGGCCCCAGGCAGCTACCCAGTTCACCCATGCCTGTGTTTGGGTTAGGGACAGACATTACACATAAACTGGTTGAAGTGATCAGAAACGGGTTTAAACCTGTAACACAACAGATAAACAGTGCACATAAACCAGTTTGAAAATGACTGAAACCAGTTTGAGATAAACTTGGTTGAATGTAGTATCAGACTTAACTGATTTGGCTCAAACTGGTTTATGCAATGTCTATTCCAGACCCTTTGCTCGTTTAAGATAAACCAGACTCCCCCAGCATCCCAGCATGCTCTATGGGCTGGGGAGGGCTCTCTGCTCCACAGCAGGGCTGGCTCTTGCCCTCTGCTCCCTGACTGGAGCTCTGGCAGAGACCGCAGACACAGCAGGGTCTGCCTGGCTTCTCCCTGCCCTCCTCCCCCCTTGCTACTTGCTGTTTATGCAGGTGTCCCCCCCCCTCTCTCCTTCCCATCTCCCACAGCATGGACCCCAGCCTCACAGACCCTAGGCATTTGGTATGCTAGCTACTACTGAAAGGTGTCTGTGTGTGTGTCTCCAATTTCACTGGGACAGGCAGACAGAACAGTGAATGCTTAGGGCTGTTTGGAGCTAATCAACAGGTCAACTGGCAAGTTGTTTAAGAAGCATTTGAACTAATGGAGACAGCCTATTGTTTTGATGATGATGTGATAAACACTGTTATCACCTCCCCCCCACCCCACCTCTGGCTTACTTAACCTGTCAGTTCGCTGCAGACAGTATGACAAAGTAGGGAGGGAGATTGAAATGCTCCTCATCATCAACAGGTGCATGCACTGACCCCCGTCCCCCCCTTGCTTCAGAGTGCTAGGCTGGCAACACTCCTTCCCCTTGAGCAGCCAGTGGGGAAAGGCCTGGGATGGTGCAGGCAGACCTCCCTAAAGAGTTCTGCCAGGGCCTGGCCACGCCCCGCCCCCCCTCTGCTCAGCCCTCTGGAAGGGAAGGGAGGGCTGCTCTAGCACCCCCCAGCTTCTAGCTTGAGCCACTGCAGACACATGCCTGCATTTCCTCAGTCCAGAAAGAATGTCTGTCTAGTTACAAACCAGTTCAGCCTAGCCAGGTTAGACTAACCTGCAAAGATTGAATCCATTCAGGCTCAGGAATTTTGAATGTCTTTCCCTAGCTCTGGACACTAAAGTGAGGTCTGCATTGTTGTGACTGAAGCTTGAGTACACATGTTGAATAAGCTATAGGCCCTGTGCCCCTGACACTGTTTATCTAAGTCTGCAGCAAAACCTTGGCTCAACAAGGCCATACATTCTAGCAGGCCTCCCTCCCCCTTTTCCTTAGCTGGATGAGGTCACTGCTTCTAACCAAGTTCCCCCCTTCCCTCTCCCTTCCTGGAAGCTAGCACCAGGCTCAGTACAGCTGCCAAAAATAATGAGCAAGGAGTTTCAAAGCCCTTTCAGATTGTACCTGGAAAATGGTAAGTGAAGTGACACATCTTCCAGGAAGATAAGGAGGTTTGAGCGAAGGTTCAGCAATAAGGGGACAGCTAATTGGTACACATTTCGAAGTAGTGCAATAGTGTACACCTGCGTGGGCATTTGTGTGGTAACTGCTGATTAGTTTTCCCAGGCAGTCATTAGATTTGTATTGGTTTCTATAGTTACTCAATGTATAACACAAGTACACAAGATGTAACTGTTCTGCCACACTTTGGGCACGTACTGCGCATTTCTCCTCTGCCAGCTGATCTGAGCTGGCAACATTGGTCAAAGGCTCTCTAGTTTTACTGTGCTATGTTTTTAAACTTCATACATTCTGCATGCAATAAACCAGGGATGAAGACAAAGCATGCAGGGCTGGGGCCCGTCAACCCAGCTACTTGCAACAGCATATTCCCTAGATAGCTTTAAAGGAACCAGCTAGCTGGGGCACCTGTCACATTGTAATCATGGTAGCACAGAGCTCAGCTCAGGCCGGCCACCTGTGGGGTTACCCATCCTCTCTAGCTGATTTTGCAGCCTGAGCTGAATTTTGTGCTATCACAGCTACGTTGCTAGTAGAGCTTTGTTCAAAGCAAGCTCAGGTGCACCTACATGACCTGCAGTAAGAGAAGAGACAACAGTGTAGATGTACTTGAAGGCCAGTTTCTAGGCAGCACATGGGTCTTACAGAGGATAAATAACCACCACCAGCACTGGGAACCAAGCCTTTAGATTTTATTTCTAGGACAGGATTCAAAGCACTAAAAAGGAGATGACAGTGTCTGTCCCTCTGCTTAAAACCCCTCATTCTGGCCCAAGATATAAGGAAGCTTGTGAATGATGAACCTGTATGGTGCAGCTGCCCAACTTGGATTCAGACAGTAAACTCTATGGTGCCCTGAGTACACCACAGACATGCAGGGAATACTAAATGCAAGGTTCATCATTTCCTGACAGGCTCCATAACTCTCTGAAATCTCAGTGTCACCAAAAGATTTTTCACATTACTGTGGAGAGAAACTAATAAGCTAACAAAAAGGAATACTATTAAATTGGTATCTGCAGACAAATAATACAACTGTACTCAGGTGTTAAGGCATTATAACAAATCTGGTTTTGATGTCTGATAACACTGAAGCCTCTTTTAAAAAAAAACTCAAGCAAAAAACCTCTACTGATACCTTTACATAAACATGAATGCTCAGTAAAAATGCATTTTGTGCCACTTGCTTGGTTATTTGCTGCCAGCAACATGGGGGGAGGGGCGGGAGAGGGTGGAAGCTAACTAGATTTGCTTTGGAAAAAACAAATTTCATTTGTTTGGGGTGACTTGTAATTTGGAGGAAATATGATATATGTCTTTCCTTTGATATAGAGCAGTGATGGATTCCAATGCAGTCTTAACTGATATTGAGCTGCAGCTGTTATGAAGACAAGCATGAAAACAAGGTTTAAGTTTTATTAATCTTTCAGATCTCTCACACAGATGAAGACAATAACAAAACCCACAGCAGCCTTTACTATTTCTGCTGTTAAATTCATAGTTTCTGCTGTTAAATTCAAGGTGGTTTCACTTTTGCAAAAGTTCAAACATCTACTCTAGATAGTGGAATATTTTCCTCAATATTCCTTAATGCTTTCTCAATGGAAGCACTAAACTATCCCCACATTACTGTTACTGTTTAAAATAATCTATATAAAAATAAACTCACACTTCTGCTATCTGTCAAGGTTTTGAAACTGGGAACAGGGGAAATTAATGAATTATATTGTGTGCATTCATAATAAAATTTCCAAAAGGTATTAATAGATCATAAGTTAAATGCAGATTTACTGACTCAGCATTTCCAAATGCTGTAGACATTGACTTGCTGTCATAAATCAAATAATTAGATACTTTAAAATCAAAACAAATTTGACCATTACATTAGGAGCAAGTAATGAGCATAGGAGATATGAAAATCACAATCAATTCCTGCATTTAGGAATTATCTTCCCTTTAGCCAGTGGGAGCAAGTCACTATTTTTGCTGAGATACGTTGGAAACAAAACCTGGACCTGGACCTGTAGGTACATTTCTGAGATGCACTTTTCTCTTTCTGTGACCAAAGATAGACGCCCTGAAGTTCAAAGGAAGTTAGGATTTGGGTTTAGATTTCCATTGCTACAGTTCAGCTGTTTGTGCCTTGTGGTTTGGGCCCATTAATTTGGATCTAGATCTTGTGTTGGGAGGTGAAGGTTTGGTTTAATGCAGGGATGGCCAACTGTGGCATGCATGCTACCAGTGGCACAGGCAGCCTGTGTGGCATGCATGCCAGGCAGTAGGCCTTTCTGTTCGGAGGGACACCCGACTTTCTGTTGAAAACTAGATTTGAAGAAACATTTTTGACCAGTCCTAGTTGTGCTCCTGTCTCTGCCAGTAACTTCCCCTCTCTGTGCCTCTGTCTCCCGTTCTACTATTCATATGTTTTGTTCTTTAGATTATACTCCCTTTGGGTCAACAGCTGTCGCTCGCTAGATGTTTGTACAGCTCCCAGTGCAATGAGGCCCTGATCATGTAATAATAATAATAATCATCTCACCAAATATATAAAAATAGACATTTTAAAACGCAAAGGGCCAAAGCTTGAGCTAGCTCATTACTGTTTATTTAGGCAAACAAACCACTCACTTCAACAGTTCTTTTCCTCCTCGGGTAACATCAGGAGACCAAAGACAACCTGAAGTTCAAAGGAAATTATGATTTGGATCTAGATTTTCATTGTTAGAGTTCAGCCATGTTTATATATGGGCATCAGGGACACTGTAGAGATTTAGACATGTCAAGCAAGAAGCTCTCTTCCAAAGCCTATGCCTCCAGGATACTAGTAGATCAGGGTTGTCCAACATACGGCCCGCAGGCCACCATGCGGCCCTCCAAGGTGTTTTCTGAAGCCCAAGGTGCTGCAATGAAAAATGAAAGTAAACACTGTACTTTTGTTTCAGGGGTGGTGATGTGATACCACTTCCTGTGAGGTCTTTGAATATGGCTCGCCGGCCCACTGGGTGATTAAAAATTCATGATACGGCCCCACATTCAAAAAGGTTGGACACCCGTGTACTAGATGGAAGTCTTCCGTGTCTCCTGTCCTTCTACTGTATGCTGCAAGACAGGGCAGCAGAGCTAGTAGCACCTGAGCACAGTGGATCACATGCTATGGGGCTAAAATCCTACTTAAGGACAATATATATATATATTATAATGACAATAGGGGTGGGCACACCCCAACCCAGCCTTGAGAGCAGCTACCTTGAGAGAGTTCAGCTTCAGTACTGGAAGCTCTAGGCCATCGCTTATTAAAAAAGGACCCTGCTACATTTTGGCAGACATATTTACATGCTATGTCCAGAACAGGAGAGTATTCAGATCACAGGTCAGGCTGATTACTGGTGCATGGGTTGGGGTGATGGTGCAACACACTACTAGTACAGGGACCCCTGTTTGGTGTATTTGTGCATGGAGTGTAGGAGGGAAGAATTCAAATTCCACAACTCCTAGGAGCCTGAAAAACTTGTATTGCTGTGGGAAAAGCCCTTTTGACATTAAAACCAAATCAGGACTGTCCTGCCAGGCTAGGCTTGTATGTCAGAAGTTGTTTTCTGGGGTGCATTTTGCTACCTTCTGGGATAAAGACACCTGAAGGAAAATCCAGCCCTTGGCCTAGGAATGCGAGAGTCCCCTGGTTGGTGAAACCAGCACACTTCCATCAGCAAAGGAATGGGATCTCTTGCTTAGAATGTGGATATTGTTATCAATATCCCACCAACAAGCCCCAAATGAGATAAGGGTCCCCTTGTGCCTGGGAGTTAGTGGCATGTCTTTTAAGACAGTCTTTGCCCTGAAGGACTTATAGTCTGAATGGATAATGCAGAGTGAAAGGGTATGTTTTATTTTCATTTTATAGAGGGACAACCAGGGCTGGATTAATGCCTAGGCAAACTAGGCACATGCCTAAGGCCCTGAGCTGTGGGCAGGACCCAATCCTTCTCTCCACAATGGCAGCAAAAAATGGCCCTGTCCACAGGGGTGATTGGCGCCTGGATGAGTCTGGAAGGGCGCAATTTGTTGGAGGGCCCCGGGGTGGGCCGAAAGCCCCATATCCAGTCTTACACTTCTGTGCCACCACTTAGTGTGTCCCCCCCTCCCCCCCGGGGCTGAACACACTGCTGGCTTGCACAGCAAAAAAACTGCCCTGTTCTGAGCGGTGCTGAGTCAGGGACCGATCTCAGGGGGGGCACATGCCCCCCCTACCACTCGCCTGTGCCTGTCCACCTCCCTTCCCTTCTTTTCCCCTCTCCTCCACCGCTTCACTGACATGGCAGCTGCTTCCTAGTGATGACTCCGAGCCAGTGTTACCAAATCCACTTATAATAAGCAGAATTGGGGTTGGTTTTTTTTAAAGTTGTTTTGATTTTTAGACAAACAAGGTTCTGTGGGTGAATCTGATTTTTTTTAAGTTGTATTAGACCAACTTAAATAAATGGGGAAAAAAATTAGCAAGATTTTGGGTTTCAAAACCCTTCATCAGGCTGAAGAAGTCTCTGCAGTTGGTGTGTGCTCTTCCTGGATGGTGTGCTTTGATTTTTAGAGAGTCATGGGTTGTGGTTTTTAGAGCTTTTTTTATTTAGAGGTTATTTACTTTAGGCTTTTCTGAAATACAGTGGTACCCAAACTGTGGGTCCCGGTTGCAGAAACAAGATGGGGTTATGGAAGGACCTGACCCAGCCAGCATGCAGCTTCTGGGCAGGGCTGCTGCTGCTGTCCCAGGGATCTGCGTACCTTCCCCAGCCTCCAGCTTCCTCCAGGTACCAGGCAGGGAGACGGTAAATGCTAGGGGGGAGGCTGCAGCTGTGCGGGAGCACAGAGCCTACACCCAGGAGGCCGGCATAAGCATGGAGCAACCCCACCAAGTGACATTCCCCCCACCATGGCATATAGCCTTCACCACCAGCAGCGGCAGCCTTCAGGGCCCTTGCAGGCCTGGGTACAGCTCTGGCCAGTGCTGCACAGCAGGAGTGAGGAGCACAGCCCCACCGGCCACCTTCTTCTGGGCTCCACATGGCACACATGCATTTCTGCACTACTGGGGAAAGCCCGGAGCCAGAGCCAGTTGCCTTCCCCACCCCCTGGCATGCAAGTGGCAGGAAGCAAGGGGTGGGGAAGGCAGCCGGCTCCAGTCTGCACTGCTTCCCCCAAGTAGTGCAGAGCTACACATGGACTGCATGGAGCCCAGTGTGAGAGAGGAGGCTGGTGGAGCTGTGTTCTTTGCCACCACTGTGCAAGTGCTGGCCAGAGCCGTGCACCATGGGGTGCTGCTGCCTGCACAAGCCCTGAGGGCAGCCGCTGCTGGCAGCAAGGGGTGTGCGCCATGGGAGAAAGTGTTTTGGAGGTCTCCATACCCTTCACCCTCATCATACCCCACACACCCACACCCTGCCCCCACAACCCCCACATACATGCCCCAAAATACCCTATTGCCCTCCTCACACACACAGCCATATCCCCTCACAACCCCCTCCCCACACACACACATCTCCCACCCCCACTCCCCTCTTTTTGAAATGTGTTCGTGGTGCTTTGGGCTTGTTTTTAAAAGCAGTGCTGCTTTTTTTTTCTCACAAGACTTGGCAACACTGCTCTGAGCCCCGCTCCCTGTGGGCGGCAGCACTGAGGTTGGGAGGGAGGTCTCTACCCGCCTAGGACCCAAGTGTTTGTTTGCCTAGGGTCCACTAAAGGGTTAATCTGGCCCTGGGGGCAACAGTTGCACAGAGAGGGGAAGTGACTTGCTCATCACACAAGGAGACTGTGGCAGTGCTGGGAATCACTGCAAGATGATTGTTCTTCTGAGCTACTTCCCCCTGGTACCCAGCCCCGCTTCACAGATGCATCCCACGGACAACATCTGGGATGCATCACTGTAAAAGCCAGAGGAGATCAGAGGCTTGTTTCGAAAGGAGCAGGGGCAAGAAAGAACGAGAAGTTAAATCTGCTGGTACCAAGGTCCCAATGAAGGTTTGTGCTGCCAATGTAATTATGAATAATGATCATATTTCACTATGTCTTGGTGGGAAATGTTATGAAATAGCAGTATCATGATGGCCCCTCTGCATGTGAAATCCACCATGTGTCGTCAGCAATATGACACATATTCCCAGAGAGAGGTAGTTAGCCATGCCACTCCAATGTCAGGCAGAGGGCAGGGTAGATTTGTACCATACAGACTAACTAAATCAGAGATGTAACATATTCCCAGAATAAGGACGATGGAGAGTCATTAACCTTACTGACTGAATGCTGACCACTAAACAATGGGTATGCTGAGGAGTATGCCTGAGTGGGGAAACCAGTCTGACCAAATCTGCCTGCCAGACAAGGGTGTGGAGCAGTGGAAAATCCCCAGAAACAGAACAAAGAAGCCCGGTGCTAGGGGCAGGATGTACAAAGTCAAACAGCCCATAAAACAGGACAGGAAGCTTTGGGGCAGAAGAGAGACAGATAGGGATGTGGTTTTGTAACAAGAGAAACCTGTTTAATAGCAGGGGTGGCCAAGTTCAAAGGAAGCTGATTTGAAGCAGGGAGAGGTTCATTCTGGGAAACGGCTGAGGACTTCACAGAAGTGAGGAAACTGAGGCAGGGAAGCTGAGGCAGGGTAGCTGTGTTTACTGTTTTGGTCAGCATCTATCTTCTGTGCTATCTAAGTAAAGAGTCATTTGTTTTAGAATTGGTATCCAGTCTCTGTATGCGCTATGCCTATGCGCTATCCCTGTCTCATGTCCCTGAGGAGCTAAATAATAAACTAGCGTGCACCCCAACTAGAGCTCTGGGAACAAGTGTGTTTAAGTTACTGGCATGCGAAAAACTAGAACTCGTGGTTCCAAAATTATACCTTTTATTAGACCAACTGGAAAACGGCAAGAAAATTGTCCTTTTCTTGACCAAGTACACCCCTGAAACATGGAAGATGCTGAATTTTAGCCAATTTTGGATTTTAAACTTCATTGCAGAACAACAAGGAAGTTTTTTTACCTCCCTGCCTGCCATCTGACACCTCCAGGGAAGGAACTGTAAAGAGCTACTCAGCACAGCTCACAAAGACACTTTCATGGACCCAGAGGGACAGACTTCCATCTTCAGCTCCCTCTGGGCAAAAATGAAGTTTATTTCCTACCTATGGGGACTTTTTGCCATCTTGTACCATCTACACTTTTCCCAGAGCCTGACAAAGGGACTTTGATCCTGAAAGCTTGCAGAAAAGGACAATTTTCTTGCCATTTTCCAGTTGGTCTAATAAAAGGTATCATTCTGAAACCAAGAGTTCTAGTTTTTTGCATGTCTTTTTGTCTCACACCAACAGGGCTACCAAGTACACCTTTAAGTTACTGGCAACTTCGGGGGTCAGCACTGGTGGTTGCAGCCCAGGGCAGTTCAGCTGCACGGTGCCATTTCTGTGAAGTGAAAGCAGAGAGATCCTGTGGACCCAAAGTGTATTAGAGGGGCCAAGAATGAGCCATCTACTAAGAACAAGGGAAGCTCCTGGTGCGGAGGAGGTATGGCCCAGCATGGCTCCCTGGTTAGCCTCCTCCTCGGGAAACTTGGCCAGGCTTCTGTGTATGGTGCTACAGTGACAGGGGCCATATAAGGTCTTATATGGTTCAGGGTGTTGTACCAGCACCACACTGTTAACACAGTTCAGCCAGGGAAGGGGTACTAGGGAAAGGCAGAGATGAGCCCACTCTGGGTCTGCAATCTTAGAGGGAGGCTGAACCAAATAACAGCTGAACCAAATACCAGGTGAGATCCTCAGTGCTCGCTCCTGCATTTTGCATTATGTAGAAAATCTGGAGTGATGTAAATTCAACCTGAATACTGGTAGGGGCCCCATCTCAAACACGGCAGAGGCCAGCTATAAAGGCAGCTTCCAGAGAACCCCCAGCTGTGGATAAAGGCTGGAGGGGCATGCCAGAGAGAGGGCTTTTCAGTGTCAGATGCATTGAGTCTGTTTGTTCTGCAAGCACTGACAGAGGGGAAATGCAATGCTGCACCATACCATTCCTACAGAGCAGCTCATCAGACTAGAACAGTCTTCTAAAGAGGCATTTTTCCCTTCTGGATTTGATCCTTGGATCTGGAAAAGTGCAGCCAAGTTCTTTAAATCAGTTCCCTTAAAACAAATCATTGGCATATTACAAGAAGCCAGAAGGCTGGATTCCACTTTTCAACATTTGCATTCAGCTCTGGGTATCACATCCCCAGAAGGATATTCATGTACTGGAAAGAATTCAGAAAAGAGGGGGGAAATGATCAGCGGGATGGAAGGAATTGATTGATGAGGAGAGATTAAAAGAGCTAAATATGTCTGGCTTGTCTAAGCAGCAAGAAAAGGGTATAGAAATCTGCAGGCAGTTAAAAAAGGTGCAAATACCAAGAATGGAGAGGAATTAACGTTTTATAACATACAGTAGAGAGGAACCAAAAGTGTTCTCTGTCCCAGTAGCACAGAGAAGGAAGCAACTGGGAAAAGGAGGCTGTAGATACCATTATGAATAGATGAACAGATGTGACCATTCTCAGTTTGGGTCTGATTCTCCTTCACCCAAGGCTTTGTGCAGTTGCTTATAACAGAGCAATGTGAGTTCAGAGTGGGTGTAAGGTGCCACCTTATCCAATTCTCCGGTTTCACACCCACATTGTCCCAGGGTAAATGATGGTGCACTGTGCAGTGCAGTGAGGAAGCAGTCCCTCTGTCTCTCGCTAGCATCCTGTTTGGATGTGGATCCGATGAAGAAAAGAAGTCCAGCATGCAAGTGCTTGATATTTCTGTTGCACAGAGATCAGAGGTGAACCTAGCTGAAATTGTTCCGCATGTAACAGCACCTGTACTGCCAGGAATATTGTTATCCCTCTGCTATGTAAAGATATTTAGAGCCTTAAAGGCTGGCTTCCTATTCGAGAAGATGGGAAGTCTTGGCATAGTCTTAATGCAGCTTGAAATCAGTTTGGGTGCTGCCCCTGCTACTCCTAATGAAGGCTGTTTTCACATTTCTGATGACAGAAAACCTCATTGTAACTTCTGGACTGCGTTTCCTTTATGACAGTTTATATCCTTTGTTCTCGTACCAACACTGTCTTTTAGTTTAAATCTCTCTTCTCTCATGCTGGTGTTTACCTCCTTTCTAAAGACAGGCATTTCAGACCACAGATGATCCTAGAGGCCCTTTTCTGTGCCCGTTCCAGTTTGAATTCATCATTCTTGAACGTGGGCGACCAGAACTGTGCGCAGTAAAGGTTTCTCTCGATTTATATGTGAATTTGCTCTTATGCAATGAGCATATTTAGACCCATAATTCGTTATAGGTGAGGTAAATTTGCTTTTATGGGATCAGCGTAGATGCCCCCCACCCCCAAGCAGGTAAATCTGTCAGGGGGAGGAAAAGGGCCGTGGCCCCTCTAACTCCAGCCCCGGTTGCAGCAGCCCCAAGAGTGGCCGGCGCCACCTGCCTCCAGCCGCTGGGCTGCACCGTTCTCTGCCTGTCTCCCCCGTGCCTAGGCTCCACTTGTTCATACTCACCTCTGCTCCTGGGTTGCGCCATGCCGTAGTGCAGGCAGCTGGTGCCGGCCGCTCCTGGGGCTGCTGCAGCCAGGGCTGGGGTGAGTGCCACTCTGTTCCCTCTGTTTTGCTGCCTTGTGCAGCCCCAGAAGCAGTGCCCCTTCCCCCACCCTTTCCCTAGTCCCAGCCTCACTCCCTCCCTCACTCACCGCCATGGAAACCTATCCCTATGTGTTACATTGTAAAGTGGGTTTAGTTTATGTTAATTCAATTTATGCACCATTCTCCGGGAATGCATGTACCGCATAAATTGAGGGAAACCTGTATTCCAGCTGAGGTCTCACCAGTGCTTGTACAATGGTATTAATACTTACCTGTCTCTTCTAGGAATACATTACCTGGTGTATCCTAGGACTGGATTTCTCTTTTGCATGGCAGCTTCACGCTCACTAGTGGTTCATAGTCATCCTGTGATTGACTATATACTCAAATGTTTTCTTCTCTTTTGTTTCCAACAAATAAGGGTACAGTTATCATATTTCATTCAAGAAGTGGCAGCATTTCAATGCTGGATTCAGTCATTCCTCCATGCTATACAACTTGTAATTCAACTCTATTCTCACTGGGCCAAATTTTCTGCTGGCACAACTCCTGAGTCAGTGGAGTCCACAGATAATCTTGCCTGTAATTCATATCCTAGATACAGTTTGGAGTCCACAGATAATCTTGCCTGTAATTCATATCCTAGATACAGTTTGGGTGCTTTGATTGCATGTCTGAACTCCCATCTGAATCATTTAATGTGTTGGCTGGGTACATTTCATTAGAATGCCTTTGATGTGCCCATTAAACCTAACCCATTATTTATTTAGTTAGTTATTTATGCCACCCTTCCCAACAAAGACTAAACTTAAAATAAGAAAACAGAATAACTTTAAAAGAGGAGAGCAACATGAGGACCAAACAGCTTAAAAGGGAACTAGAGCTAAGTACAGACATTCAAGGAGCCTGTGGCAGAAGTGCTCTCACTTTTGAACTTTACTCTAGGCACCCCTGTTTAGGTCAGGAGAAAGCAGAACACATTTGCCCTTGCAGGAGAAAGGGGGCTTGGAGCCTGCCTGCATGGCCCAAGGGGGGCTCTCATGTGCCTCCCAGTGTGCCCCACGGGCTCCCTGAGCTGCCAAGGACTCCCAAGTAGAGACAAATGGCCGAGCTGCCCCTAACTGGCTGGCAGGGAAATCACGGCCACCAGCTGCGGGCTGCCCAGCTGGACCTGATGCGGCAGCAGCTTATCATAACCACAAGCCATCAGTCAGCCATCCAGTGCATGCCCACCCAGCATACCCTGTGCCTGCCAAGTGTGTGTGTGTGTGTGTGGTGAAGGGGGTGTATCGGACCTGGATTCTGTGTATGTGCGTGTGCTCATGCATATGTGTCCCTGATGCCTGTATTCACCACTGCCAACACTGGTGGCCCCAGCCAAAGACTGCAGCAGGCTGCCCAGATCTGCAAAGCCCTGACTAACTAGCTCCTCACCCATGTGGACAGGGACCCCTCCCCAAATCAGAGGGGTCAGAGGGCTTCAACTGCCTATGCCCTGGCACCGAGCCATGGGCCCCTCTGGCCCTGCATCACAGGCACTGCTACCCACAACCCAGGCTGCCCACGCCCTGTCTCCCTTCCCCCTTCCTTCCCCAACCCCCACTAGAGGCACACACTGGGGTGCAGGGAAAGTGGCGCAAGGAAGAGACTTGCCTCATTTTCATCAAATTTTGCAGCTACCAAACTTTTCTTGTGCATAATAAAGAAAAACTGGAAAGTTGCCTGCTCCAGGGGGTTGCCTGCCCTCACAGAGGCTGCACAGCTGCCCCACAGTGGGAACCAGGCCCACAATGGTCTGTCCTGCTAGGCTAGTGGGCTGCTTTCTCCCCACACCTGCCACCCCTGTTCTGAGTGCTCCTGCCCCTTCCTGGGACTGCCCTGAAACATCTTAGGGGCCTGTACCTACATCCATGACCACCAGTGGCTGGGGGTAGTGAGTTGGCTCTGGCAGGTAGGTTGAGTCAATACCATCCCTAGCATCAAGTCTTGGGTAATCTGAGCCCCCTTCTCCCCCAGTGCTGCTCCCTGGAGCAGGCCTTGCCAGATGCCTTCCTGGCTCCGTGGACCATGGATCAGCAGCTCCCACATGCTGTATCTCCTGTTCTGGAGCTCCCCCGCACTCCAGCACCTCCCAGTCAATGCACAGTGTAGAGCACTCCAGCACAGCTGCCACCCAGGTCTCCCCCACCCCTGCCACGGGACTCTGAGGCATGTCATCCCAGGGAGGAGTCTCTGGAGCAAGGCTCTCCATGCCAGGGTGAGAGATGGGAGGCAGCCTACCCCACCAGTCTGGCCAAGAAGGGCGACAGTCTCCCTGTGGGAAGTGGTGCTGATGCTGCTCAGAAGTGTTATAGCTGGATCCCAAGCAGTCTTTGACCCTGTGCATAAACTCCTTTTCCTGCCCCTGCAACTCTCTCAGCTCTGCAGCGGTGTGATCAGGTGGCCATCCGTAGACCTGGTTCTTGGACCTTCACAGTGAGTTCCAGAGCCTGGGCAGGTCATTCAAGTACTACTGCACTGTGGGTATAAGCAGTTGCCAACCTGTCCATCCTAACCCCTCACATAGAGGGTCCCCTTTGGTCCTCATGTGGCCGGTGTCATCTACATATGCATCTCTGGTGCTCTGCAGGTGCGCAGGTGCCCATGCTGGATCCAACATCTCGGGCTCCACGACCAGGCCTCTTGTACACAAATGAGGAGCCTGCAGACAAGGGAGACAGCAAGAGACCTTCAGTGAGCCCCCTGTCCAGACCCTTACCTCTGCCCAAGAGCAGAAGCCATGCAGCTCCTCACGAGCTGGCACTGACCATAGCACAGAAACGCCCATATTCTGCCTCCCAGCTAGGAAAACACAGATGCCTGGGTTGCATCTCCCTGCTGTGGGAGCCAGGAGGGCTGAGAAACCCCAGTTTCAGGGCCCAGAGGGATGAGCCTTCTCTAATTCACCACGAGACAAAGGAGGGAAGGACTTGGTAGGGGGAGGCGGGAGGTTTGCTAGAGAGAACTCCTGCTATCCACTGCACCTTACCTGCAGTGATGCTCATTCATAGCTGCTCTGCCAAACGGTGCCCAGAGGATCACCAATGTAGATGCACAGTTTCAGCTGTTGGTTGCACCTCAGCTGTGGGGCTCAAAAAAAGCTTTCTGTATATATTAGGTCTGTTTGGGTCAGGGTTTGTGTCAGGTGTCTCTTGATAAATGCTGGCCTCTCTCAGGAAAGCAACGTGACCTTGAGGGATAGGGGGGTCAGTTGCCAATTGCCCAATTTATGGTCCCCTTAAATAACACAAACCGATAAGCCCCTAGCAACAGTAGAGGGGACTGAGCCAGGTGCTGCACCTTCATTCCAGGCCAGTGGTTGCGGGGGGTGGGGGGGCTGAGAGGCACAAGGTCAGTGAGAGCATCAATAAATAAGTATCCTCAGCCTTCTTTGTGACAATCATCAAGCCAAGAGCATGCTGAATATCAGAGTAGACAACTAAATTCTTCTCCATGAGCATACCCCAACTTACCACAGGGTCAGTAAGATCAGGGGCGGGCAATTATTTGGGCTGGAGGGCCACTTAAAGAGTTTTGGTGAGATGTTGCAGGCTGGGGGAGGGGTGGGGGGTATTGACCCGGCCTGGTGGAGGGTGGGGGTGGGGAGGATGATGACATATCCCAGTGTGGTGGGTAGAGGAGTGGGGGCCAACTGACCCTGTCTGTCCCCGGACCCGTTCACCTTGTACCCGCCATCAGGGGTGCCAGAAGCAGTGGCAGGGTCCCTACGGAGACTGGTCTGGGAACCTTGCAGGCAGGGCATGCTTGGCCAGGCAGATGAGATGGGACCACAGGTGGGGAGGTGCAACATCTGAGAGCAGGACAGGTAGTGGGCCGGGTTCGTGGAGTGATGAAAGCATAGGGCACTGATGCCCAGGGCAGAGCCATCATCATCTCCCATCATGTCCTTGCTATGGGTGCCAGTTCCATGGGTAGGGACATGCAGGGAGCAGATTGCAGTTTTTCCCTGGGCACTGGCCCCATGCTCTCACCATCTTGCCATCCTGCACCACCTGCCCATCCCGCTCCCAGATACCACTCCCCGCCCACCCACAGCCCCAGCCCATACACCCTGCTCAGCATGCTCTGCCCATGGGGGCCCCAGACTGATCTCCATGGAGTCCATACCCACCAGTTACTCTATCTATCACCCTTGGTAGTGGGAGCAGGGTGGACAGGCCCAGGTGTCCAGGCAACAAAACTGGGTCTGGCAGCAGTGGAGAAACTGTCAGCGGCATCCAGGCAGAGTGAATCACTACCACCATGTGGGCATCTGGAAACCAAGACCAGCCATTGCACTGTGTGCCCATCCCACTGCACACCTGGGGCAGTGGGATCGGCCACACTCCTGTGCCTGGGCTGGGCAAGGCTGAGGGACCCACTGCAGACCAGATACAGTCCCTTGGTGGGCTGGATCCGGCCCATAGGCTGTATTTTGCCTACCCCTACATTAGACTGTTCCCTCATGTATAAACATCACATCCAGAAGCTCAGCAGTAAGGTCTCTGAATGGGTAGCTGCCTTAAGATGTTTAGCTAAAATGACAAGGGGTGCCAACCTCAAAGTGCACAGAACCACTGCACATGAAATAGTATATGCCCCAAAAGATTACTGTGCTCCTGTATGGTCCAGAAGTTGTCACACTAAAAAGCCTGACACTGCACTTAACAGTGCACAGGGAATAATAACAGCCTGAACAACTTACATACACACAGATATATTCCCTGGACTCTCAGGCATTAGACCAAGTGACTTAAGAAGATAGACCCTAACAACTCCCCTGCTACCAGGTTTCTGGGCCTGTGGACAGCCTGACAGGCTGGGTATTGTGGCCTTCTGTGTTGTGCTAAATTTAGGTAAGGGATGGAGTGAATGGAAATGAAATGATCATTCAGAGTAATCCAGTCTGATGTCTACTCCTACAGAATTTTATACCGACACCACATGAGTCCTCCATTGGACACAACCTTGAAAGAGAAGCATGGGTCAAGCTGAACAGACTGAGATCTGGATAAGAACGCTTCAAAACAACACTGTACAAGATGAACATCTTTTGTGAATGTGGTGTCCAGCAAACAACACAGCTCTTAATCAAAAGCTGCAATCTTTACAAATGCCCAGGCAGGGTAGATGGAATCTGCACACCGAATGATAATACCAGACAGTGGCTCACAGCTGGCCAGAGGGAACAAGGCAGGGTAGGGTTGGAAACAGGGGTTTTGCCACCTTAGATCACTGAGACCTGGTGGAGGGGCTGGGCAGGCCTGGTGCTTGGGCAGAGAAGACAAGCTCTGGCTTAGGCTAGACTGCTGCCCTGCAAAGGGCAGTGAGCAGGGTGCCAAAATACTCTACAGGATGTAAGTGGAATGCCACCTACCGTGAGTCGTGATGAGATATGGTTCAGGTGTGTGTTATGGCAGTCTAACCTACAGCGCTGAAGTCTGATACTAGAGTTATCTTAGACTGGGATCCACCATTGTTACAGCACTCTATGTGCCCTGACCCTCTGTTATGGCTGCAGAGCACTTTTTGCACACCTTCCATGCAATGAGTGTAACTTCTGCACCTGCCCTAAAACTTCAAGATAAAACAGAGACCTCCTAAATAACATCGCATCCCAGTTTTGTTTGGTGAATGTCTGCCCACATATTTGGGGAAAGCAATGTTATATTTCCAAGTAACTGCCTTCTACTGTGAAATTTATTTTAAACACCTTCTATAAATGTATCTCTAACATGCTCTGACAAACTTGATTCTGTCTTTCCCTTGGACAGAGAAATGGCATGAAGATGAAGTAGGCATGTCATACTTGCCGCAGCATGAGATGTTTATTTCCCGATTGTACATGCAATCAGTATTTTGACTTCCTTTCCTTCTTTGTGGTCTTGTGACAAGGTTTTTAGCAGAATTTGCAGATTCACTGGAATCTGACAGGCCATGCTGTGAGCACTTTTGCTATGGCCTTGAATGCATGACCTCTTGGTTGTCAACCATGTGCCTTAGCGCCCGAGACATCCCAGCCCCCAGCAGCCTGTAGTGACAGTGGGGGCTGGGATGTCCCCCACTGACATTTAGTTCTAGCTTAAGAGGCTAGAGCACTACAGAGAGACTTCGGAGACCTGGCTTCTGCTCTCAGCTCAGACACCGATCTACTGGGTGCTCTTGGCCAAGTCCCTTCTCTTCTGATTCCCTTCTCATCCTCTATCCATCTGGCCTATTAGCACTGGAAGTTCTTCATGGCAGGAGAATGCTCTCTATGCATCCATGAAGGTGCTACCAAAATACCATTTATGTATCTGGTGCTGGATCTAGATTGTGTGACTGTTGTCTTTTCATTAGGTCCTATTAGTTTCCTATTGATGCAAAAAATTAACTTAATTTAAAATTGGAAAGGAAAATTCTTTGGAATAAACTGAGAGTAATAATCGATGTTATCAATCAACTAACATTAACAAATAAAGCTGAGACGCTGCCCAGCCTCCCCCATCCTCAGTGGGAGAAGAGGAAGCGCATGTTGAACCCTACAGTGCTATGGAACAATTTCAGCCAGTAAGTGGTGCCAGGATCAGTACTGCTCTGCAAAACCCTTGGATTGACTCTCACTATTCATGTGGTATTTCCACATTTGTGGCAATTAAAACTTTATGGCATCAGATGCCTCCACATGTTTTCTCTATGGAGACAGACAGGTCACAGCTCCGGGCTCCTTTGTTCTTCAGATGTTCAGCCCTGAGACTAGTCTCCCAAATCTAGTCATTCACTAAAGCCTGTTACTTCTTTTTCCCATATGCTCTTTCTTTCCCTCCTCTGATGCACAGCATGTCACAGCATGTCATGCCTCTGCTATTGTTCCCCGGTATTTCTGTGGCCTCCTTGGCTCTCATCTCTCTTCACTTCAGGCCATTCCCGTGTTATTGTTAGGAGCACCTTCTGACATCTTGCTTATATCTAGAGATTGAATTTAAAATCTCCAGAAGAGAGCATGAGCCACTGCAATTTGTACTGAAGGGGCAAAGTGAGTGGTAGCTCAAAGCAACTCTATGTTTCAAGGGCAGCCAGGACCAAATACACCCTGAAAGAATGAACACCTTTGAAAGCATTAGCCCAGGGCCTTTTGTGTGCTCTGCTGGACACCTTGCACACTTTGCAGACTTGTATAATATTATCACTACCCACAGCCATGAAGACTAGGGGATGCTGGGTGGGGTGGGGATGTTGTTTGCAGTTTGCAGTAGTTTTCCACTTAGCTGAGACTGTTCAAAAACAAATAGAGGAGTTGGACCAGGTACAAAGAGCAGCCCCACAGCTCTTAGTCATGGGTGTGAAGAGGAGTGATCTGACATATGCCAGCAGATGCCTGTAGAGCAGTTATAAGGGCAAAAATGCCTGTTTATTGGCATACTGTGCTTTGCCTCTGGCAGAGGCTACTGGTGCCTCCCCATGCCCTCCCTACTGGTCGCTTATGGCCCCATGGGAAGTGATGGTTCCACTACATTCAGATAAAGTGCAGTCTTATTGATATAGGTGCTCCAGGGGTTGTCCATGTTACACACTGCTGCCACCACAGAACAGCAGAGCTGCAGCAGCAGGGCCTCTTGGTGAAGAAGCACATCTGCTGGCAGGAGGTGACTTTTTGCCACCATAGCTACACCCACTCTCAGACAACAGAAGCATAGCCAGTCGAAATTACCTTCTGCTGGTAGAGCTGTGTCCACCTTGGAGCTTTACCAACATGGCTTGGTTGGATACGGGGCCCAATCTTTGTACTCCCCTCATGGATACAGATAAACCAGCAGAACTTTCTAATGCCAGCGAATCCCAGGAGTTTTTGCCAGTATAGCATTCTATACTGGTACATTATTCCCAATGGTGGCTTCACCAAACGAGACAGAATCTGGCCTGGGTAGCTCACAATCAGCCAGGATGTGCCAAACAAAGGGAGGTGGAATGACCTAGCAGAGCAAAAGAAGCAGTAAAAGTTCACCCAGGGAAGGCGAGCTGGGGGGACATAAACTTCCCCTTGCTGGTTTGCTGATATTAGTGAAAAAGGAAAAAGCTATATTTTGCAAAAAGGCCAAGGATTGCCCTGTTCATTGGTCTTAGAATAGATGTGTGCCATGGTTGTATACGTAGAGTTGTCTCTTTTCAGTCAGTGAGCTCACCTCACCCCTCATCCTGACGTGACTGTTTAGTGTTTACTTTGACTCAAATGTAATTAGAGAGTCCAAGCATCTCTTGCTACTATAATGCAAAGAAATCGTCTCTAGCTGTAAACAGGAAGCACCAGATGAAGAGTGAGTTTATTTTATTTAACCCCAGCAAAAGAAATGAAATAGATGAGCAGCAACAAAGGACTAATTTACTGGGCAAAGGAACGCCATTTCCCTCCTGCTGCCGCAGAATTACTGTAAGTCACAGATGCTAAGAAGTAAAAAGCCGCTTTTCACAAAATCAAACAAAGACATAGAGACTCTTTTCAGGGGCTCAAGTAGATCTATAGCCTCCTCACACACTTCCTCAGCGAAATGTTTAACCTCAGATTCTTCAGAGAGAGCAAAACCCCATCCCAGCTGACTGCTGTGTAAGAATTCATCAATACACCAGCAGAAGGGAAGAAGGAAACGTGCTTACTGTGGCACATAGGAAATACGTAACATGAACAAAGACCTGATCACTGTTGCTGGTGTTACCTTAGGTGCATCAGTTTAAATAAATGCAATTAGGGAAGCTGAAAGGCTAGAGAGAAAAAAAGAATCCAATAGGCTTGAATGACTGGATGGTAATAATGGTATAGTTATAGGGGTTTTGGTAAATTAATTTAGAGACATCCCAGTGACTAACTTTTTCTTTCTCCTAATTTATCCCAGTAGATTAGTTACACATTTAGCCCCTGTGCTGCAATGTGGACTGCTCCACAATTATTCTTTGAAGCAAGGCATCGCTTTTGTCCCCATTTTACAGACAGATTTGGGACATATGGGATGCGGCTATGAGACATTTAGTGCAGTTGCCTAATTAGCTCCACAGTAAATGTCTTGGTGTCTATTAGGTTGCAGGAAACTAATAAACTCCACAGTACTAACCTGCTGCGGGGGGGGGGGGGTTGTGCAACAGAGGATGTGCCAATGCTGCCTCAGCTGGCTGGGGCATGAGGGTGCTTTAGTGTGGGGGCTGCCTGCCAGCTGAGGCAGCATGAAGAACCCCCATGCCCCAGCTACCTCCTCTGCAGCATGTTGAACTGGGCAGGAGCAGCCCAGGGCTGGCACGCTGACCCGCCGTTGTTCAATGGACTGTGGTCCCAGACCACTCATGTAAATGTGGTGCCCAGGAGTAATAAACTCTAGCACAATATGCACTGGGGTTTATTGCTTCACATTAATATACACATGTAGATGCACCTGGGGGGGTAACTCACTTCCCAAGGTCACACAGGAAGTATGTAGCAGAGAAAAGACTCAAACCCACATCACCTAAGTTGCAGGCTAGTCCCTCAGCCAGTGAACCAACATTTCTTTTCACACTGACTGTTCCAAATGCTATCTGCCACTTCACTGAAATCCCGGATAACACAGAGCAAGTTTTAAATGTGGGTGGCCCAAATCTTGCACTACATGTTAGCAGAGGCTCTTAGAGTGCAAGCCAGCAATGCTAACCGACCCACCAAAGATTCCTCAGCCCATTGGCTGGTGCATGTATTGCAAGGATGTTGGAGGAACATGCTGATCGTGTGACAGATGGGGCAGGAAGGGGCTGTCGTGTCACTGCAGAGTGGGCTGTATTGCTGCCTTTTGTAGGGTAAGGTGTTGTCTCTGGCTGTGAATGTGTATTTGAATGTCACCCTTAAAAGCCTCTGGGGTCAATAGCAAGATACTAGATGACTTGACTGGGAGCCAGATCAGGCCCTTCATATAATTTGAGTAATTTTTTACCTGGATGGAAACTACCATGTGGGTCAAGCAATCTAAACCCTGGGAAATCTGGAGTAAATAGAACCAAGAAGGATGTTTCCCTAAAGGGTGACTAGGTCAGAAAGATGCAGCCTGCACCTTTTCTCTGGTCACATTTTTTCTTCAGTTTATTTGGCTCCTGGAGACCTTGAGGTTACAAAACCAGTGGCTGTTGATTTAAACAAGGTATGTCCAACTTTCAGGTAGCCAGGGGCTGTGTGCCCTGCAGGCCGTACCACGTTAGGCCACACACCACACAAGTTGCACCAGTACAGGCAAAAGTGGTGGGAGAAAATATTATTTGGGGCAGGCTGCTGAGTTGTGGGGCCAGCACACGCTGCTGCCATACATAGTGGTGGAGGAGCATGGAGCAGGGGCACTGACTGCGGTGCTGCACCAGTGGGGTATTGCAGTGGTGCTGGAGCAGTGGAGCTGCACAGCGCCAGGTGCTGCTGCTGCCACCAGCCACTGTGCAATTAGCTGGGGGGGGCTAAACCCCGTTAGCCCCGGCCTTCCACCACCCATGACAAGCCATAGGTTCCTGGAGCTACTGGCTGCATGGGGGCCACACCCCACAACACTGCACCACACAAGCAGATACCCCACCCCCCACCCACAGCTTTCTGGACACAGGCTGTCCTGCTGCACTAGTCTGCATGGGCGCCCCACACCATGGGCTCCCTTGGCACTGTGGGCTGTGCTGCACCACCCCACCCCACCCCCTGTGGTTGGGTCAGGATGTGAAAGCTGGAGGAGGGAGGGAGAGCCAGAGAGCTTGGGGTGAAGAGGGCAGCACTCACTAGGTGGGAGCCCAGGGACCACAAATTAACCCCTCACAATGCAACAGTTGGATAGCCCTGATCTAAAGTCAGCAACAGGGCATAGTGCTCAGATTCAAGTTATGAACTGGACTCCTATGAGATCACTTCTTTCTTTTTCTCTTGTGCTCTTTCCACGTGAGCCAGTCCTTTCCCCTCTTTTATGTAAATAGCAAATTGATACCAGTTATAAATACAGTGAATTTCTTGCTCTCCAACCCCAGGTTCAGCACACTCAGGCCTAGCTGACCCAGATTTGCTGACACATCTCCAGTTTTAGTGTTACACCAGTTCTGCTGGGAAAACTTGGAGTGTATTCATACTCAAAGTGATGGCAGAATCCTCCTTCCTGCCAAGTTAAGCAATGTCTGCCAAATGAAGTAAGCTCTCTGCCTCCATCTGGCTAGTAGTAGAAGGTTTGTATAGACACACCTACACCTTTTGCCAGCCTGGCAGTGATGGCTGCTGTCTGCCGCCAGGACTTCTGCGTGAAATGAATACAGAGAAGACCTAAGCCTAGAAGGTGATTTCTTAGAGTACAACAGTTACCTCTAAGAGAGTGAAAAATGAGACTCTCAATCTAAGATGAGAAAGCCATGGCTTGGATATACATGTATACACACACAAATATGTATATAGCTACAATCTAATATGTGTCTCTCTTTTACTCCATAGATATGTATGTATACGTATATGTATATGTATATGTGTATACACACACACACACAATTTACATATTTATATACATATACACAAACAAAAAGCAAACAAGAGAGAAAATTTACCATGAAAGCAATTGTTCTTTTTCAAGAGCTTTGCTTGCAGTAGTGACCAGACTTTATGGGGCTATGGGAGCATCTACACATTCATTAATGTGCTTTTGTTACTGAGCATTAAATTTAGTACCTCTAATGTGAGGTAGTAACTAAATGCACATTAGACTGCCCTGATGCACAGTAGCGAAAACACACACTGTTTTAATTATTTAATGCACAGTAGCCTAATCTGCACATTAGCATATTATGATAGTTTTTGCCAGGATGCTCTAATGCACAGTATAATAGGATACTGTGCATTAAAGCTCACATGTAGATGCATCCTGTTTTATTGTTAAATAAAACAATCTGTCCCAACAGATCTGAAATAGCATAAGGCTCAGGCTAGAAAGGTTACAGGGGCAGTAAATGATTCTGAAGATTTTCTGCTGAAGGTCAATGGTTCAAACCAGTCAACACCACCACTGAGTAGAACGTGCCCTTTTCTGAAGTTTGTTTGATCACCTATCAGAATGAAATGACTCATACCAACCCTGCTCTTGGCTTGTAGTTACTAGGCATCTAGTAAATTTGCCATAGCTTGAAGGTTGTAAATCAAGACTGGTTATCCTCCCAAAAATATGCCCTTGCTCAGCCACAACATACCAGCATGAAATCAGTGGGTGACATGCTCTAGCATGCATTACACACAGGGTCAAACTAGATCCATTATTCTCAACCAGGATGATGCAGCACCTGGGGTGCTGTAAGATCCTTTTAAGACTGTAATACAATATTAGCATAGTTAGGTGTGCAAACACCCACACATGATCCACAAGATGAACCCAGAGATTTCAAATAGGAATCTATACAGCCGAAAAAAATCCCGGCCAGTTATGGTCTTTCTGAGTTCTTTACCACAGACTTGCTCTATTATTTCTCTGCAGTCAAGAAACTCATGAAAGCTAAGGGTTGGCATTTTCTGGGGGGCACTTCGGGTATAACAAAGTTGCGAAACACTGGATTAGATCATCATTATGGCCCCTCTGCCCTTAAAACCTATTAATCTTTTGCATCACAGAAACCAACATCTTAACAGAATTGTAATTAGGAGGAACAGTGGAGGTTGAACACTGCTGGAACTCAAGGGTAGGTGACAAAGGAGAAGAGAATCTTGTGTTACTGTTCTCTGGATATTAGTAAAATAGGTGAAGTCTATATAAGGGCCTTTCCCATGTGTTATGAACACAGGACCTGCCAGACTGCACCAGACCCTTGGCCCGCTGAATCCCGAATCCTGTCTCTGACAGTGGCCAGCACAAGCAGCTTCAGAGGGAGATGTAACCCAGCAGCAGGAGATATGGGAGAATCCACCTGGACGTAGAATACATCCTGCTCTGTAAGAATTCAAGGCCTTCTTCATCCTGAAACATGACGGTTGATATCCAGTCCTGAACTTTTATTAGTAACAATAACTGCTCCAATACTCTTGATATTCATTTAAATATCCAACCTGCATTTGAAGCTTCATAACTCCTCAGCCAGAATAACTTCTTGGGGCAGAGTTCCACAGTCCAGTTACAAATTCCGTGGGAAAAGCTTTTTGATTTTTGTTTGCTACTTTAGTTGTATTAATTCAAGGAGTAAAGGACTGCAAGGTGAATGTAAAGTTTCAGCACTGCTATAGAGCCCTGTGGTTGTCGCTAACATACCACAGGATGGAATTTCTCCAGGGGTTTATTTAAAAACCTAGGAAATTATGTATACAAAATCAGCTTCAGAAGAATAGTATTAAGGTGGCAGTCAAGCACTGTAATGTTGAGAAATGCTAAAATGAAAATGGTTTTGGCATGGTCCTATGCGCATATACATTATGCTGAAGTTCTTAATGATATGATCACGTTCTCACTTTTCAATAGGGTTCCTATGGACCTGCTCTGGGGAAAATTGGACCTGTTTACCTTACAACTCCTATTTCACTTGCTGCAGAAAATAAAAAAATGCATAGACAGGACTTCATGAAGAGTGTAGGCTCTCGTGGCGAAAGCAGGTGAATGTTCTTGTTATTGCCTTTGTGACCTGAACAATTAGGCAGGGCCCTGCAGGTAGTTTCAGTTATTGCAGAAGTTGAAGATGGTGCCAGGTATATATTTTATGCTGTCTTGTTTATTTGCAAAGTTTGTACAAAGTCCTGTTTCCCTAGCACAGCAGGAATCAAGCGGCAGGAGAAACTACTTTGTTCACAGCCCCAAGCTAGTTCCAGGCCAGTGCTTGGCTTGGCTTATTTTTCTCCTAGCTTTTTTCTCAGGGCCATGTTACCAGTGCTTACATGACTGTGATTACTGGTTCCTTGCTGCCTTCTCTTTTTGCTTCTGCTCTCTTCCTGCCTCTCTTTCACAGCCACAAAGCTTCATAAAATTATACTTTGCAAAATCCCTCCACCCACATGGGCTTCACACAGACGTTTGGTTATATGTGAATCCCATGGATACAGAGTTAGAATCTAGGGGGTGATGGGTTTCTTAGGACCATGCCATAATGGGACCACTGTTGGGAAGCAGTGATAATTTAACTATTATGTGTTTCAGAAAAAATTGATTTTCCTGGCAAGTGAGCAGCTCTGGGGAGATCATCATGCAGATCAGTATCTGGGCAAACTTAAAGGCATGTTGTGTGTCTTCAGCTATACATTGTAAGATTTAATGGATGCATGCTAACAGGTGGAAAAACAAGAAAAGAGCCCATGACTGGATCTGACAATCAAATATCTAGTGGCAGTTAGAACCTGCTCAGCTAGTGATACTGCTGGGCTGTGCCAGACGTGCCTACTGGGACAGTGTTGCTAGGTGCTGGTATATTTTCACCCCTTCTCCAGTCACACAAGATTAGTAGTGCTTTTTCAGATTTAGTTGGCATAGAGGATTTTCTGGTAAAACTGTGCCAGTCTTTCTTGCACTAATCAGTAGAGTGCCCTTTTTCCTCTGAGTCAGCTCTGGATCAATGACTAAGATTGGGATAAGAAGGGGAGATGTATGAGGTGAGGAGGGATCACTTTCTTTGAGCACCTTCAGGTTATATCTATGCATCTATCCACTGAGTTTCTGATGGGAATAGGCCTGCTGCCAGTGTATAGCAAATAAGTCTGTCTCTAATGGTAGCCAATGTGTAGGGACAAGTTGAAAGCTTTCTCTCAGCTCCTGTCATCAACAGGAGAAGCAAGTGCAAGAACCCACCTCAATAGACATCTATGTCATAATCTGTCTTTGTGGGAGCATCTTCTTGACCCCATCCCTTCATCAAGATCTTGTGTCTTTAAGCAGGAAGATTTAGTTCCCTTCTAAACACATTTGATCCTAAGTTGTATATCAGTGGAGTGTTTTCCATACTCATGTAAATGTCCAGTCCTTCTTTGAATCCTAAACTCTTAGGGTCTATTAGACTTAGCAGTTGCAAATTCCTCTGTGTGCAAAAAGCCCTTCTTTGTTTTCAGTTGCACTGGCTGACACACTGTTCTTTGATTATGAGGCAGGAGAAACAGAACTAGATTAATGCAGACAGTCAAACAGTCAGTGGCTGAATTGATTCAATCTTTGCAGATTAGTCTAAGCTGTGTAGATTGAACCAATAAGCAAGTGAACAGACATTCACTTCTGATTCAGGAAATGCAGCCACATGCCTGCAGTATCACAGGCCAGAAGCTGGGGGGTGCTAGAGCACACCTCCCTGATTGGCTGAAGCAGACAGCTTGGGCCAAGGCTACCCAACCCACCCTGTGATGAGGGGCTTATGGGGGAGGCACAAAAGCATCCTGGGATGCTGGGAGACTCAGCGTTAAGTGAATCTGGAGGTGACCTGTGACAGAAGTTCAATAAACTGGCGTAACCTAAATCAGTTAAGTCTGATATTGCAACCATCTAGGTTTATCTTAAACCTATTGTGGCAGTGCACCAGTGGTGGCTGCCACTTTAAAGGCAGCCAGCACGTGCCTGATTAAGATGGCCATTTTCAAACAAAGGCAAGCCTGGTAGAGACAGCAGTGTGTTGCTTGCAGCCAAAGGAGCAATATCACCCGGCTGAGCTGAGACTCACAACATCTTGGAGGTAAGGGCAGGAGCTATGAGCATGGCAGGAGGCTCCTGGTCCTGGGCATGACTGAAAACTGCACCTTGCTGGGGTAGGGAAGCCTGGTGGGACTGCCTGTGGTGGGACAGGGCCACTCAAATACCAGAACAGCTCACCTCCCCAGTGGAAAACAGGTAGGGGCACCTTGACAACCCCAGCCAGGCATGGCTGGAGCCACCTCAGCCCCAGGGGGTAGCAGTGTGACGAGGTAGTTGTGTGGCCCAAGAGAGGGGGCAGAAGTGTAGCTCTAGGGAGAGGGCATGAGTGCTGAGATGGCCCACACAGAGTAGGGGGCATCTTTATGACTGGAAGGACTGTACATGATCTAGGTGCTGAGTAGGGCTGAAGGGATGGCCTGAAGGGCAGCACATGGGCCAACCCCTCAAGTAATAACGTCAGTGGTACAGTAAAGGCCCTAGTGAGAAGGCATAATTGAAAGGTCCTAGGCAGAGGGTACAAGTTGAAGCCTCAGTTGTGGGGTGGACAGGCCAAGGTTAGTCCATGGATGCCTGAGGCTGCAGTCCGGCCAGACGGCAAGTATGTTAAGGCCCAGTGTGTGCCACCAGACAGGAGATCAGGTGCTAGGCCATGATGCCACCTGCGAGGCATGGGCTACAGTGTAGGGAAGCTACGGAGCCATGGATAGCACCCACTGTCATCGGGGCATATAATGGGCAGCCTCTTATATTTACCACCAGCTTATTATACCAGTGAAGTCATGGCAGGCAAGACTGGGTCAACTGCCACATATAGACAGGTGGGCAGACTGATGTGAGATCTCAGCCCTGGGATGGCCCTCTGTCACACCCATTTTGGCCAATTTGAAAGCAGTTTATATGCACTGAACTTCAGTTGTGTTACAGACTTGAACAGGTTTCAACTCACTTATGTGTAACTTCTGTCCCTAGTCCTGAAGTTTTTCTCTGTACCCAGAACCAAGGCTATTGCCAGACTGGATCAAATCCACTGTGCTTGTAGCCCAGTTTCCTGTGTTCAATAGTATGTTCAAGGGGCAGTGGGTGCTTGCTGGAGTCCTCAGTGTCCCCACGCTTGGTTATTAAGTCTGGTGTGGGGGAAGGGGCAGGGGGAGTGAAGGGGCGGGGGAGGATAGATTGAGGTCCCCACGGTGAGAGAGGGAGGGGGGCTGGGGCAGGCTCTGGTCAGCCAGAGTTGGGAGGTGTGTGGGAAGGAGATGCGAGCAGCTCATCCAGAAGGTGTGGGGGAGGAGGGAGTGGCGGGTTCTACTGTTGCACCCAACCCAGGGGGGCATGAGAGGTGTGTGTCCCTGGATCTGTGTACAGGGCAGGACTGGCTGCTGCTGTGGGCTGGGGCTGGGGTCGGGACTGTGCCAGGCTCTTCCTGGCAGGCACTGGGATAAGCTGTGCTTGGGGCAGGTGGTGGTGGTGCTGGGAGAGGGCTACAGGGGGAAGGGCTGCATCCCCCCCTAAAATTTGCCATAACTCCCCCCATAGACCCTCTCCCAGTGCTGCCGCCACCTACCCCAAACACAGCGTGGCCCTTCCCCCCCATTGGGAAGAGCCCCAGTGTAGTGGCAGCCTGCCCTGCCCTGCACAGATCCAGGGGCACATGCCACCGATACCCTCCTGGGGTGTGTGCAGCAGTGAGAGCCACAACCCCGCCCCCCCCACACCCCCTGGATGAGTCACTCATGGCTCCATCCCGTGCTCTGCCCTGCTTGGTTGAGCAGCACCTGCCCCAGTCCCACTCTCTCCCTCACCACGGGGGCCTTGATCTGTACCCCCAAGCCCCTTACCTCCCCCCACCCCTTCTCCCACAACAGACTTACCAGCCAATGCTGCTCTCCAAGCTGCTGGGCTGCACTCTTGGCCATGTGCATGTTGCAGCTGTGGGTGTTCATGGGGCATTTATCAGCCACTTTATCAGCCACATCAGGCAAAAAAAGCTGATTGCCGATTACTCTAAATTTTCCCTATATATGGGACCAGTATATTGGTGCACCTCTGCTTTTGATACGGTCTCCCACAACATTCTCACAGGCAAGCTAAGGGAGTAATGGCCTGGATGAATGGACTGTAAGATAGAAAACTGGCAGGAGCATCCAGCTTAGAGAGTAGTAATCAATGGCTCGATGTCTAGCTGGCAACTGGTATCAAGTGGAGTGCCCCAGGGGTCAGTCCTGGGGCCAGTTTTGTTCAATATCTTCATCAATGACCTGGAAGATGGCATAGAGTGCACCCTCAGCAAGTTTGCAGATGACACCAAGATGAGGGAAGTAGTAGATACATGGGAGGGTAGGACTAGGATTCAGAGTGACCTAGAAAAAATGGAGGATTGGACCAAAAGAAGGTTCAACAAGGACAAGTCCAAAATCCTGCACTGAGGATGGAACAATCCCATGCACCAGTAAAGGCTGGGGGCTGACTGGCTGAGCAACAGCTCTGCAGAAAAGGACCTGTGGGCAATAAGCTGAATATGATCCAACAGCGTGCCCTTGTTGCCAAGAAGGCTAACGGCATCCTGGGCTGCATTGGTAGGTGTGTTACCAACAGGTCAAGGGGAGTGATTATTCCCCTGTATTCAGCACTGGTGAGGCCACATCTGGAATAGTGTGTACAGTTTTGAGCTCCCCACTACAGAAAAGGATGGGGACAAATTGGAGAGAGTCCAGTGGAGGGCAACAAAAATGGTTTGGGGGCTGGGGCACATGACTTCTGAGGACAGACTGAGGGAACTGCGCTTATTTAGTTTAAAGAAGAAAAGACTGAGGCCAGATTTAATAGCAGCCTTTAGCTACCTGAAGCAAGGTTCAAAAGAGGATGGAGCTGGACCGTTCTCAATGGTGGCCGATGCCAGAACAAGGAGCAATGGTCTCAAGTTGCAGCAAGGGAAATTTAGGTTAGATATTAGGAAGAATTTTCTCACTAAGAGAGTAGTAAAACACTGGAACAAGGTACTCATAGAGGTGGTGGAATACTTGGAGATTTTTAAGACTAGGCTAGACAGAGCTTTGGCTGGGATGATCTAGTTGGGGCTGGACCTGCTTTGAGCAGGGGGTTGGACTAGATAACCTCCTGAGGTCCCTCCCATCCCTAATTTTCAGGGCTTGCAGTTCCTGATAGGCCTAGACCTACTGCCAGCGTATAACAAATTGACCTGTCTTCAGTGGCAGCAAACACTGCCTGCTTGAGGGAAAGGTGCTAGTAACCCTGACATAGCATTTATGAGAATTTCTCCCAGGGACAGTTTCCTCTCTGACTCTCAGTAACTAAAAGAGGACTAATGCAGAAGTATTCTCCTCTGAAGACATCTCTATTGTCCCTTTTTATTCATCTCTTTCCTTAATTTAACAGTCACAAGTCTGTTAATCTCCTTCAGAGAGACACCTCTTCATGCAGTTAAATTTTCATTGCCTGTGTCTAAACAACACTATTTCTATAATATCCTCTCTGGGATGTCACCAGAACTGAGCACAGGATTTCAAATGAGGCCTTCCCAGTGGGAAAATGAGGGCATTCTCATATTTTCCATAGTATTTTTATCCAACCCATCTGCATCCTATGGTTTTTTGACCACTGGTGTACAGAAAAAGGACACCACCATCAATTTCTCCATAAGGACCTTCAGGTCTTTTTTCCAAAGCAGTAGTTTGCCATTGCAGAATCTAGGTGCCTCAGTCATGATCAAACCCACAGTGCCAGGCTTTGTATGAACTCACAGAAAGGTACAAACTGTGTCTTTGAGGACTTGCAATAAGAGCTGGCTTAGAGTTTTCATTTTGAACATGTAAAAAATAGAGTTTTAAAACAAAGTAAGAGTAATGGTGTAGCTGTGATGGCCCAGAAATTATGCAAGAAGCAAATGTAGCCCAGGTGTACTCGGGTATATACTCCCCTTCTCCAATTGAAGGAAATTGTTAGCTGGCAGGTGTGCTGTGGGGTGGGAATTGCAGACCGCTCAGTTTCCCTCTGTCCCTATAGAACTAGGCCAGGACAGTCAGGGGACTTAACTGTATACACATTTATTTACATTAACTTATCACAAGGAAAAGAAACATGGAGATATATATATTTTATGGGGGGGGGTGTAAACATAAACAATACCCTGTGGGTAAATGCTATAAAACCTTATACCAGTGCTCCACATACAGGTAAGTCACAGGTAAGTATCTGATCTGAAACAGATAAACCCCAAAATAAACATAGATAGCCAACAGATAAGCTATAGATAAGTATGGGTGAACAATAAATAAGCCACAAATAAATACAAATAAACAACAGGTGAAATAATAGCAAAAGGGAGTCCCAGCAGAGCCCTAGGACTCTACTCATCATCTACTACTTTACAAACATGAGAGTTCAAAAAATATAAGGCATGACATCACACCACTTCTGGAGCAAGAACCTCAAAGATAAACTTAGTCCCAAGGGGAAACCCCAATGCCAAAGCCCTTCACGGAAGCTGGTAACTTCACAGGGGCCCTCCTAGTGGGACTTTCACTTTCAGGAGCCCTTAACTAATCAAGGGGGATTCCCCCTCCCTTGTAGGAATCCTTTTTCCCTGCAACTCACAGTTCCCAGGCCTGGAAGGTGGCCCTTGTCCTCTGCGCCAAGCTGCTCTCTCACCTGCAGTGGGCTTCGGGGGGTCGCTACCCCCGGAATAGTGCTCTGCTATGCAGGGCTTCTGGGGTCTCTGGCTCAGCCCTGCCTTGTGGCTCAGTAGCCTGAGCAACGTCTGGCTCCCTGGACTCACCCTTTTGCTATGGGTTGAAGGCCTGGGCTGCCTCATGCAGCACTGGGCTTGGGCCGCTCCCAGACCCTCTGTGTAGCGCCTCCTGCACCGAACTCCTAGCCTGGTTCCAGGGGCTGAGGACCTGAACCGCCCAAGCACTCCAAAGATCCTGCTCTGTGCACTGGCCTGTGCACTGTGTCTCTGGCCACACGCCAGAAGCTGCAGACCCAAGCTACATCATGCAGCTCCCAGGGTGTGCCGTGCTGAGCTCCAAAAGCCTAACTGCTGGAGCCATCTGCCATTCCCCACCGATGGAAGTCTTCAGGGGCACTTCCGGGCTACTGCTTCACCTTGCTGAGCAGCTCTTCTCAGTTCTTCTAAGCCTCGCTTTTCTCTCTTCTCCGTCCCTCGTGCTGGGCATGCACCTCCTTTTATACTCTTCAGGGCTCCACGTCTGAAGTCTTTCGGACCTGACAGTGGATGGGCTTCACCAATCAAAACAGCAAAATCTCAAGCCTGGGACCCAAACCAAGCCCCGAAAGGCAAGCCTGCTATACAAGGATTTCTTAGGGTGATATCTTTTATTGGAGCTATGTAATTGGGATAAAGATGAACAAGCTTTTGAATACAAGACATTTGTCCTCAGATCTGACCACGTGATCTCTTATCTGATAAAGAATGTCACCCTAAGAAATCCTTGTTCTCTGTTTAAATAAAGACATTTTGATCTGAACAGAAATTTCCATTGGACATTTCTGCTTTTACTATTTTCTCATGGTTTTTAATCAAAATATTGAAACCGATTTTTTTTTCAGCTTTCAGGGTCAAAACCTAAAACATTTCCTCCAGGTTTTCTTTTTCAGTTTGTTTTATTTTTCAGTTGCAAAGTGCTGAGACATTTCCATTGTTTGTTTTTTCAATGAAAACCTGAAAACTTTTGAAGGAAAATGATGAAAATGAATGAGTTTCAATTACTGAGATTTTTTGCAGGAACAAAGTAACTTTCCTAGCTCTGTTGACAACTGGCTGTATTGAGAATGTGAGACTCAAACCTAAAAATAATTGGGCCTATGAGAAATCAGGTATAAGTGTTAGTAGGAATGGGGTTTAAGCATTTCCAGGAATTCTGGAGATAGTTTCCTAGTGCTGAAATGTTGTAATTTCCCTTCCTGGAAGCAGCATGTATGGCAATGCTGTAAATACAATGAAGCTCCCTCTGGTATTAACAGCCTGTAGATACCTGTGGGAATCAGGTCTCTCCTGCTGACCAAGCCTTATCTTTCTGGCCATGCCAATAAACAAGCTGATTGAGCTATCATCATGTCAGCAGGCTGCCCACAGTAATGAATTACATATTAAAGGTATGGGACTTCGGGCTGATTATTACTTCTTGTCTCGTGACAGCTGAGTCTGATAAAGTGGTGTCCAAATAATGCAGTACTGTGTCTGGCTGTTAAGGCTTTTGGTCAAGGCTGCATATTTTAAAGCCATCTGTTATTAAAATCACAGCATCTCCCAGCCTTTTGCTTGTTTCAGCTGACCCAACAAAATATTTCACATGCAAAAGACTAGGAAACAAAATGTTACTACCCATGCAGATATCTTTGCAGTCATTTGATAAAACTCTTCCTTCTCTCTGTATATTTTGCTCTACCAGTGTAGGGTGGAGGAGTTGGTACTATAGCCTATTACTGCCTGATCACAGGTACAGTACAGGACTTACCAGTAGTGCTGGCTACAGAGATTTTCCATTAGGTCAAGTGGTTGAGACCTGTGGTTTTAGAGCAGGGGCAGGAAATGTTTTTGGCTGGAGTGCCGTGTGAGTGGCGGTCTTACCCACTACTCTTCACCCCGTTGGAATCGCAGAGACCTTTACTTCCTCCTCTCTCTCTTTCACCAGCCACATCTTTGGTGTTAAGTTATTCCCTGGGAATATAGATGGTATCTCTAGTGATGATCATACAGGTGAAGTCGGTCTTCCTCAGGGCTCCATCATCCTTACACCCTGACCCTTTTCTTTTGGGAACAAGTCATCTCTACCTGTTGGTACTGAGTGCGAGTCTCTGGTTCTTCTCCAGCCCGGTTGGCTGTGGGCTTCACGAGAGGTTGTGGCCATGCCCTCTAGGCAGGTCACTCCTCCTCAAATGTCTCAACCCCTCTTGCGGTAGTCTTCCTTCTCTCTGGGATCGGTGGGTCCTGGGGAGATGGGGTCTCTTCCTGCCAGTCCCAGGGTCCATGTTCAGATACTACTGGGTCTCAGGTGTTGATTCTTAGGCTTGATTAATTAGAACTCATGTGTGCAGGGGATCTGGATCTCCCCTGCTATATTTCCCTAACTTGGGATTACTATATAACAACACAAAAGAAAAACTTCTAAATCTGCACTGGGCTTCAGCTCCACTATCTGAGCTACTCTGGACCATCAGGCTCTTTACTCAGGTCCTCTGGGGCAAATCCCTTCTTTACCCAGGTCTGTTCAGGACTATCTGAGGCTTACTGCCTTTGGTGTTCCCTCTTCCCCTCTTTCCTGAGGGTTTAGTCTTCTCTCCCTGGGGTACTCTTTCTCCCAGTGTCCCTGACTTCCCAGCCAGTGGGCCACCCATAAGCACCCCGCTGTCTGGCTTTACTTATCTGGGTGGTAGGTCTGGTTGGTTCCTCATTCAGGATTGCAGGCTCCCTGGTGCCCCTGAGGTTTCAGCTACCTGGTCTTGGCTGCAACAGAATCCTCCTTCTGGTCTGGCTTCATTGTCTCCTTTTCTTCCACACTGAACGCCAAGCCCTGCTAGGTGTTCTCCCTTTAAGCTTCCCAGGCTTTCCCTCCAGGCCAATCAGCATGGGCCCTCAGGGCACTTGATCCCTGGGCCAGGTGTGTGGCCCTCGCTCCCTTCCCGAAAGCTCCTTTTGGCACATTGGGGAAGCGCCGCCTGGCTGGGACCCTGCCAGGTGTGTTTCCCCCTCCCAGGGTTTCCCCAGCAGCCTGGTTTCCCCAGCCCCTGCTGGGTGAGTTCCCCCCCCACCCCCCCCCGAGGTCTCTTGGAGCACTGGGGTGGCGCCACTCACTTGGCCTCCACTGGGTAAGCGCCAAGCCTCCCAGGTGGCATGGTACTCCCAATACTGGCCAGGTAAGTTTGTTTTTTTCCTTGGAGCTTGTGGCCAGCGGGCTGGGACAGCACTGCTCATCTGAGCCCTGCTGGCTGCATTTTCCCCAACCTGTTCTCAGGTATGGGTGTGCGAATTGGGCCCTATTTGATTCCGCTTCGGCCCAAATCAGGGACAGTGATTTGATTTGTTGATTCAGGTTACCGTCCCTGATTCGATTTGGCCAAATCTGAATCCGAAGATTCAATGCTGATTCAGAGAATCAGGAATTCAGACATAGGCACAGCTTTACATGTTTTTTCTACATACCTTGAGATACTAGTGCGGCTCGTGATTGCTGCGATGCTGGGGCGGATGGAGCGTCCCTCAGGAGTGCGGGGTGGGGGGAGGCCTCCATGTGCTTGGTGGTAAACCTGGAAGTGGATTGGAAGTACTTCTGCTCCACTTCCAGGTCTGTGAGGGAGCGCACTGGGGGACCCTGGGTGTCCCCCCTAGACCCAGGAGGCACCAGTCACTGAGCCGGTGGGGGACACGGAGGAGCCCAGCGCGCTCCCTGGCAGACCCAGAAGTGGACCAGAATTGCTTCCAGTCTACTTCTGGGTTCACCACCGAGCATGTGGAGGGCCCCCTAGATGTGCTGGGCACTGTACGAAAAAACAGTGAGGCCAGGTACAGAGTTACACTTATTGAGCGGTAAGCACACAGAAATCACTCCGCAGCCATAACCAAACAGATGGTCAGGGCACATAGACCACTGTAAAAATGGCAGATCCCATTCAAAGATAACTCTGGATGGATGTGGTATCAGACTTCAGTGCTGCAGGTTAAAGTGTCATAACGAACATCTGTACCACATCTCATCATGACACCACCAACATCCCTTGGAGCACTGCTGCACACTGTTCACCCCATTCCCAGGGCAGTGCTGTAGCCTCATCCAGAGCTTGTTTCCTTTGTCCAGGCACTGTACCAGGCCTGCCCCAGGCTCTTAGTGACCTGAGGCAGCGAAGCCCCGGATTCAAACCTGAGCCGCCACCCACTTGTTCCCTCCAGCCACCTGTGAGCCACTGTCTGGTATTATCACTTAGTGTGTGGATCCCATCTACCCTGCCTGGACATTTGTAAAGATTGCAGCTTTCAATTAAGGGCTGTGCCATTTGCTGGACACCACATTCACACAGGGTGCTGTCCAAGATGTTCATCTTGTACAGTGTTGTTCTGAAGCATCCATATCCCAATCTCAGCCTGTTCAGCTTGACCCATGCTTCTCTGTCAAGGTCATTCCCAAGGAGGGACACTTTTGTTATTGGTATAAAATGACATAGGAACAGATTTCAGACTGGATTACTCTGAACAATCATTTCATTTCCATTCATACCACTCCTTATCTAAAGTCAGCAAAAGGTCACAGAGCCCGGCCTGCTGGGCTCTCCACAGCCCCAGAAAACTTGTAGCAGGGGAGCAGTTAGGATCTGTCTTCTTATGTCACTGGCTACGCAGATCCAGACTGCCTGCCACGGTGTGGGGCCAGGGCCACTAATACCAGCAGGGAGGGAAGGGGAATACAGGCATCCGGGATACATGTGTGTGCGCATGCGCAAACGCGCGCTCACACACACATATACACACACACAAAACCCAGGTGTCCTATACACACTTGGCAGGTACAGGGTCATGCACAGAATGGCCAGTTGATGGCTCATAGCCATGATGGGCTGCTGTTGCATCAGGTACAGGCGGGTGGCCATGGTATCCCCGTCAGCCAATCAGGGGTGGATCAGCTGTTTGACTCTTCTCAGGAATCTTCGGCATGCTGGGGAACCCCTTGGGCATGCTGGGAGGTGTGTAAGAGCCCCACCTATTTGCTGCACTTGGGCTGTGCTGGCAGGCTCTGAGCCTCCTTCCCCTCTGCAAGGGCTAGCATATGTTCTGCTTCCTATTGACCTACCTGTGGGTGCTTAGAGTAAAGCTTGAAAGTTAAAGCGCTTCTGCCACAGGCTTCTTGAACACCTGTGCTTAGGTAGCCTGAGAGACCATCCCTGTCCCAAAGCAACTGTAATCTAAACTGATGAGTCTTAGGAGGGGTATCAGAGGCAGAACTGAAGTGCCTATCCCAAGATCACATAGCAAATGAGTGGCAGGGTAAGGAATAAAATAAAGATTTTTTCGCATGCTAGTGCTGTGCCCTAGCCACTGAACCACACTTCCACTGGTATAAAAATAATCTTGTTTTCTTGGTCTTCCTCACATTTCCTGGGACAGGGTTCCAAAGGGTTAATAGACTTTTCACATGGCTGGGCAAGGATCCATTGACAGGCACATTAAGTCCATTACAGGGGTGTAGGTTGTAGCCATGTTGGTCAAAGGACATAGGCAGACATTAAGTCCATTATTGCACTTAACCCCAAAATAGATGTTTTGATGAGCACTCTCATCACACTGGAAAGAGGTAGAAAGGCAGTGTTCTTACTTTAGCTGTCAAGTGAATTTGACTAGCTGATTCCTATCCAATCTGTGTGCAATTAATAATGCTTCTGGTTCCTTATTTTCCCCGGAAGCTATGTCAGCTTAAGGCTCAACACAAGTGTGACGTGGCATTGGGACCCCAATAATCCAAATCCTGTTGCATAGGGTGAGCAGGAACATTGATCACTGCGAGTGCCTTGTGGCTGGGACCTTATTTTCAACCTTGGGAACTGAAACTCATCACACCATAAACACAAAACACTACCTCAGTCAGTGCTTGGAAATGCCCTAACCCAACTGCTCTGCAAGCCATCCTCATCCATTTATCCTCCTTACAGGTACTGCATAGGCAGTCCCAGAGTCACTTCCCACGCTCCATTCGGTTCCAGTGCTTCAGGCTGAAGAAACCACATCTGATAATGTGTTCTGGAACCCGCAAGCCAAGCTGCATTTGTCACTTTCAAGGAGAAAGAATGAAGTTCAAATAACCCACCTAGGTTGGTGGCTGCGTGGCTAGGGCAGAACTTTCATTCATTGCATCCCTGTAGCACATTTAGCCTATGTCTCAATATGCTTTGCAAGGGTAGGTTAGTGTCGCTTCTTCCATTAGACTGATGTGTAAATTGAAACAAAGGAGGAAGTAATTTGCCTGAGATTGGGCGCATCTACATGTGACACTATGTCACTTTAGTGATGCACTAGAGCCACGTAATGCCCATGGGTGTCTACATGTGGCTAGCAGCTACTTTGCTGTAGCAACGTGCTTCTCCCCATTACAGCTCACCTCTATGGTGAAGTAGCTGCTAAAAATAACCATACACCATGTGTACAGTGCAGTAAGGGTGGTTACTGCGCTGAGCTTTAGTACTTCCAAAGGGAGGTACTAAAGCACAGCGCAGTAACAACATTGCTGTAGGGCAACATGTAGATGCACCCACTATGTGTTAAGTAAGCAGCAGAATCAGAAATAGAATCCAGGGTTCTGGTTCTCTCCTAATTTACAGAAATGCAAACAAGGAATAGCTGCAAATAAAGTCAATGAAGTCACCATGTTACAAAAATCACCATAAGGAGACTTAAACCCAAACAAAGCAGGCTCCTGAACCTATGCTAAATCCAGTACCCCAGCTATTATTGACTCTGATCAAGTTTGAACAGTATCCTTAGCTGAAAAGCACCACAGGCTCTTCATTAATCCCTTGAGCTGTCCTGTGTTTCTGCACGCTGTGATCATTAAAAGAACCTAAGATCTGGCTGAAAAATCAGGTCAAACAGATAAGTCTGCCAGCCCTTCCAGTTAGTTATTATAAAATGGCTCAATGTTAAGCTCTGCAGTTTTCACTCATTCTCTCTGGATAGTACCAGCACAGCATTTGATCCTGTGCCAAACGTGTTTCACCACTCAGAAAGCTGAGGATTGGTGCAAACAGGCCACCTGGAAATATGACCTATAAAGCTGTTCTGCTTCTACAGACTGAATTGTTCTGGGAAGAAAGAGCCACATTACAGGCTGGATCTACATTCATATGTCCTGGCTACTTAAAGAAACCATGGGCCAGATGATCTGGCAAAACTTAACAAGTGGGCTAAGTACATGTGTGCTGTGTGCTCTCTCTTTAACACTCAACCTCCTTTCACTGTAAGCTCTTTAGGGCAAGAACTGTGTTCTTCTCTCTGTTTGATGTATCCGACACATAGTGGGTGCTAATTAATAAAGGAGGTAGTCCCTCAGGCCTGCCTTATGGTGACCCTCTTCACAATATCTGATGCTTGACTAATGAACTCCAACATGCATGATTCCATGGACCAGCCCAACACATAGAGTGAAATGCACATGATGTCAGGAAGGAAAGAAAGTGGCTTACTAAGCTAAAGAGAGCAAGGATTCTTTTTTCTCTCCTCCCATCACCCTGACATATACCCAAACCATGCCCAGTGCACCCACTTCCCACACACTGCCATGTGGCAGGTGTCCCTGTGTTTCACTTTGAAATGTGGTCATTGTGTGCAAACATCTAAACAGTTGTGAGTCCTCTCATCCATGTGGAGCTTATAATAATCTAGTGGAAAGAAGTGACACTTTCTGTATACCTGTGTGGCTTGGAAGGCATTAGGTGGGTCAAGCACTTGGTAAAAAAATACAAGTGAACAGTCACAGAACTCCTGCATTTTCTTGTGCCATCATTCTAGCAAGCTTTGCTCCTCGGTTGCTGTTCTCGCAGGTGATGATGATGATAGCTTTTTCCTTGGAGCAGAGGAGCAGGGTGAAACTGACGTAGGTCTAGTCAATTCCACTCTGCCCCTGGTTCAGACCCCCAGTGAAGTCAAAGGGAATTTTTCCAGTGATTTCAACAGAGTTTGGCTTGGGGCTTAGATTCAGCCTCAGCAAAGCATGGGCATGATCTCAGGGGCAGGAGAAGAGGATGAAGTACAGGACAAATTTGAAGAGAGAGAGCAAAAGGGAAAGGGTTGGCAGAAATGCACACAAATGGAGAGGAGGAAACTATCAAATAGAGGGAATACATACAGTTTGGGGACAAAAGTCAGGCCCTATGGCCCAAAGGGACTCTGAGCACAGTGGAGACATTCTCTGTTGCACCTTGTGCATCATTTTATGCTAAGGCAAGAAGGTGAGTTTGAGTAATGCCCATTTCGATCTGGTGGCATTTTTACCTGAACTTTTGTTGGGGTAAATGGTTGCCCAGGATGCAGAACAACAGAGAACTGGACCTTGTAACTCTCATTGGATTAAAGAGACCTCCCCCCACTTATTTATCCCCTATCTCTATCTGGTTGCAGGGGCAGATATGGCAGATACTTAAGAAAGCTGTGACCAGAAAGAGGGTGACCTTCCTTGGTACCTGCAAAAAGGGATGAAAAAAGGGAATTGCGGGTCACACAGATCCTTGCTGTCAAAGAAAGGGAAACCTAAAGGAAAGGAGCAGACACCCAAATACGGTTAGAATGAAAGAAATAAAGGGGTGGAAAAGGAATGTGGAAATCAGAAAGCATGGCATTACTTCCTCCATCCACACCTTGGAGATCAGCTGTAAGGGCCTGATTTTCAAGTGCTCACCCACTGTAACTGGGCCTGGATTATCCAAAGAGCTCAGCTCTTTGAGGATACAGACACACAAAGAAGTTATGGTGAGGAATAGGAGGATGAACAGCATGTCTACTGTTCCCCAGTAATTCTCTGTGTGCACACTCTTACTCTGCAGTAAGGTGACCTGCAGCAGCTTAATCCTCAGTGGAAGAAGATCCCATTAATAACTGGCATCCAGCAACTCCCACTACATTTATTCCAATATACTAAGTTCTCCTGACAAACTGGGATCTCTATATTTCCTTAAAGGTCACAGAGGGCTTTGCTAGTAGGGACCTTATGTCTGATATTCTTGTTGAATGTCTTATTGCATTACCTTCACTTCTACCAATGCCACATATGTCATCACCTACTAACAATACCCATCTGCTTCCTACATTGGAGAGGCAGGATGATCCCTATGTGTATGAATGAATGAACACCAATTTGATGAATGAATGAACAACCTGGATACCTGAACACCAATCCAGAAAGACAGAGAAACCTGTAGCAAAACATTTAATCTCCACTGACGTCAGAGTAGCAGTTCTTAGAAAACAAGACATTAAAAACCAACTTCAGCTGGAAATTGTGGATTAAGAAAACATCTGCTGACTGGATTGTGTTAGGTATGATCTAAACTGAGACAACAGATTCTGGTCCCATGACCTGGATTAGCTTTTATAAATCCGAAATCCCTCGGTGGGGTGACTGTTTTTTTCTCTCTCCTAAGCACCTTGCCTCTCTCAGCAGTGCCCACATCTTCTTCCTCTTCCGTTCCCTTCCCTTTGCATTCTAACCACTGATTTTAATTTAGCGGCTTTGGTTTCTACAGTCCCTTCACAGCATCTGATGAAGCAAGCCCTCTGCTGACAAAAGCTTATGTTACAGACCTCCGATTTAGTTAGTCTATAAGGTGCAAATCTCCAGTCTTATGCCATTCTGCTTGAAATTGGTGCCAGGTATCTATACTCGAGTGTAGGATTAGGGATTTAGCAGAGACCAGGAGTGAGGACCTGGGACAATTCTTTCCCAGGAACCAGCCCAGACAAGATTTTGGGTCTGCGATCTCCCTGATATGTTAGAGAGAATCCTGGAATGCCCACAGGAACAGATCCTTAAGAGGCAACCCGCACATATAAAATATGGAGCAGAAGACCAAATCTCAACAAATGAAAAGACTGTGAGGCAAGATCCGTCTCTGTGTTCTACTTTGACATTCTGACAACTTCACACAAGCCTTAAATAAGGAGCAAATCTCATTAAACAGGTGCAAGTTCTAGATGTTCTTAAATGTTTTAACCTTTAAATCACTCTTGCTTGATTTCATATGCTATCGTCTAAAGCTAAATCAATATAAATGAAGGTTAAAACACTACCAGTGCATTTATAATAGCAGTTGATACTGCTTATTTTAAATTTCTAGGATATGTTTTTTAGACTAGGCAAGGTATCCATGATTTATTGTTTCTGTCTCCTTAAATGCCCCTTACAATGTCAAATGATCTTCCTTTCCTAGCTCAAGATGTGCAGTGGTGTATTAAACAGCTATTGTATTCTGCCCCAGATATGAATTAATTCCATTGATGGCCATGGGAACCAGTATATGATCTTGCAAAGTGTTTTCGGTTACTTCAGGGTGAAAGGCACTAGGGTAGTATAAGGGCCTGGTTTATAAGAAATGGTTGTATCACTGTTCCCATGGTGGTTATGTGATATGATTTTTTACTGGCAACTTGTAGGAGCCCTAATGTGGATGTAGCTTTGCCAGTATACATTTACTTCTTGAACTTGAACAAGCTATGCTTAGGTATAAATGAGTTTATATCTACAGTCAGAAAGGCACCATGCAGCTTAGGAGATCCAGTGTGTTAATGGTTTATTGTTATATGAGATGGGCCTGAGCTAACACCTGGAATTGGGAACCTCACCCTTGGTTTTCTACCATAAATAATTAGGCTTTGAGTAAATTTGGATCCGGGGCTGATTTTTGTAGTTTAGGCTCAGCTTGCTGTTTAAAAGACATCATCAGGTTAAACAGCACATTTTTTTTTATTAACCAATTGTTGTTACACCTAAGCTCATTGTAAGTTAAAGAGATGAAAAAGATACATTTTTTGTTTGTTGAGATTGTACACTTGAAAGCACTTTCTATAATATTTCACTGAGCAGTCAGTTTCCTCTGTTGCTTGTGTGGGTCTTTCATGAATCAGCATGGGAGGACAAACATGTTAAAACTACTTTTAAAGGTTTTTCTTTCAAACGGATTCCAAGTAGATAAGGCCCCTTTAATGTGGACCTGAAATTGCAGAAACTACCAGTCCCAGCATACAATGCTCTTTTGTAATAACAACAGCCCAAACCTAGATTGAGGAAGAGCATTGCCTGATGGGATCTGTAGTTTTGTCTCCACTAGGCCTTTCTTTTGGAAGGTAAAGGAGGTGAGAGGTTCATAAAGAAAAGATCTGTAGGTTGTGTATGGCTGACAGTGTTGGGCATGCGGTCCACATATTAAATGTGCAGTGTCAGTGGGCTACACCATATATCATTTTAATGCCTTTGTTTATCTGTGTATTAGTTGCCCAAGCTAAATGTCTCCCTCTCCCTTAATTCATTGGGTTTTATTAGATTAGATTTTATTACATTTTATTAGATTTTTTAAAAATCAGAATTCAGCTTGCATGCACTGAATATGTGTTACTCACACTAGAAAAATCCCTTGATGTTTAAATGGATTATAAAACAAAGTCTTTGGAACAGGGATGGAAACTTCCTTTCCAAATGGCAGCCTAACAACATGAAACCTCAACACTGGGGAGTATTGGGTATGCTTAACAGGGCAGAAAATCAATTTATGGCAGGAAGTGAAGAAAGTCTTCAAAGGATACGTGCAAGAAGCTTAGTTCTGCAACTGTCCTGTGTTAAAAAAGAAGTTTATATTCATGCTGGCGGGGGACTGGCAGGGAGAATTTGGGGTTCTCTGGGTTCATAGCATGCCTATCCTTGTCTTGTTCATGGCATGCCTGCCTATCCTGGCTGAGCTCCAGTGGCTAAAGCACAGGAGATGGCAGGCGGCATTATCTCTGTTCTATTCCCACATGTGTCCTCACAACAGCTTGGTCCTATGCTTTATCTGATTGCTGTGAGTAGTTCCACAGAAATCAATGGATTTTATTATAGTGCCTAAAAATGGATTTCATTCCAATGGATTTCAGCCTCATTTTGTTTCATGCAAATAACAGTCCCTGTCCCAGACAGTTTACAATTCACACAATTATAGTAATGAAGTTAAACACATGCAAGTCTGCAGGAATGGGACAATCCTAATAACAATTACTTTGCTTGTCCGTGGACGTTGAAGTAGGCATTATATATTTATATCAAAATCAAAGGGTAGATATCATGAAGCTTAATTTGTTAGAATCTAGAATATATTTTAAAATCACTGGATGTGGGGGACCATAGAAAGGAAGAGTAGTCTTTATTATTGTTATACCAAGAAGACATCAGTCTAAATAACTTACTAAAGTCACTAGGGAGAAATAAAACAGCAAGAAGGATCAGGATATTGGTCCCTCACCTATCATCCATATATATATATAGAATCCTTATTTTAATAAAGCTTACAGTATTCTACAGAAATGGTCAGCTCATAACACCTGCAATAGCGATGCCATGCTATTAGCGTGATTACTGTAGAATATTTTAGTGTTGCCACATAAGATCAGTTTTACCAGGAGAAAATTGATGTATGTATTTGTGACATAGCCATGAAAATCTACAACACCTTGCAAACTCTCATTGGAACTCTCATTTCAAAATGATCGCTGTGCTCTTCACTTTCTGAGATTCCTAACCCCTGGCAGTAAGGCAAGACCCCAAAGATCCTGAGATTGTCTTAAAATCATGAGTAGAAAAAAGTTTCTTTGCCACTTGTCTTTGGGTGCTTAAAGTGTACTCAAGTCATGCTTTCAAACATTTTTTGAAAGCCAAGGCTGGGCTCCCCAAGATCACATGCCTCCAGAAGCTGTGGCTTTATGGGAATATTATATATCCTGGTGTGTGCAAAGTGGGTGAATGAGTGACCAAAAGTGGAAAAAGCTGGTTTGGCTCCAGATTTGGGGTGGGCTAACCCTTTTGCAGTATAGATATGTAGGTAGTTTGTTGCAGGATAGGGGGATGCCTGTAGGGGACTGCGTGTTTGGGGTGGGGGAGCCCAAGTTACAAACTTACCTGGCAGGGGAAATACTTTGACTGCAAAGGTCGTTTTCCTACTGGCAGGAGAAAACCAATTTTCTGGCAGGGACCAAGGTAAGGCATAGCTAGTCTCCCACTTCCACTTCTGGTGGGCAGATCTTGGTTTTATGCCCACTTTATGGAAATGGGAGACTCCCCCCTAGCTTGCTCCTGAGGGCAAGTGAAACTCGGGGACACCTGAACCCCAAGCCTCCGGGCTGGGGCCTACACGTAAGATGCCCGACAAAGGATTTGGAATGCAAAAATCTAGAACTCTTGGTTCCGTAATGACACCTTTTATCATGAATGACGCGTGTCCCCAGAGGTGGGGGGGCCTGGGGGCGGGGGCAAGCGACGGTGTCGGGGGTGTGGTGGTGGAGAGGTCCCGCAGGTGACTGCAGCCGTGTCGGCGGTAGGTCCTGCAGGCAGCCACGGCGGTGTTGGCGGTAGGGGGAGGTCCCGCAGGCGGCTGTGGCGGTGTCTGCGGTAGGGGGAGGCCCCGCAGGTGGCCGTGGCAATGTCTGTAGTGGCAATGGGGGGAGGCATGGTGAGTGCCAGCTGGCAGTCAGCGACCACCCATAGCACCGCCGGTGATCTGCAGTGTTGGCAGTGAGGGTGGGTGGCCAGCGGTGACCTCCTGTCAGCATGTTGGCAGCACTTTTCCCAGGGGGTGCACATGCACCCCATAAGCATTGACAATGCCTTTTATTAGACCCACTGACACACGGCAAAAGGAAGCACCTGAAGCTGCAGGTGGAGGTGCAGGATGCTTGCCGGTGGCAGGGCCACATTTGGTTCTTGAAGGTCTCCCGGAGTCGGCTGCTATGATTTGGGACACAAACATTTATTTATTTATTTATTTATTTAAGGACAAGTTGGGGCGGCAGGGCCAGGGGCTGGGCCGTGCCCAGGTGTGGACGCGCGGCTGGGCCCGCATCGAGCGAGTCCCGCGCGGGACCCAGCCTGGCGGGGCCTGCCTCTCTCTCCCATGATGCAGCGCGCGGCTGAGTCCCCAGTGGGCCGCCATGTTGTCGGAGTGAAAGGCAGGGGGAGAGGCAGGCGGCGAGAGGCCTGGGGGGGGCTGAGATCCATCTTCATCCTACCGCTCCGCCCGTGAGTATCCGGACCGGACCGGGCCCAGATCGCGCTCCGCACCCCCGGGGACCCGGTGCTGGGGCCATATTGGTGCTCGGGGTCCGCGGAAGGGCCCTGAAGGCCGCCGTGGCCGAGCGCCGTGGCCGGGGCTCCCGCTCGCTCCATGGCTCGGACGTGTAGTGGAGTCGGAGCCAGGCCCCTATTGTTATCGGCGGGCGCGGGGGGCCCGGCCCGGCCCCCGGGCCCTGCAGGCCTCCCTGGGAGCCCGCGGCGCCTCTTTAGGGCAGCAAGTTAGAGCAGTGCCCCCGACCTCAGCCTCCCGGGGGGGATTGTTATTGTCTGGGGAAGGGGGGGGGGGCTTTGAACTATTTGGGGTGAAACAGGGGTTTTGGGGGTTCCCCCTGTGTGCAGTTGTTTCATCATGGGTGCTTGAAGGCAGCTGCAGGCTTCGCGCTGGGGGGCTGGGATGGGGGTGGGAGAAGCAATTCAATCAAGGGGATAAATAGCGTCCCAAACACTCGTGGGTTGGGCACCATATTCTCCATCTCGCACCCCCATGGCAACTCCGGAGAGAGCGAGTAGATGTGTGTGTGTTTGTGTGTGCTTAGGAAACCCTAGATGTGTATAGGGTTTGGGGGGTGTGATCCTGCAAAAGAGGCAAAAAAATAAAGAAAAACCCTTGAAAGCCATATTTAAGGCCCAGGATGCCTTAATATACCTGTGGTTTGCTTTGATTTCTGAGGTATTCAGGATTGTTTTTCCATGTTTTCCCTCTAAGCTTTGCATTTTTTTTTCTTTTTGTCTGTCTATGAGACACTTGGTTGTGCCTAACAGCAAAAGGAGGCTTGATCCTTTCCAGGGAATAAACCACACACAATACTTTTCCATGGGCTGTGCAACCCTGAGCTCCCTCCTCCTCTCTGTCCCTGCTGTATTGATGTTGATTATTTTTAATTTTCACAAGTTTTATTTTAAAGGCAACAGCATGCCCTTCATCCCGCGTGGAGAAATGCTAGTTTTTAGTCAGTGCTTAATAACTTTATTGCAAGCTGTAGTTTTATTAAGTAGATCATGAGTAAGGAATTTCCTTTTATTTGAGGGGGTGGGGGTTAGAACGTGTCTTATGACATTTTAATGCTGGTTTAAGAAGTTCAGTTGGTTATCAATTTGCCGACTTCCTGCTTTGTCTGTTTTCGTTTGACGAAATCCTGAACTTTAAAGTTTTTGTAGGCCAGAAGCCTTTTAAACAATGGGTAGGCAGCCTTGATTTTTGTTTTTCTACCAAAGAATAGGAAAAAATGTTCGGGCTGGTTCATAGTTTTATTTTGCAAAATGCACATATCGTGTGAGGTTTAATTTTTCAAATTATGTTGCAAATGTTGGATTGATATATATATAAACCCCGGGTCCTTGGAGATCTCTTCAGTTCTGAATGTGTTAGTATTTGTGCTACGTGCAGTTTTAGTTAGGTAATTAAGAAACCTCACTTTGTTTTGCTAAGTTTGTTCAGAGATGTTTCTAAAATTATGTTCTCTATGTTGCTGACATTCTAAAATACATCAAGTTGTAATAACCACTAGTGGTAAACAAGCTATTCTTTGATAGGTTATTCTACCCTTTGTGCAAAAGGGTAGAAAAACCCTATCTATGTCCATACCATCCTCACCATGGTCATTTCATTTTGCTCAATCAGAGGCTGTTTATTTTGTAAATGTGTAATTGTAACAGAAAACTGTGTGCATGGAAAATGCATGCTAATAGCTTCATAAAGGCTTTAAAAAGGAAAAGGGACCCAGTAGCCATTAGGCATTTGCAATGATAAAAGTTGCAGCTGCTGGCTAGCTAGTTAACAAATATGTATTGTGTAGGTGACTTAACATATTTCTGATGCTCTGTGTGCTTTGAATGACACTGTTCAGCTGTCCTGCTACATATACCATGGCATTTCTATAAAAACATATCTTGGAACTAAACTTGAACTTCCCATAATGCACCTTCCCCTTTGCTTTCTTTCAAAATGTCTCCTTTGCCAAGTTTTCTTTTCTTATTTACAATTGCCTTGTCTGTGTTAGGTGAAGGAGGAAGCTCCTGAGAGTTCAAGACAGTTGCACAGAACTCAAAAGAACCATTACTTGGTCTTGATTGGAATGTTCTACTATTAGGAATTCATGACTGTCTCCTCTTTTGAGTTTTGAGGGAGTAAATGACATCTCCCAGCTGTGGGAGGAACAAAGTTTGGTCATATCCTGAACTTTAGGAGCTTAACTAAATTTAAAAAAAAATGACTAGATTAAACGTTTTAAGAATGCTTTAGTTAAATGAAATTAAAATCTGCTTTGTCTAACTGCAGATATGCAGCAGGTCGAGGAACTGGATTTTAGACTTAAAAAGTGTGCATTCCCCTTCCTCCCTAAAAGGGGAGGGATAACGTGTACTAAATTTCTCATTTAATTTAAGAGAAAATATTTCAATCTGGACACCACAGCCAGAACTCTTGGTACTCCTTAGTTCTGTGCCATTGTCTATGTCTGTCATTGCTGGGCTGCTGTTACAGCATTAGAAGAGTTTTGTGAAAAAGTGTAGTTGAAAAGAAAAAGGGATTCACTGCTGCATGATAGGTCTCTGCTAATTTGCATTAAAGACAGAGGAGGCATCACAGACAACTAAATTTTCTAAGTAAGTAATTTAGTCACCCATGCTGCCAAAGTTTTACAAACATGTTTAATTTTATGCATTGTGAGGAACTCTAGTGACTGGAAATTCACAATATGTAAAGTTAAGCTGAAGTGTAAATCTTTGAAGCATAAGTGCCACTGTATTTTTAAAAATAAGATTACCTAATGGCCTAATTTGTCACATATTTTGACAGATGAAGTTCAGTTTTAATTATCCATAGCTGTACAGAGTATCTGAGTGCCTAGACAATCCAGAAATGGGGGCAGAGTTTCTTACCAGTAATTAAAAATAGAAATATGTTTTTCCTACCCATTCTGTAGGAGTGCTCGATTAGCTTTTTGTGTGTTAATGAATGAAGGTGTGTTGTGTACTTAGAACCTATGGGAAAATTAAATTGAATCTGCTGTAGTGTATTTTATAATAATAAACCTTTAGTGGTATGAGACTACTCACACCTCCATTTTTTAAATATTTTGCAGAACACTGTGGTACAAAGTTTGTTTTTCTTTTGTAAAAAGTTGGTAGTAAAGTTGTGCTAGATAATACATTTTATTATTGTTAATTAAACCCCAGTAAATATGGAAAGCGTTATTAAAAGTTACCTGTTTGCATGGCTGTAGAAAAATAAACTGCATTTTGAATTTAAGTACAGGGAAAAACCTGATTGCTGAAGTTTCTATATTGAGATTCTTCTAACAGAGGAATAAGGCTACTTATTGTTGGGGGAAACCTAGGTAATTTTGATTGAAAGTAAGATGGTGAGGAAAATGTTTGAATGTGGTCTGTAATACTAGACTTTATTGAAACTAATGTAATGAGCATAGGAGAGTCTCTTCAGTATTAGGGCCAAGGTTTGCAGCAATAATCAATTGAGGTAGGTTAGTAACAACTTTATCTTGGTGGCATGCAGCTGCAATTATCAGGGAAGGGCAAATTCTGTTCTCCCTTGCATCTTTGTAAGCTCCGGGATGATTGTGGGGTTGCACTTGAAAGACTGAGGACATGATACAACACAAAGTTTAGAAAAAGGAGGTCTGTTGAATCTCTTAGAAAGTGTTGCCTGTTCACATGTAGTTTTGTGATTTTTTGTTTGTTTGTTTGGTTTGGTTTTTTGGGTTTGTTTGTTTTGTTTTTTTTTTTGTTAAGGGGTTTTTCACTTTTACTCAAGTTGTTGTAGGATCTTCATCGTCATCTCTGTTGACCTTGGCTGATTAGGCTTCTTTTACAAAACAAAGCAAAGAGACTTTCTACAGCAGCTGGTTTTATGTGCTCCCAGAACTGTTTGAGGAATGGAGATATATGAATAGGTTCGCTATATGATTTTCCCAGCTTACTATCCTGTACTCAGATTGTTTTTTGGATTGAACATTTTTGTTTTGTTCGTGTTGGGCAGTGTTTACTGTTAGGTTTTAGTTTCTTTCACTCCCATCAGTAATGAATTGAAGCTACGGGATGATCTAACTCTGGAACATTCTCTTCTTGTCCCAGTCATTAAGAGGTTAGCTGTCTTTTCTTGAGGGGATCTTACATAAACATGTGGGTATATCTTACCATCTCATGACCAAAGCCAACTTAGGTGTTTTGTAAGAGAGCTGGAGTTATGTTTCGGGCCTAGTTAAAAATGCATTTAGAAATAACCATATTTTAAGTTTGCATCTGAAAAAAAAATCTAGGTGGTTTAAATTGCTCGTTTAAACTGTTGAAAGTAGGTAATATGATAATCCTATGTGCGAATGACAGACTAAGTAGTAGACCTGCAGTTAATACAAAAGTTTGGCAAACTATGTAATTTGAACTGCAGTATATTAGCAAACATTTCTTTTCCAGAAATTTTCGGGGCTTCCTTTCAGGTTAGATGGAGACAAAAATCTAAAATGCTGACTGTACATAATGTTCACTTGGATAAGCTGGTGGTCTGAGTCCAGGATAACAGGCATCTTATAAATATCTTGACTATACTGGCAACATACTGTAGAATAAACTGTAGTTTTAGCTAGTGCACAGACTTGTATATATTTTACTGAAATGAAGTTTTATTAAAGCAGAACCATATAATATATAGGTCAGATTTGACATGTTTGTGAATTCTTGCTCCAGTTGCTTTAAGTAGAAATGTTTTTCTTTGTGTATACTATGCATATTTAATAATTTAAAAAAAGTTGATTTAAATATTTTAAAACCTGTATCTCCTTAGGTGTTGGTGGAATGAGCGTTGCGTGTGTTTTGAAGAGAAAAGCAGTGCTCTGGCAGGACTCATTCAGCCCCCACCTGAAACAGCACACTCAAGATACAGCTAATCCCAACATGCCTGTTGTTTTGACATCTGGAACAGGGTCCCAGGCTCAGCAACAGCCAGCTGCAAATCAAGCACTTGCAGCAGGGACACACTCCAGTCCTGTTCCTGGATCCATAGGAGTTGCAGGCCGCTCCCAGGACGACGCCATGGTGGATTACTTCTTTCAGAGGCAGCATGGTGAGCAGCTTGGGGGAGGAGGAAGTGGTGGAGGCGGCTATAATAACAGCAAGCATCGCTGGCCTACTGGGGATAACATTCATGCAGAACATCAGGTAAAAAAGTTAAATATTTCACGACTGAATCCCTGAACAGACCAGGCTTAAGATAGCCATTATGATTGAATTTCCTTAAAGCTTAAGCTGTTATTTTTGTGGTTTGGATGGTATCAACTAGGTTGCTGCTGCTCCTATTCATGTTTTTTTTTTGTTTTCCTTTTCAGAATGATCATGTCTTACTAGTTATGAACTGCAGTGTTCTACTCTTGTGTTGAAATGAGAAATCCCCAAGTACTCTGTGTGACTGTGCTTTTTTTTTTCTTTTTTTTGCAAAATGCCTTGTCCTTTCTATTGACTTTTTTTTCTTTGTACATATGAACCAGTTTAGCAGTGACTTGCTTCTTTTCAGATCTGATGTTGTAGTTAAATCAGGCTTATGTAATGGTATTGCAAAACTATTGCCTTTGAGGCATGTAGGGATCATGACAGATCAAGACTCTTAATATTGAAACATACTAAGTTGTCTGCACTGGATGTAGGATTTTTTTTAATGGAGGGTGGGGCTGAACATGGTTATTTGAATAGGAAAACAAATAGTGTGGAAATAAATATTACTAGAAAAAACTTGGCTTTCACAAGTATGTACAGCATAATGGCAGGCTTCTACTGCACATATAAATGGAGAAAGAGACAAAATTTGTGTTGGCTCTAGTGTTTTAGCTCTACCAGCCAAAATATGGTTCAAATCTTAGCATTAACAAACGTGCTGGGTGTTTAAACATGTATATGTACAAGTCCTTTGTTTTCTGATTCTACCAGGCAGGTACCTTCAAGTATGGAAATGAACTGAAGTAGCACATTATATACTAGGAGATGTGCAGACACAGAATGTAGGGGTATGCTGTTCTTGAAATGATTGTTTCCCAGAAATTTCTTCAGGTTTAATGGTAACTCATTACAACCCACTGCCTCTCTAGAGCTTTTTAAATTTCTATCAAAATAAAAGAAAATATGATATCTAAACAGTGGCGATAATTGAAAATTATAATTAACTTAAACATTCAGTTTGCCCTAATTTGCTTTGCAGTGACTTCCATTCTAAACAATTCAGCTTTATCAAGAAAAGCACAATGCCAAAGTTCAAAGAAAAAGGAGTTGGGGGGGGGGGGGGGTGAGTAATGCTATCTCTTACATGAACAAGGAATTAAAAAAACAAAACAAATTGTCTTAGTTTTTGTTCCATAAAATGCATAGGTTGAAATCCCAGCTGGCTTAAAAGGTTGCCAGTATCCTTTTTAAGCTGTCCTTTTAGCTAATGTCAGTGGAGCTCAACCTTCTGGCCATGTGGGCTGGATCGTGCATGGTGTTGCACATTAGCACAATCTAGTGCCTAGGGCCATGTCATCTGGCCTGCAGGGTTCCTATACGAGTCTGGAAATTTTGCAGCAGGGGAGGAACAGTTAATGCTGCCACTGGTACCCTGTTGCCAAATTTCCAGACCTGTTGAGAGACTCAGGACCCTGGTGATATGGCTTTAGAGGCTGGATCTTGCGTGAACCAGAAGTTGAGTGCCACTGAGTAACAGTATTCCTTGTTTCTCCCGCTGGGTCCATGTTGTTTGGGAGGGGTTTTTTTTTGGGCGGAGAGACATTTGACGATTGTGGGGTTTTGTTTTGTTTTTTTTTTTGGGGGGGGGGGGGAAGGATGGGGACTATTTTAGCTAAAAATTATTTGAGAGAGGGTGACTTATGCTTCAGTCTGGAAGTAGACATTTTTTTAAAAATTTAATTTGAACCTAATGTAAAGATTAGGGTAGAAGGAAGACAGCTTTTACATTGCCAGTGTCTTTTCATCAAATTAAAAGTTAATTGTTAAACTACTGTAGGTCAAAAATTAATTATCATGCCTATTGTATATCACTTGGCTGCAGATTTTGGAGGTGTAAAATAATATAAGCCAAATCATCAAGTCCTGTATGAAAATTCATATCCCACAATTTCTAGCTGTTTGTGTTTTGTTGCAGTTTTTTTGTGAAGGAACAGTGCTGGAAGAGACTTCAGGAGGTCATCTAGTTCAATGCCCTGCTCAAGGCAGGATCATCCCTATCAATGCCACCTTTGACAAGTGTTTGTCTAACCTGCTGTTAAAAGCTTTCAAGGATGGATATAGTCTACAGTCTCTCTAGGTAGCCTGTTTCAGTGCCCTCCAAGTGGGAGACTTCTTTTTAAGATCCAACTTGAATTTCCTGTGCTGCAATTTGTGACCATTACTCTTTGTCCTGTGCCACAGAGAATAGTTATCCCTGTCATCCACTTAAGCACCTTTTTAGGTATTTGAAGACTGTTATCAAATCCCCTGCTTTAGTTTTCTCACGACTATAAACAATCCAAGTTCTCAGCCTTTCCTAAGTCATTTCTTTCATAAGTGATTTCTCAGACCTTCAGTTCATGTTGTTACCCTCTTTTGGACTTTGTCCATATTTTTTTAAAGTACAGTGTCTAAAACTGGGTGCGGTACTTCAGGTGAGGCCTCCCCAGTGTTGAATAGAGCAGAATGATTGCTTCCCTTGACTTTGCAGGTGAATTTCATTGCAGATGATGTTTGCATTAATACAGCACAGTATACTATTGGCTTGACCAAAAAAAACCTGGGTATCTTAAAATGAGTTTGAAAAATTGTTGTTTTTACTAGCAGTGCTAAAAAAATTTAAATGATGAGGACACTAAATGCAAAAACAATTGTTAAAAGAAATGTAAGCATCAAGTCTAATAACACACTCATAAAATAGGCAGCAGTGTCAAGTTAGCGATCTTGCATGCGTGTGGCATCTTCTGGTTCTGTTTTTTCCCCTTTTCTTATTTTAGTGTTGTGACATGGGTCAGTTAATGTTGGATTGTAATCGTTTCATTGTCTAATCAAATTTTCCTTTTAGCTGAGTAATCTTAACTTTGTAACAGATTTTGGATTTGATATCCTTTTTAAAATTGAAATTTAAGATCAATTTAAGGTCAGCATTGTCTAATGGAACCTTTTTCTTACCTTTTGGATTGTTTTGTACCTCAGGGCTCAATGATTATCTGATGCTTTAAATTATACCTTTTGTCATTTTAGACAGGGTAGGGAGGGAAGCTGATTTTGCAGGATGCTTCATGTATGAATAAAAGTATATTTATATACTGTATTTACCTGAATACAAGATGAATTTGAATATCAGGTTCCCCCCCCAAAGATTGGATTCTGTATATGGAAAAACTATGAATTTTGTTATCATTTTCCAGGTATAGAATGTAGTTATTTGAGGTCTGCCTTGAATTTTCCCCTCTCTCACTGCTTGAGCAGGGAAAATAATTTTTGGGAGGTCAGGTAGCTGCTTTGTCCATTACCTCCCAACTTATTCTCCCTGCAGCCCTCCTGTTCTTCCCCTTCCCATGTACTGTCAGACTCTATTATCCCTGAGCACATGGAAGCAAGGGCCAAATTTGAAAACACTGACTTTGAAATAACCACATCTGTAGTAATTTGCATGTAGACAAAATTACAATGTATACTTATAGAATTAGTTTATTCAGATGATGCAGTTTGCCTTCACTGAAACTGCTGCAAGTTTTAATGTAGGTATTCCATACACACTTTTAAGCAGCAGTTTTGTACTTGTATATTCTCCAAACTATGCATGATACTATCAAAAGCCAAAAGGCTCATGATTTACCGTACACTTCATTGGGCTGGGTGCTAGCAGAGTCAGCAGCATTTCAAACCATGGTGTACCCACAGTTAGCATTGCTCATTATGTGTGTGTACTCCCAATACACTCCCTGCTTTACCCACACACACAAGTAATCCATATGCTAATTAGCCCCCCACTCATGACTGGAACCAGGTGTTCTTGTCATAAGTCTTGGAATCCTCCAAAAACTTGTATACAGGTGAGGTGCAGGGCAGCCTGATCTGGCACCACCTCATGGAGGGCAGGGTCTCACTAATCATAGGTGGCAAGCTGAGGGGGCGGGGGTGACAGGGATTCTGGGTGAACTGTTTGGAGTTTTGTTTGGTGATGTTTGGACATTCAAGGTTGGCAAAGAAACTGCAAATGGAAAAGAAATGCACAGCTTAGGTTTGGGAGTGAAGAGGAAGTTGAAATGCATTCAGTGTGGTGGCTCACCATGACTTGAAAAAGTTGGTGTTGAGGGGGTACTGCATGCAATGAGCACTAGCATATATTTAGATGGGCTGCACTAACTTATCCTTGTGGTAGGTTCCCATCTGCATCTCAATCTTTTTGGCTAAGATCAAGTGTAGCACCACTTCATGCCCAGCAGGAGCTTCACGTGCTTCACAGATTGATGCTTTATCCAGTGCGCCCACTTCAACTGTCTGCCATTCAACTGTGCCATCAGGAACTGAGGCGAGAGATTCCTACGCTGCAGCTACCAGGCAGAGACCCTCTCCCATGTACTGGGTGCTTGCAAGCCCCATGCCAGTGTGTGGTAGCTGCGCCACAGTGCTGTCCAGGACCAGTTGGTCAAGGCCATCCCAGCCTCGGCATGCTCCGTGTCCATCAACCACATTGTCCTATGCTGCGAGAGCTGGCTGTGCCCAGATAATGGTGTGGCTAACTAGGGCAGCACGTGCATTAGTGATGGTAGATGTCACCACCCTGTTTGAGAACCAGAGGCAAGCTTTTGTTGAGGTCTGTGAGCGGAAGTGAGAAAAATAGCAGCCGCTGGTAGACACCCTGAGGAGCCGGGGATATGATATAACGGTTGAGGTGCTGATCTTTGTGGCGCTTGAAGCATGAGAGCCTCCTGCACACCTGCCACATATCTACACCAAGAGGATGCGATGCCTCTTGGTGTCCAACACCATCTGCTGGTCCAGGGACATCTATGTGGAACACATCATGAGACAGCGCCGTTACATGGACCCCACCAGATTGACTGGAAGCGATGAGGGGGGATTGCTTGACTGTCCCTTGCCATTATACCGAATGAACTCTGATGACAACATCCATCCTGGACTCTTCCCAGCCCCCACAATTGTATCCTGTTATCTGTAGCTGAATGTGTGCTTTTTATAAACCACCTCTGAACCTGAATGTGGCATTATTGATCAGCATCTCAGATATATTCCTGACTTTTTATAAGCTTCATGTTCCACCCCCCCATCTCCCAGGCTTAGTTGGCTGCATGTTTTGATATGTAACTCAGTTACATTCCCACTCCTGCCCCCACCCTGTATTATGTAGCCCCTTGCTCAGGTCCTCCATATTTCCTTGTACCTTGAACTTTTGTAACTTGAGTTGTAACATTTTATTTGACACCAAAGGGAGGGTGTCGGGGCTGGCTTTGCCCTTATGGTGTTGGCCTGGTTTTGTAGTACCTCCAGGCCTGGTGTCGGTTCCCCGCGGAGGGAATGCCCTCTTGTTTTTAAGGACCACACATGCGCACACATGTTACCATCAGTATGTTTGCCCAGTTTTATTGCGTTTTGTAGTCATGCTCAGTGTCTCAGTGTATTCAGCTTCATAGCTGGCTTCCATTACTGAGCACATGCTGCTTTTGGCAGCAGTTTAATAATAGACAATGTATTTAATGAGTTTGCCTAATATGCCAATATAAGATGTGGGCCCGCCCCCCGCTGGTTTTGGGGGCGCATCCTCGTCTTATATTTGAGTAAGTATGGTAAATGAATTTGAAGCATCACTGGCTTATCTGGACATAATTTTAAATAAAATTCTTCTTACCTGCTTAAATGAAGTTTGAGGAAAACACTTGGATTAATATCTGTGACTTTTGAAAAATTTCTGAAGTATTAGGAAGAATCAGAAGGGAGGTAGTAAGAGCTAATAAGAAAAGAGGGCTTACAAATGGCTCCAAGAATGGATAAGCTTGAAAATAATAGGCATAATAGGTCATGTACAATAACAGTGAAAAAGGGGGTAGTGCTAAAACCAGAAATACATGTAACAGTAAGATGATCTGCCCATCTAATCCACAAAAGTAATATCTTCAAAATAGTCTTTTTTTCCCCGTCTTTGTTGGCATGTCTGTGAATGTGGAACTAGATTTGTGGTGCAGGAATGGGAAGAACTTATGCAATGGAGGAAAGTGCTGGGACTTACTTTAGTGGATCAGTATGTAGAGACTCAACATTTAATTAAGGGTTAATGAAGGCTATTGTCTGTCTAGAGCTTACGAAGTCATAATTAAAGGCGAGAGGACTTTATATTCTTTTTTTAAGGTTGTTGGATCCTGATCTCTGCTGTGTGTCTGTTATCTATAGCAAAAGCTGTGTTAACTGGCACTTTATTAGCCAGAAAGCTCTACTAACCGGTATTCGAGGGACGTGATAAAAGCGAAACCAGAAAGAAGTACCACTTCCAGGGACTTGTGGTTTCACTGCCGCAAGCCGAGTTCTTCTTTGTGACTTCTTTGGCCCACATCCTAGGGCAAAGCAGCCTGTGCGGGGCTCCCCTCCCTGTCCCCTAGCTCAGTTGGCTAGTGCACCAGATCGTGCACATTTGATTAACCAGCATCCCCCATTCCCGGGGGGATGCCGGATATCAGAGCTTTTACTGTATTTAGATGTTGTGCAAGTGTGAGCGCTTTAGGCCAAGGATCTATCTTTTATACTGCCATGGTACTGGAGATACTTTTGCAAGTTCAGTAAATGGTAACTTCAGTCCATATTATTACAATTTCAGTATAATGTGTAGTAAGAGTGAGTCAGACTGTATAAAATGGTTGTTTTTTATTTTGTTGTATTTTGTGTTTTCCCTTTTGAATGGCAGCTGCAATAAAAAAAAAAAAAAATCAAATGATGGATGACTTGGACAGGTGAAATGCAAGAAAATGATTTTCGGTGTTCCAGAAGAAGTAGCAAGTGTCATCTTGTTGTAAAGTAAGCTTTGTAAGAGACAAAAAATTATGTCTGGTTTTGTATTTACCCTTTTTCTTCTTGGTTACCATTCTAGAAGAAAACATTTCTCCCCACTTTTTATTTTTCTGGTTAATTAAAATCTAAACAGCAAGACTTGCTCTCATTTTGCATGTGCAGGTGTATGGTAGTGTAAGTTATAAATCCACCATTGATATTGCATATAAATGCTGAAATAACTGTTTTTTAATGGTGTTTGAGATCAGAAATGTTATAGGATGAATTTCTAATGGATTTATCAGTGCCTACAAAACGTGCATTTTTAATCGTAAAATGAAGGGCAGTGCTAGCAGCAAGGTCTCAACTCCTGTAAACTAGTCTTTTCTTGTTTATCCACAGCAGAAATGCAGTAAAAGCAGCCGGAGTACAAAGGATACCTGCTGCTCTACCAATATATTTTATCCCTAACCTGAAGGGGATGGAAATGCAATTCATTTATTATAGCCAGTTATTCTTTGAACTATATGCTCAATTTACTGTTCTCATGCAGTTTTGATAGTGTTTTTTATTGTGATGCTTATTCTGTCGGATCTCGATTGAGATTAGCATCTCATTTTGCATCAGTCACTAAACAATTATTGGGTATGAATTGTGGTGACTGATAGCTGATTGGATTTAACCTCATACTAAAAGTCCCCCCCATATCTTATTATAATTTCTTACAGCCACCCAGTTCTCTTATAAAAACAGACACCAGGAATAGACATCTGTGAAGATTTATTTTCCAACACTACACAAGTTTTAAGAAAAGCACCACAGATATTAAAGGGAATCAAACTGCTGATTGTGATCTTGCTATACTCTAGTGTGTTAAATTTCAGTGAAATTCTCCTTCTACTTTACTTAAAACCAGACATTTTCATTTACTGTCTTTTTTTTTTTGTCCACATTATAGTTGGAGTAAAATGAGAGTCTTCTGGTTTGTAGAAGTGACTGCTTTAAGGGATTTACTGTCTTTTGTGAGCATTGTTAATTAACTACTAACTTGAGACAGTAGAAGTCTGCTGGGGTTTTCTTTTTAAAATATGAAGCCTTTTTTTTTTTTTTTTTCTTCCAAACACACAGTGGATGAAGTATAGTGAGACTGTCAGAGCTAAAATTGGAGTTCACTTTTGATTTTGGCCTGTTATGTAGTCAGCAGTTCTCTGAATGGTGACTTTGGACTTTAATAATCATAGAAGTAAGGTCGGAAGGGACCTTATAGATCTTCAAGTCCTACCCCCTTCCAGGACAGGAGAAAAAACTGATCCCAGCTAGGTAGGCATCAAGCCTAGCTGTACCAATACTGTACATTTTAGATTGACCATAAAATTCAATTCTCTTCTCTTCTGGATCCCTCCCCCATTTCCCTCCTTCCCCTCCCTGCCAGAATCTACTACTTAAGCTATGCTGCTATCTACCACCCTGTGTTGGGGGAGGGGGGGGCAGCGGGGGATTGGGTCTCGATTCTTGGACTGACAGGCAGCATGATTGAACCTTGTTTGAGTAAGGATTGTTTCATGCTGCTTAAGAAAGATCCTGGCAGCCAAGCAAGGCTGGGCTCCAATACTATCCAAAGGGAAAGTGTATTTATTGTAAGATGTTTGAGGCAGGGATTTCATATTAAGCTCTGTACAGAAAGTACTCAAAATAGTTTGAGTACTGTTGCAAGACAGATAATCCAGCCCTCTCTGTCTAAGGGAGGGAAGAAATCCTGTGAAGGCCCACGCAATCTGGTACAATATTTAGTTGTTCACCTGTTAAAAAATTAACAGCCTTATTTTTGCAGAATGTCTTCTCAGATGTATGAAATTCCACGGGTGTTTTTCTGTAACTCTTTACAGGAACTGGGTTTTTTCCTTTTAGAAGTTACTGTATTTGGTAATACTGTTAACAGTTTATTTGGTTGCTAAGTTAACGTCAGATGGAAATGAATGCTTAAAGGGATACTATCCTCTGAAGACTTTCCCACAGTTGTCAAGGAGGTGAATTTTTCAGGATTTGTTGACTTGGGTGTCTGCAGATTTTTATTGTTCCTTTTAAGAATTGAATTCATTACATGATGGCTAACTTGTATGTAGATGACACACTTGGTTACCTGTGCAATATTTTGCCATTTCATTTGGTGATACCATAGCCTTTAAATCTACTTCTCAACTCAGAGGGTGGTTTAGGAAAAGTGAACTATCCTTTCACATAAACTGAATTTGAAATTAAAACACTTCTGATTTTAGATGTAGAGTTTCCATTTATTTAAATTTGTGGGCATGTATGTTGTAGTGAGCCCCACTTTCTTTTGTAGTTAAGTTTGAAACTCTTATTACTGTGTTTAGAGTAATTCTTAAGGGCTCTTAAATCTGCATGCCTGCGTGAAAGTTTTGGTAGTTAGTATATTTTGTGGAGTGAGGGCTAGGGTTAATGATCCAAATTTTGGAATCATTGTAGCAAGAAACAGCCCTTTGGGGCAAAAATAGCGTATCTTGAAGTTGATGCATTCAACCAACTTCTTTTTCCCCACAAAACTTGAGTTTATAATGTCTGTCTGATGGGGGAAGGAGTGGGGCACAAACAGCTCTGAACAAGTAAGTTATTTCAATTAGTGCATGGCCTCTGCAGTCGCTTTGGAAATCAATGCTAAAGATGTGTTTTGTTAGGCTTTCTGGATTATCCTGTACCAAATGAGTTGCAGTATATCCATGCAGAAAGGCTGACCAAGAAGGTTTCAGATTGGCCTGCTTTCATGCCGTGGTCAACTTACCTCTGGCTGCTGAACCCAGCAGTATAAACATTTTTCCACTTTTGGTAGAACCTGCCGTGGGTAGAGCTTTGATTTAAGGAAATGTAATTTGTGTGCATATGATCGCTGCTCAAGTAATTTTGCAAAATAAAAGAAATCTGGAAACGGGGGCAGATGTGTTGAGTGGAATAACACGTGAAGGGTTTGGAATGAGAGAGGTTTTGGGGGAGTGTAATGGGAGGAGTAAGACAATGAAAGTGAGTGTCAGGGGGGAATGAGGCTGGGAGGCTTGTTAGTCCTACATGTTCGTTTGTTTTTTTAATGTGTGTATGTTATGGTGGCAGGGCCTTATCCTTCTGGAGATATTAGTCTGTCTTTGCCCTCGTGCTACAAACATGCTGGGCTGGTTCAGAGCTCAGGTTCTTCTGCCCTGATGCCAATAATATGATTGGTGTCCGGTTCAGGCAGCCTTCAGCCCAGTTAGAGGCAAGCTGATGTGGACAAACAGCTGTCTGTTGGCATCTGCACAGGGCAAGCAGCAGGCCCAGTGTGAAACCTGGGGCTCTCCTGGGCTCATTCTGTTAATCAGTTGTTTGTTGTCATCAGCTCAAGATCTGATGCCACACACATGGCTTAAGGCAGTGGTGCTCAACCATTTCACCCAGTGGGCAGGATGGGCAGTGCCTTGTCTGACTGTGACATGGATAATTGTTCCAGTCCAGCATCTGGGGTTGGTGTGGTGCTCACCATCAGCCCAGTTCTGTAGGAGGGGAAAGAAGCTTCGCCTGGCTCCAGCTGGGGTGGG
>NW_017728940.1:4095555-4099156 GCF_001723895.1 Crocodylus porosus | reverse complement strand
TGGGGAGGGGGGTGGGAAGGGGGCATGGCCTGTTCCTAACCTAGTGCCACAGGGACAGGGGGTGTAAAGTATAAGCATTCATCAGGGCGGAGGGTGGCTGTATGAATAGCTGTCAAATTTTCAGACTCCTGGGGAGCCCCATGGGCCACATGTGATGGCTCCTTAGGCCACGTTTGGCCCAGGGGCTGGAGGCTGAACACCCCTCATTTCAAGACTTCATACAAACCAGCCACAGAGATGTTCCGTATTATATGGGGGATATATTTGGCTGGTTTGCCACTCTGTGGAGTGGTATTTCCAACCCTAGATTTGCTGATTGTGTGGCATGTTACAACTAGCAGCACAGTTAACACGTTAATTGTGCCATAAGTATAAGTCTTTCCCCTCCCCCCCATTCTTCTGAAGGGTAATATGAATTTAGATGTCTAAAACCCATGAAATAAAATGTGTAGGCCACCCCTCAGGTCAAGGATAGCATGGGAGGGATTTGGTTTGTTGGTCAGGAGACTGGATGGACCCAGAGGCCTGGCTGGAGAGGTTTGACAAAAGCAGGATTGCAGTGCTCAGGTTGGTGTATAGCAGGGGTCAGCCTTGATCCATACCTCTACTTAGCATGCCAGGAGTAGAGGACAGGGGAACTGTGAGGGGCTTGATCCTTGGTGCACATGCACCTCTTGGTGGTTAGCAGGGGCTGTTTTTGTGCTGCCCTAGTCCCCCTTCCCTGCCATTCACTTGGAGGTGTGCATACAGCCACCACTGCTGTGGAGCCAGGGCTCCAGACCCCTGTACAGTTGTTTGCAGCCTGCCTGCCTAGAGCCTGGGCTGGCTGTGACAGAATACAAAGCAGAGAGGGAAAGGGGAGGGGAGGAGGAGGCAGTGCTAACAGAGGCAAACGTAATAAGGTGTCACAAAAGCTAATCCAAGTAATGGGATAAGAATCTGTAGTCCCTGTGAAGACCATGCTTAACAGCATCCAGTCTGTGGATGATTTCTTGTTTTGTAACTTCATGTTCTAGTCAACTTTAAAAAAGTTTTATTTTTGTAAGAACAGATACTCTGAGGTTAGCAGTGGAATATCCAAGAAGGATAAAGTGTTCTGCTGTAGGTTTTTGTGTGTTTTCAGACTTGATGTTAGACTTGTGTCCTCGTTCTTTCACACATGGATTACCCCAACAAAGGGAAAGGGCTATAAACCAGTATCATCAGGATATACTCCTTCCTCCTGGAACTGTGTGTCATGCCTGCAGTAAAACGCGTAGATCTTGGATAGGCTTCCTCAGTCATCTATGGACTCTCACCGACTTCTGTATTTACTGGAAGACGGTAAACCTTATATTGAGGGACTTCCTAAGCCAGAGCGGGCAAAATATGGCCCACGAGCCAGATCCAGCCTGCCAGCAGATTTGATTTGGCCCACGGGTGGATGGCTGCCAGCTAATTGGCTCTGGCCTGCTGGTGCTTGGTGGCTCTGGCTGCCTTATGGGTGGGGGGAGGTGGACAGGACTGCTTATGCCCAGTAGCACTAGGCGTCAGCTGTGGACCAAGGTGGGTCTTCTGTCACAGCGGGCATCAGCTGTAGATGCTGTAAGTCAGTTCAGGAGCCTGGACACAACCTGCCAGTGGCATCCATAGCTGATGCTGCCACCCTCACAGCACAGTGGAAGCTCCCACCCGGAGCTCTAACTTGGAACCTGCTGGCAGTATCTGCTGTGGACCCAGACAGGAGCTGCTGCACCACCAGGTGAGCGGCAGTGTCAGCTGCAGGCACAGCCTGATCCCTGTGGATGCCTTTGGCAGGTTCTGTTTGCCCACTGCAGCAAACTAAAGCTCTGGCAGGTTCTTGAAGGAGCGGAGAGAGAAGAGACCACCAGAGAAAGAGAAGAGAGAGATGTATGTGGCCCTTGACAGGTCCCCAAAACTCATTAAGGAGCTCTCCAGATGAAATAATTGCTCACCCCTGGACTAGGCTGACATGCCCCATCTGGCCAACATAGACAGCCGAGGGGCGCTATAAGCAGGTGATGGCACAGGCTGGATAATTTTTTTAAATTTAAAAATCAGATTTTTTTTATTTAATAGTTTTTTTTTGTTGTTTTTTTGTTTTTTGTTTTTTTGTTAACATGCTTTTTTTTCTTTAAAAAAAAGAAGAAATAAACTTAAAGGTAGTTTTAATTTAGCATATGCTAAAGCTCAAAGATATCATGGAATTGGGATGATAACTTCTAATTATATACTATTTGAGACAGTATATTCATGTAACTTTTTAAATAGTTTTATCAGTAGGTCCTAACAGGCCATGGACTATAATAGGGGCCCAATCCTATGGGGTTCCCAGGGGCTTCTCTATAGATTAGTAAAGATTAAAGAAAATCACTCTGCCCAATGGCCGCTCAGTCTAGAAGATCTCATTAAGCGTATCTGTGATGCTTGGTTTCACTTCTCAAACTCCGGATATGTGCCTATGATCTCTGGGGGACAGATGAGGTTCTTTGGGTAGATGTGATATCTTTTATTAGACCAACTACATAGTCAGAAAAATTGTTATTTGCAAGCTCTTGGGCACAAATGCCCCTTTTCAGGCATAGGGACAGTTTGTTGTCTCCAGAACATCCTTGTTAACAGCATTGTGGAGATGAGATAACAGACCTGATTACTTGCCCATCAGCCATTTTGTCCCTCTGCAAGTACATGTACACAGTTAAGCCCTTACCTTTCTCTAAAAGTGCAAAGTCTCAAGAAAAACGAATAAAGGATATCAAATAATAAAAATGCACTCTTTGTAGAAAATAATGATTTAAATGGGCTTCCTGGCCATTAATTTAAAGCATGATTTAAATTGGTTTGATTTAAATCAAATATACCCTGTGATGGAATATATGACATTGGTAGAAGTGCAGGTGAATGAACCGTGGATGCCATAACCCATGTTGTGGTCTAGCGATGATGTTTGTAGTGACAAGTCAACATAGCTGGTATTTGAATCTGTTGCAAAGCCTGGTGCCTCGGTGAGAATAGTAGTGAGGTAGCCTATTGCTCGAGAGATGCAGTTTGAGGTTGGGAGACCAGTCTCTAAGCAAAGACAGATTTGTCCCTCATAGTTACCTCGAAATGGTTGTCATTTTCCAGGAGGGTTTGGAGGTTATCAATGATGCGTCCAGGGCATTCAAGCTGGGGGTTGTAAGTGACAACCAGAGGGATTCTGTTATCCTCATCTCCAGGTTGATATTGTAGCTGATTGGAACAGGATCCGAGACCAGCTTTGTTGATTTAAGTAGTTATGGTTTTGGCAGGAATCCCTGCTCTAAACTCTTAAGGTGTGCGTCCCACTCAGTGGGATCAGAGCAGATAAAGTTCTAATTTATTGCTTGGCTGTACATGATGGATCTTGAGGTGTGGATGAAAGCTGGCGGTATGAAGATAGCTTTGGCATTCGATGTGTATTGATATCATGTGGTGGTGATGTGGTCCCTGCAAACCTTTCATCGTGATGTCTAGGAAATGAATTTGCTAGGTGGAGTATTCCAGTCAGTTTGAGAGGTGAAGTCCTTAAGGTTTCATAGTTTCTAGGGTCAGAAGGGACCTGAGCAGATCATCTAGTCCG
>NW_017728940.1:4019317-4095245 GCF_001723895.1 Crocodylus porosus | reverse complement strand
GGGGGAGGATCACCTCCTTGGACCTGCTCGAGATGCATCTGTGGATGCATGACAGGGTGCGGTTGGCCTTCCTAACTGCCTCCCTACACTGCCGGCCCGTGTTCATCTGGGAGTCAGTGATGACTCCAAGATCCTTTTCCGCCTCCGTGCTGACAAGAGGGGAGTTCCCTAAATGTCTTTGTGCAGTTTCTGCAGAGATCACTTCCCATGTGTCCATACAGTTGAAGATGTCATCAGTGTACCTTAGGCAAATGGGGGGGCGGAAGGCAGAAGGCAGTTTCTCTATCCCCCAAAAGAGAAAAATGGACTTCAGGGTCTCTCATAAATACAGAGGCGTATTTGGAGGGGTGGGGCACATGTGCACCCATTTTGTTCCCAAATCTGAAATAGCTGAGTTTGAGGAGAGGTGCAGTGATACATTGGTCCATATTGTATCAGCACTGATGAAAGGAAAATTGACATTATTGGCAGTTGGCTTTTTTTGGCTGATGTGGCTGATTAATGTTGCCGATTTTTAAGTGCGTGCGTGCTTGCAGACACAGAATGTGTGCAGCCAGGAGTGCAGCCTGGCAGTTTGGAGGGCAGAGCAGTGTCCAGCCAGTAACTGGGGGAGGAAAGGTTTGGGTCAGGGGGAGGGGCAGATTGAGGCCCCCATGGTGAGGGAGGGGATGGGGCTGGGGCAGGGCCAGCTGGGGTGGGTAATGGGACCAAGCTGCAGCTCATCCTTGGGGGAGGAGGGTGGCTCGCACTGCTGCACGCACCCCCAAGGGAATCATGTGCCCCCTGAATCTGTGTGTAAAGTGAAGGCGGGCTGCTGCAGTCTTGGGGTCAGAGGCTGTGCTGGCCTCTTCCTGGAAGGGTGGGGGAAGGGCTGGGCCCAGACTGCACTCAGGGTGGGCAACAGAGGCTTGGGGGGGTAGGGAGGAGCTACAGGGTAGGCTGTGGCAAATTGTGGGGTGGTTGTAGCCCATCCCCCTCCCACTGCTAGCCCTGCTCACCCTGAGCACAGCGTGAGCCTGGGCTCGGTACCGCTGCTGGGGAAAGGCCAACACAGCTTCTGGCCCCAAGTGTGCAGCGGCAGCCCACCCTCGCTTCGTGCATGGATCTGAGGGGCACATACCCCCCATGCCTTCCCTTGGGGTGCATGCAGATCGGTGTATCCTTAGTTTGAGAACAAAGGAAGAGTGCAGTGGAAACAGAAGTGGTGTCCTTGTTGGGGATCATGTTCTTTCTAGTTTGTAATCTGCCCTCATGGGGGATGTTGGTGTAGAGATGTGACATCCATAGTAGCTACTATGTTGTTTGCTTGAAGTTGTCAAGGGAGCTTTAGTTTTTTTTTAAGAAATCTGGTGTCTTTCAAACAGCTGGCAACTCCAGTTGCTCATGAGAATAGAATAATAAAGTCAACATGGGTAGAAACTCCCTCCATAAGTGCCAGTGCATGAGTCAGTGGAGCATCCTAAATTGCCGGGTTTGTGCCTCTTGGGTAATAAGTAAAAGTTGCTTGGCCTGGGTTCCTAGAAGGTGGAAGCATTAATCCTCTCCTGTGTTTCCAGAGGTGGTGGTGTTAAGAGATTATTTAGTTCATCCTGGTACTGTGCTATGGAGTCCTCAGTCAGAAGTTTGTAAAGCTTTGTGTTGGAAAGTTTGTCTCTTGGCAGCAGTGACACCCCCCTTATCAGTCTGTTGTGTAATAGTATCAAGGTTGTTTTTGTGGCTGAGTTCCATAGGACAGGATGTAACCCAAGGTGGTGGGGGAGAGGGTGTGGGTCTGTGTGTGTTAGTAATCTCAATCTCAGAATTGGCAGAGCCAAAAACAGTTTATACACAGGTCCAGAGTGGGACTGTGGCCCTCAGGTCGAGTCCAGGAGTTGTTCTTATGCTGTGTATGGGTTTGCCTGTGGTGGAAATACTCTGCTCCTTGTCATGGAAATACTCTTAGTCCCTCTTTTCACTGTTGATTTCCAGAGTAGCTGTTCATATACAGCAAGATATTAAATTGCCAACATGAACACAAAATTGCCAAACAAGAAATCATCCACAGACTGGATTCTGTTAATTTTGGTTTAAACAGCAACTAGAGATTCTTATCTCATTACCTGGATTAGCTTTTGTGAGCCCTTGTCTCTGGGTTTATTATGTTTGCCTCTGTTAACACCATCTCCTCCTCCCCTTCTCTCTCTTTCCTGTGTGAGGGCTGTCAGTCATACAGCCCAGCTCCTCCCTGCAGATTGAATTGGGGTGGGGCCATCTGGTTAGCAGCTTTCTCAACCAATCAGCAACGAGGGGTGGGGGAAATGGCTATCTTGGACTGCCAGCTGGCCCTTTACCACCACCACCACCACCACCTCCTCCTCCCCTCCTCTCCCCCCAGCCAGCATTTTATTTTCAGTACATTTTCTTTCTTTTTTCTGCAGATTTTGCAGGCATTGCCCACTTGTGGGCAGTGCTGGATTTCATGGTTTCTGTGAAATCATGATTTTTGGTAGGTCCTTATTGCAAACTTGGAAGGCCTTAGACCCACAGAAAAGAACAGATGTTGTCATAGTTGCAGCTCTGCCACGCTTCTCAAACAAACCCTTCCGCCATTCAGTACAGCTGCTGGATACAGTGATGTCCACAAAGAGCAGCAAGTAGGAAGAGCTGCAGTAGGAGAGGGTTGAGGCTGTTGGCATGTATCTTAACTTGGTATTTCTTGAAGGTTTCAGTGTCTCACCCTTAACATGCTGGAAGGCTGTGATGTATCACAGCACAACTTTAACTCTGCATTAAAGCGGTGTTACTGGTGAATAAATTGGGAGGAAAAAACATCATTAGGTAACCAAACCCAGTGTTTTAATAAGACTGCCTACCTGCCTTTTTATTACTATACCTGTGATCCATTAACCAGGTTGGCCAAAAGCCATGTGTAACGTTAGCCAATCTGTAATTTTAATAGTATTTTCCTTCAAATGCTAATAGTAGCAGTTCTAATGATGGATCCTTTACTACAAAAATAGTAGTTAAACCATCTAATCCTGTCTAATACTTGTGACTTTGTATTTTTTCTCTCCTGGCTATTGTTATAGAAGAGGACTAAAAATAGGATAGTAATCAGTTGATGGAGCAGCAGATTTTAACCAGAGCACTTCATAGTCATAGCCAAGCTTGGAGCGTATTGGCTCTCCTTTTGTCATGTAAATAAAATTCTCTCTGCATAGAGCTAATATTTCTTTTAAAGTTGTGCTGTGTGAGCTGCTCCTTCTTTGTTTTGCTCCTGAACAAGTCACCATCTCTATACTAGTAAAAGGAGTTGGCTGCTTCCTGAATATTTTAGATTTCCTGTGAGGGCTAACTTTTTAAATTTTTTAAGAAGTGTTAACTATTTATGAAGCTGCCCTCCTTTTCATCCTAAATTAGTTCCACAACCTGCTCTATTTTAAAAAATTACCTTTTAATTTGGGGTATTATTAAAGCATTACCAATTAGGGGTGTACCAATAGAGATTTTTGGGGCTGATACTGATGGTCAATTTTTAAGGAGGCATATCGGCCAATACCGATCTGATTTCCAATACACAGCCCAGCGTCTTGAAGAGCAGTGTCTGGCTGGTAAGTCTGTTGTGGTAGAAGGGGATGGGTGGGGTGTGCAGATCGAGGCCCCTGCAGTAAGCTAGGGAGTGGCACTGGGGCTAGGGCAGGTGCTGCCATGGTTCATCTGGAGGATGGCTCCTGCTGCTATGTGCAACCCAGGAGGGTATGGGGAGGCATGTGCCCCCAGATCTGCACTTGGGCGGGGTGGGCTGCCGTTGTGGGCTAGGGACAGGGCTGTGCTGGGCTCTTCCTGGAGGAGGGGCTGGGTCCGGCTGGGCTTGGGGTGGGCAGCAGCCCTGGGAGGAGGGCTATGGGGTGGGGGGGCTATAGCCACCCCAAAATTTACTGTAGCATTCCCCCTTCCCCCCCAAGCCTAAGCCCAAGCCCGCCTTGCGCCACTGTCTGCCTCAAGCACAGCCCGGCCCAACCCCTACTGGGAAATGCCCAGCACAGGCCTGGCCCTAGCCCACAGCAGCAGCCCCCCTGCCCTGCACATAGATCTGGGGGCACGTGCCCCCCCTGCCCCGTGCCCTCTCCTGGGGTGCATGCAGCATGGGGAGCCATGCCCTCTTGGGATGGAGCCACAGCTCACCCAGGCCTACCCCACCCTGGCTGAGCAGCATCTGCCCCAGCCCTGCTCCATCCCTCCCTCATTGCAGAGGCCTCGATCTGCACCCTGCCATGCTCCTTCTCCTTCCCCTCCCCTTCTACCACAGCAGACTTACCAGCTGGACACTGCTGTAAAGGTTGCCAGGCTGTGCTCCTCACCTCCTGCATGCTATGCTGTGGCTCTGCACATGCATAGGGCATTTATTGGCCACATCAGGCAAAAAAAGCCAGTTTCTGATGCAGTCAGTTTTCTTTCTATTGGTGCTGATCCAATATCAGACTGATGTATCCGTGTACCTCTGTCACCAATGTTTCACTTTTTGTTTCTCAACCTTGTTCTCAATACTGACATATTTTACGTTTTTAAAATGTACTCTAACTTGAGAAGTGCTTTACAGGAAAATGAAGGTTTTCCTGTTTCAAAAGTTCAGTAGGTCTGTAACTCAAATAGTGGAAAATCAATAATAAATGTAAACCATCTGAAAACAGCATTGGATGCTTGAGTATGGTAGAGATTGCCATAGAAATGCATTCTAATATTATAAAAGTGGCTGGCTGGTTTTATTCACACTCTGGTTGTTTCTGTCAGCTGATCAGAGTGCTTTAAGTGTGGGGGAATGCTGCCACAATTCCGAAGCCACACCGAGGGCCGGACAGAGGGTGGTGGAGCAGCCCTGGCCTCGGCTCTCCCACCCCGCTCCCTGCAAGCCCCACCGAGCACTAGATGGTCACTGGCCTTGGCTCCCACTGGCAAGAGGCAGAACAGTGGCAGCATGGGGCGTTAGGTGGTGGCACTCCATCCCATCACCTTACTCCCTTTCCGCACCCCCCCCCCCGGGTCATTTTTGGTGGGCAGTTGCAATTGGGTAGAGTTTGCCATAGAAATGCACTTAAGTAAATAAAATTCAAGCAGTTAATGCTGACTATCAAAGTGAGTATTTGTAGTGTAATTATAAGGATAAGTGAGAACTTTAGATGTAGCCCCACCCCAGTAAAATGAGTAAAACAAAAGGGTTAATATAAAGAAGAGAAAAATTGAAGCGCTGTTCTCTCTAGACAAATAAAGTAACACTCAATTTCCTACACTCCTACCTATGAATAATCTATAAAAACTACAATAAGCTGCAGTACGACTAGGGAAGATACGTTTCTGATTATGTAGACCCCACCAGTCAGTTGGGTTGCTGACCTGGAGGGCAGGATTTCACTTGCAGCTGCTGCCCTGATGAATCTTTTATTCCTGATCTTAAACCTGCCAAGCTGTCCATGAGCTGGACCATCTGCTTGAACAGAGTCTTGATGAAATTGGAACTTTGTCCAGACCTTGCAGGCCTATTAATTCACCAGTAAGTAGTGAATTAATGTTTTAATTGGAGTAGCATTCGAATAAATGCTTTCTGCAAGGCATTACTTCTAGCTGCATTTTGTGTGTCTCCTTGGGTATAATCATGATGATTTTAGAAATTTGCTGGTCAGTTAAAAAATCTTAAGAGAATGTTCTAGGTGTCTGGCAGACCCTGGAGCAGGGGCAGGCAAAATATGGCCTGTGGCTGGATCTGGCCCACCAGGCAGTTTCATTTGGCCCATGACACCCACCAACGAATTGTACCTCACCCAGCCCTTACATCCATGAGGGTGGGAGCAAGGTGCCCCCATATACACCCCTCCCCAAGCATACCCTATTGCACTTTGCTCCCACCCTTATGGGAAGAAGGACATGGCTCATGTCCTTCTGGGTAGGGTTGCTGCTGCTGCCAGTGACCTACTTGGCTTCCCTGGCATCCTGCTTGCTCAGTGCAATTGGTAGGGAAGCGTTGGGGAGCAGGGGTGGAGCTGCATCTGGGTGGGATGTGGGCCTGGGCCTGGCGGCAGCACGGAACCCATGCCAGGGAGGCGGTGGCAGTGCAAGGCTTGGGCGGGCAGGGTCTGGGTGGGGGGTGTGAGGACCATCCCCACAATCTTCCCCCACACTCCCCTCCATGGTACACAGCCCTGGCAGGCAGTGGCAGCAGCAGGCGGGTGCTCGGGGTGCTGATGCCTGGGGCAGGCGCTGGTGCCTGGCAGCTTCTAGCCAGCGCTTACACATCACAGTGAGGGGTGCAGCCCCCACTAGGCCATCTCTATTGTTAGTGCTCCCTGCCATGCACATGCACCCCTGCGTTCGCGCAGTATGGGAGGAAAGCCCTGTGTTGGAGCAGGCTGCCTTCCCCGCCCCTGGACCTGCGTGACATGGAGTGGTAAAGGCAGCCAGGTTCAGCATGTGAGGCATCCCTTCTGTGCCATGTGAGCGTGGGGGCTGTGTGTGCGCAGCAGGGAGCACTGGCAATGGAGGTGGCCCGGTAGGGGCTGCACCCCTCACCACAGTGTGCAGTGCTGGCTGGGGTCGTGTGCTGCTGTGCCCCAAGCGACCCCGCCTGCTGCTGTGCCATGGGAGGAGTTGGGAGGGGGCAATCCTCACACCCCCACAAACTCCCTCACAACCCACATATCCACACCCAGCCCCAACCACATTTTTCCCTCCCCTCACATGCACACTATACAAGGCTAAGAATTTATTTTTCAGTTGTTATGCAGTCATCTCTATATACAGTATGCAAACACAAATCATGACCAAAATATTTTTTGTAATGTTATGGTAGGTGTTTAATTTTTAGTGTGCAATTTGTGTTGTTTTTTTTCTGTTTCTAAGATGCAAACCCCACTCCCAAAAAGAGTATTTTCAGGGGGCTAGGGGAGGACCTTCCAGTGGCAAAGGTCAGGGGTTAGGAGTAGGAGTTCTAGTCCCAAGATGGCAACTAGGGTTGGGGCCGCTATCAAGGGCTAGGGCTACTCGTGGCTCTCAGAAGCTCACCACAGCTTGCTAAGCGGCCCTCCACCTGAAATAATTGCCAAGCCCTGCTTTGGAGTATACAGGCAGCACCTTTCTAGTTAGTGCAGCAAATAGATGCTGTCAAGACTGTTATTGACAGTAGATCAAAGATTTAGTAGTATGTTTCGGTATAATGGGGTCGTCTTCTTAGCTCTGCCTATTTTGTCAATACACCATAAAGCAGGGGTGTTGAGGTTGTGGCTAGTTGGCTGAATGTGGCCTGTGGAGCCTTGCTATCTGGTCCATGGTGCGGATCCTTGGTTTTGAGCAGACCCACACAGGGCATGGCACATGCCAGACCAGTCCCGAAGGCATGGCTCAGGAAATGCACTGCATATGTCAGTGCCTATCCTGGCCACTCCAGGACTGCATTGCATGGACAGGTGTGTCTAGCATAGATCCTGGAGTGGCTGGAATGGGCATGTGGTGCAGTCTAGCCAGGAGCCTGCAGCGCAGGTCCCAAACTGGCTGGAGGGGGTGCCATGTTACACATGATGTCTACCCTGGCTGGACTACACCACACATGGTGCCTGCTCTGACGGCTCTGGAACTGCTGCTACACAGAGTGCCTGTTCCAGCCAGTCTGGGACTTGCGTTGTATGTGACATTTGTGAGCACAGTATGTAGCGTGTGGGTCGCAGGCCAGCAGAGTGGGCACTGGATGCAGCTCCACTCCCACATTTAGTACAGTCCAGCTGGGACAGATGCTATGTGCTGCATGGCACCTGTTGTAGTAGTTTTGGGATTCATGCTACATGCCTCTGACTGGACTGTGCTGTATGTCCCGGCTGCTCTGGAATCTGCGCCGAGCATAGAGCAGGTCCTGGGACTAGTTGGGGCCGGTGCCAGGTCCAGTACGCTAGGAGAAGGGGGAGTGGAAGAGGTCCATGGGCTGGATGAGTTTGATGCTCCTGGTAAAAAAGTATTGTAGCTCTGGAAGACTTCTGTCCTAGATGGAAAGAAAAGCTGTGAGAGTTTTAGAGGAACGTGGCATATCTTAATTTTAGTGGGACAAAAATTGTGGGCTTTCCCGATTTGTAAAAGCCTTCAGTGCATGCACTGAGCTTGGCCTACAGAAGCAGCATTGTCTGATCACCAGATTTCTCCTCCCATTTATGAGGGTGGGATGCTATTTAACACAGTGGTGACTCCAGTGGAAATGGATGTTTTCTAAAACCCGTTCAGACATCTCTACTACCAGTAAATGCAGAAAAGTAATGTTACTTAAAATCCACTTACATGAAAAAAGAAATAAACCCTGTATCTTCACGTGGCAGTTCTGGACAAAGAAGATTCTTCAGGAAAATCTGTAATTTTTTTTTTTTTTATTGAAAGTGAGTCACTGTTGGAGCTGTTGGGAAAGATGGGAAATCTTCCTTAAGTTTTGACTCTTGAGTTCTATTATATTATTATTTTTTTTTTATATGTTGAATTATAACCAAGATCTATTTTCCACCATTTTGAAATTTGGATGTTAGCAGTAGCTAATGTGAGGAAGAATCCTTGTTATGGAGGGAGAAATCTGCTCCTTCTGAATCTAGGATTTTGGATGAAGTCTAGACTTATGGTGTTCTGCTTTTCCAGTTGGGTGAAAATGGGTTCTAGCTAAATCCAAGATGACTTTTGAATTCAAGACTACCCCCCCCCCCCCGTAATTAGATTCTGTACATGAAAGATTTTGTTATAATTTTTCATTTACCTGTACAGAATCTAATAGTTTGAAGGGCCATCTTAAAATTTCTTCCCACCACTGCAGTGGGTTAGGCAGTGTCTGGGGGGCAGGGGAGGGTGGGCAGGTGGTGGGAGAATCAAGTAGCCTGACCCCTGTCTCTTTTCTTCTCTGGCCCCACTGCCATGGCACCTGCCAGCTTCCTTATTGGGTGGGGCTGGAGTTGGAGGTGCAGCAGGCACTGTCTGCCCCTCAGCTTGTACTCAAATCTAAGATGAGGGGCTTTTTTCCTTGTACCTTGTTGGTGACTATTATTTTTGATTAACAAATGAGCTATTTTAAGATGTCAAGCATGGAAAAGTATCAATGAGAGAAATGTGCTTTTGATTTTGCTTTCATACTAGTTTAAGCCATATGAAACCTGTGTTTTGTAATGAGAAAGACAACTTGAAGTAATCTTCCCTTTATTTACTTTACACTGACTTGATTTCCTTACTGACAGCAGTGCATTTTAGCACCATGAGCCTTTTCTTTGTTGGAAAAAATGCCTATGGACAGCAGAGCTTTAAGGACTCAGTGTGATGTGTCCATGATGTTGAAATGTTTTGAGTGGTCTTTCTGTTATATATTTTTCCTTTTCTGCAAACTAGTGGCTATGCTGTGCTCTGTGTACCTTTTCCTACAGTTCCTCAGAGAGTGGTTTGCTAGATTTTCAAATGTTGGGGGATCCTTTGGAAACTCAGGTGATCTATGGCAAAAGAAATCATAAGTTCTCTGCTGCCAGCTCCTTTCCCTAGACCTTTTCTAGGCTGCAGGTGGCTGCTTCCTTTAGCTGTGGTAGCAGAAGACTCCTTGGCATGGACATGGCACTGGTAGCAAAAGGAATTTTTCTGCTATTTGAGTTCTTCCAGCTCTCCTGAATTGCAGAAGGCATGTGCTAGCAAAGCTATGTCCACAGCAGGGGTTTTTGTCTGAGCAACTCTGCCGGCAATGGGGTGTGGCTTTTCCTCCACCCTTAAACAGCAGAGAAAGAAGGGCAGAATCTCTGTTGTAGACTGAGTCCTAGTCCTGTTCTGAGCATGTAATCCAGGGGTACAAACACAAGTGACAGTTTTCACCTGATCTGGCCACAGAAGGCAGTTTATAGCCATGACCATATAAGTGCACAGCTGCAGACAGCTTCAAAAGTGGCTGATCAGATGAAAATCTGACCCCTCGCACGAAGACAGTTCAAAACAGAACGTCTTCTGTAACTTGTCTGCTCTGCAGGAGTCTAATTCTGGTTTGTTGCTCTACAGCAGTGATTTGTAACCAGGGTGCTGTGAGATCCATTTAAAGTTGTTGTGTGATACTAGCATTAAGTATGCAAATACCTACACATGCTTCACAAAACCTAGAGACTTCAAATAAGAAGCCATAGTCAAATACAGGCGGTCCTCGGACTTATGACACAATTGGTTCCTGAAAACTGCATCTTAAGTCGAAAAGTTGTAACTTGGAACCAACTTTCTTATAAGCAATGTTATAAATGGGGGTTTGGTTCTTAAACCAAAGCCTGATACCCTATTTTCACTAAAAATACCCCAGAATGTTGTACTCAATCAATTATAGATAAGTAATATAGCTACATTAATGTATTTCTATTGTAAATAGCAATCGTATTGATTTGGAAGGACTTCCTTGAGGTGACTTTGCTGGACTTTTTGAAAGGCTGGAGTCTTCTCAGGAGTCTCGGCTGCAGGTTTTTCTGGAGTCTTGTCTGCTTTCTTAAATAAAGTATCCGAGGAAGTTTGTGAGTCGAGGACTGCCTGTGTTACTTATCTGTTGTGGTCTTTCTGACTTCTTTGCAACAGAAGAATTGTTTGGTTTATTTTTCCATAGTCAAGAATTGAATGAAAGTAAAGAGCTGGCTTTTTTTGAGTGCCTCAAGTGTAATGAGGTTGAGAACCACTGTACTATGGGAAAGGCTTCTGCCAGAGCTTTTGAACCTCAGTGGTGAGGTGGCTGCAGTGGAGAGTGTACTGCGAAGAGCAGTGAGTAGGAAGAGCTGTTTATCTGAGTTTGTAGTGCAGTAGATCTAGTGCAGTAGATCAGGGCTTTTAAACCTTTTTTAATAGGTGTACCCCCAGTGGCGGGGGGGGGTGGGGCTCATGGCTGGACACAGAGCGGCAGCAGTGTGTACGTGTACCCCCGGTTGCCATCCCCAGTAGTAGATAATGTGCATCTCTCTGGTAAATGGCAGCGTGTTGTACTTAGAGAGATTTACTGGGTGACATGCTGGGTTTTGGTCTCGCCACAGTTGTAGTCAAGACATGAACATGCACAGACTAAGGAAGGATACTTTTCTTTGCCTCTGGTATGTCTCTGTAGAAGCACCAGGCTTTCACTGGTATGTCTCTGTAGAAGCACCAGGCTTTCACAATAAGCATATTTTTATCTTAAAAGAAGAAAAGGGTCAGAGAGCAGGGCCATAGTGAAAGGATTCAGTTTCTCTGTGTAATGTGGCTATGTTGGATAATTACTAGGTGAGGTTGAGAAGTCAGCAAAGAATTCTATTACTTTTTGAGGTTTGCAGGATAAGAAATTGTCACATAGAGGCTTGTTCAAGATGGCCAATCAACAGGAGATTTGAATAGCTAAGTTTGTGGAAATCTGCTGTCTCTTTCTTCCTGCCTCTTTCCTTTCTTTCCTCCCTTTCCCCAAATCAGACACAAGTTCTTCTGAAAATTGTAGAGGTAAAGGTATAGTATGGTTATATTCTTAGTAGGTATAGATGATGCGCTTCATGCAGGAGACTGATAATACAATCGAGTTGCTTGACTGGCTTCAAAATATCTACCTTCGTTTTTATGACACGTGAAAGCAAAGGTGAAATTTTAAATTAACAGTGCTCTGCCAGAAAAGTGGCCAGGCATCAATGTATGCAAAAGCTCAACAGACGTGGGAGTTGCGCTTGAGACACGTAGTGCAGTGGTCAGTCAGCACTGAATGTGAATATTCCGGTGGCACGTTTTCAGAACGATGACAGAGAATTGTTAAGTGGCTGTAAGTAGAATTATTTTATGAAGTTATAGCCTGGTTTATTTTTACCAAGAGTACTCTTAATAATGAAGGTCATTTCTTTGAGGATGTTCGTGGAGAAGTCCATAATTCATGATTTCCCCTTTTCAGATGGGGTTAGATGTTGGCTTGAAGATGAACTCCCTCATTTTCACATTAATTCTTGGAGAAGTGAATTGAGAAGTGGAGAAGTGAACTGATATTGTAATGTACTTAGAAACGGCAGTATTTCTGATGGGCAAAGTACACAGGGCCCTTGTTTTCAAGAATAAACTCTATTGGACACAATGAAGCTGTCCTGGGTAGAATGCACCTAAAACACCACCAGACTCTCCGTATGCCTGAAGAAGGGTGTTTGTGCCCAAAACCTTGCAAAGAACAATTTTTTTTCAACTATTTAGTTGGTCTAATAAAAGATATCGCATTTACCCAAAGAACCTTGTCTGCCTATTGACTTAATATGGGTCTTTAGAAAGTCTCTTGCTCCTATCTACTTACCATAGGTCATGGATTTGTTTAAGAAAGAAGCTTGTGCTTAAATTCACGGTATATAATCTTTTACAAGAAAAAAACAGTTTTTTGACTTGTAGTTAATTATTGTGCATTCCTTCACTTTTTATCTGCTATTTTAAACACCAAGCCAACCACTGGAATGCTAGGCCAGTCAGTTTTTCCTTGGATAAGAAGAGCTTTCCATTGTAACTAGAGTAGAGGTTATATATGGGACCCGTGAAATCATGGAGTAGCTCTGTTGGAAGCACTGAAGATGGATCCTTGCAGCTGCTGCTTGTGGCATGGAAGGAGAGAATAGGGAATGGGGGAGATCACTGGGAGTGGAAACTCCTGGGGTAGAGGGAGCAGTGGACTTTTCATCCCTCCTTTGGAGCTCCATTTTCAGACAATACATGACATTTAAGTCTAGTCACTCCTTTGTCTGATCTTTTACACCTACAAAATTGTTCCTGTTTGGCGTATATCAGAACAAAGGCTACATGTTAGAGGGCCCTGTTGGGATATATGGCTACAGTATAGGCTTACTATACAAGGCGGTACCACGCTAAAATAAGATGCACTGCTTCATGTAGTAGCAGTGCTAATTAGCCTGCCTGCAATGCCACACAAACATGGCTATATTGTACAGTTTGTGATCCAGGACGTAGCGGTGAGTCCACTAATTCCTGGTACAGTAAGTTTGTACTGTAGATGATTAATTATTCTTCAGTGTTTCTACCCTCACTGGGTTGGCTGCTGTTACCAGGATCCAACCTGGCAGTACTCTTCCCAGAGTAATCATTATAAAGTACAGGTTTCCCTTGCTTTATGCCGTACTTCTGTTCCCAGAAAACGGCACAACTTCACATAAAGGGAACTCGCTTTGCAATGTAACAAATAGGGAATACGTTCCAAGACCCCGACTGTACTGACCCCCAGACCCTTTCTACCGCTTTTACAAGACCATTTTGGTACTCACCAATAGCAGGTGATGCACACAAGCACAGGGCACTATCATAATGGGGATGGCAACTACAGAAACGTGTCACAGACAACGAGTGAGGAGCACAGATCCACACAAGAGACCTATATTTTTGCAATGTGCGTCACTCCCACAATGCACCACACAAAGCAGCTGACCGGGCTTCTACCACACCAATGTCATAAGAGTGAATTTACCTCACATAAAATGATTTTTTGATATAAAAAGGTTCATTGCAGAAGAGCAAACTTGCACGTACAGAACCCACATAAAGTGAGGGAAACCTGTAATCCAGTTTGTTCGCTTGTGTGCCCAACTTCCACAGCTAATTTATTCCTTTTTTTTTCTTCATGATGAAACTATGAGGCATTTCCATGCTGTGTAACAGCAACACAGATTATTAGAAAAAGAAGTTCTAGGGATTCAAACATGTTCTACCAAAGCAATGTCCTGTGCACTGTGAAATGTCAGTAGTAAGAATATTGTACCAGTGTTCTTGGGCTGCCTGCTGTGAGCTCGGGGCTCTTCACCCTGCTGCTTTTGCGTGTCTTGCCACGCTGTGTCCCATGCCCGTGCAGCAGTGGGAGGCACAACTCGCTGCTGCCACTGCTGCTGGATGGGCAGGGGGACATAGTGCAGCCAGTGCTTGGCTCCTGGGGCAAAGGAAGCAGGGTGAAGAGCTCTGAGTCCACAGCAGGCAGCCTGCCTCCCCTCTCGCCTTATTCCTCTCCGCTCCAGTTAAAAGCGTCCTGGTGTTTAAAAATGGTGGCAGCAGCACTTGAACTGCCATTTTTAAGTGCTAGGATGCTGATCCCCTGGCCGAGGCACCCGTGGCTCCGTCCCACTCCCTGCCCCAACCCAGGGGTTCCAGGCATTGCTGTGCCCCTCAGCCCCTGCCCCTGCTCCCACTCCCTCCCTGCCTGTGGGAGGGGGGGCCTTCCCCCCCAACTTACCTGCAGGGTGCTGCTCTCTACACTGTCTGGCTGCTTTCCTGTAAATCGGTTATCAGGTTAGTATCAGCTGACATGCTTGGTGAATAATCGGTTATCGGTATTGGCTAAGAAAATCTTTATCGGTGCAACTCTATGAAACCCTCATTGAGATATTTACAATTTTTAAACCTGTGCCTCAATCACTATAATAAAATTAATTCTTAATACCTATACATTTTGGTATTTGATTTTTGGGTTTTTTATTATGGAAAATCAGAGCTTTCCTTGCCCCCTTCACTTGCCAGGACACAGGTCCAGCTACGGCTCTTCTCAGTGCTGCTTTGTGGTACTGAACAGCCCTGATGCCAGTTCCTTGCCCATGCCAGTGCCCCTCACTTCCAAGCCACAGCCCCCCAGGCGTACTGGTGTTCCTCCCTCCTGACCCACAGCCCCCTCACCCTCCCCAGCCCTGCTGGAGGGGTCCCCTCAGCTGCAAGGGCTACAGGACCAGGGACCTGGGTCTGTAGTCTCCTGCCCCTCCCCACCCCCCAGCAGTGCCCTGGCTGCTGCCTGTGGGAGGTGGCAGCTGCTGCCCACCTGAGCAGAGTGCCGAGCCCATCTTCCATTCCCCTGCAGGTGGCACAACTGGAGTGGAGCTGGTGTGAGGAAAGAGAGATGTGAGCTGTCTGCTGCGGGCTCCCTGTCCTGCTGTTCTCCCCCCTGTGGCTCAGTGGGTGGGACCCAGCGTGCCAGGGTGGGGAGGCTTGGTGCTACTGCTGGGAGCACTGCACCACCACAGCGAGGTGCTCCTGCCCATCTGGCAGCAGCAGGTATCACAACTGTGGTGTCATGCCTGCTGCTGCCCGGTGGGCAGGGGGCTCCTTGCCATGGTGGTGCGGTGCTCCCAGCAGCAGCACCAAGCCCCACCCCGCTCTGCCCTGCCACATTGGGTCTTGTCTGCTGTGCTGTGGAGGCCCCACAGGGAGGGTAGCGGGGGGGGAACCCAAACCCACAGCTACCAGCCTGCATTTGGCCCCCCCCACGCACAAATTTAGGGCGCACGTGCCCACCATGCTGCTCCTCCCCCGGCAGTGTGCCCATTGACAGAGAGCGAGCTGCCCCCTGAACGAGCTGCCCGTGGTTCTGTTCCTTTCCCTGCCCAGGCCTTGCAGCCGCAGATTCCTACCTCAAGCCCCAAGGTCCACCCACCCCCAGCTCTGCAGCACCCCAGCCCTGCCCGACTCCCTCCCTCCCAAACTATGGGGATCTCAATCCCTGCCCTCAGAATTAGCTGTGGGGAGCTGGAGCTACTTTCATGCTGCCTGGCTGCCATGCACATGCACATGGTGCCCCCCGCCTGATCGTACTCTGTCTGCTCCCTCCAGCCCCTTACAGGCTGGAACTCTGCCAGCTTGCAAGGGGAAACCTACTGTTCCTGCTTTTTTCTCCTTTTTAAAATGAAAAAAATCTGCATTTTACTGCATTTTTCTGTGGCGAACACAAAACCCAGATCAGGATGCTTGCAATAAAATTGCACCAACAAACACAGCTATAACCTTTTCTCTAACTTTTAAGTACTGCCCAAAACCTTCCAAAGCATAATCTTGACAACAAAAGCTAGTAGAAATAATTTAGGGCACGTGCCAAGTTTATCAGAAGCCTTTGTTTGCATTTGGCCAGCGTAGTTCTGAGAGTTGGGCATACGTGGTAAGCCTGAAGATCCCGTTATTAAAATGGGAAAGGCAGCTGTACAGATGTTGGCAGTCCATTTGTCCTTTCTCCTGTTTATCAGAGTGGTCTTTTGTGCCTTCAACACAAGAGTGTGGACGTTCTTCCTAAATGAAGGGAGCACAACAGTGCTCAGTTAGAGTTCATTTAAGCCAGTTCCAGGATAGCACTGTGGAGCGTTTAATTGTTGTTCTGATGATTATGCTGCTATTTGTGTGTTTAAGTCCAAAGGAAATGAGTTTTCAGTGTCAATAGTTCAATGTTAAACTGTCATGGCATGATTTGGCTGAAGGTTGAGAGAGTACTCATTAAATTAACAAAAGTCTCTTGTTTAGCATTGGAGGAAGGTTTTTCCTTGTGGGTGAGGTGCGTTCAAATGATGCATTAATTGCTGCATTGCGGTGACTTTCTGTTGAAATTCACAAGTCTACATTTTTAGGCACTGAGAATATTTAAAAGTTTGTAGTGGTGAAGATATTGGACAATAGCTGGTCATTTACATTCTTACAAGAAGAATTATTAAATATATGAAACTTACAGGTGTTAACATTTATTTTACGTTTTGTTATGATTGAATGAAAGTCTTCCCTACTCTGAAAGGAAGGTGAGGCCTGATAAATTGAGGGATGAAGGAATTCTTATTTTTAATTTAAGCACACGTTTCCTGACAATATAGTTCAGGACAGGAATGGGGATGACTGTCCAACTATAATTTCAGAGGGAATCTTGGTAGGCAGAATGTGATTGCTAGAGTTGGGATTTGACCAAAATGTGAAGGTTAATAGCTTTCAGTACTTTTAAGAAACACGCTGTAAACTTACTGAACATAATCAGCACAGTACTGTCCAGCACTTGCTGGGGCACAGTGTGAGCGCTAAGAGGTATGAATGTTACTTACTGAATTGTTTCCTGCAGTATTTCTGGTCCTAAAATGTGTTCTGTCCAAGTATAGATCCTGTTCCTGTTTAGATTGTCACCTCACAGTAATAGTACCTAAGTCTCCCAGCATTTTTTAGCAGTAAATCTCAGCAGTTTTTGCAAAGGAGGTGCGTATCTGCTCTGTTTTACACCTGCAGAAGCGGGAGGGATGTCCAAGTTCACGTAGCTGGTCAGTGGCAAAAGAGACAAGAGTGCTTGGTCTCCTATGTCATGCTTCAGTGCTGTACCCATTAGAGCACTTCAGAACCTTTCTGTGTTGTGGACACTGCTGTGGCAAAGTTGTTCTCTTTATGCTGTTTGGCCTCTGAACTGAGATTTGAGACTGTATTAGATTAAGTTTATATTTAAACTACAGCTCTGCATGATTTGGCATTGAGCAGTGGTGCTTAACCTTTTCCCCCAAGGGTACCTGGTCGGTCTGCGCCTGGATTCATCTCAATCCAGTTCCTAGGGCAGGTGCAGTGGGCACCATCCAGCTGCACAGAGGACGGTAGTGGCCCACCTGGCCCCTTAGGGGAAGCAGGATTGACCCAGTTGCACAGGAGGAGGTAGGGGCTGTGACCCAGCCGTATGGGGTGGGAGGAAGGAGGTGTGACCTGGGCGCAATCCAGGGCCTTGCAGGGGAAAGGGTCCTAACGCAACCTAACCTGGCCCTGACCAGCCACGCAGGGCTTGGGAATTCAGTGGGGGGGAAGGTTGTCATATTAATGGGCACCGTTTCCCTGTTGCCAAATTCCCTGACCTGTAGGAAGCTGTGTGGACCAGATGCGGTGGCTGTGGACTGCATGTGGCCTGCAGGCATGAGGTTGAGCACCCCTGGCATAGAGGAATTATATCCTGTCTTGTAGCTCAGTTTTGTTTGAGGAAGCAGGACAGTGGGAATTACTTGATGTAGACCTCTGCCATGCTGTATTTCAATATGCTGTCCTATTACCTACTTCTTAGACTATTGTTTGCTTTCCCCTAAAAGGAGGAAAAGCATAATATGCTGAATTTGAAGTTGGTTGAACACATGGAAATAGTACTGCTAGTGAAAGTTAGGTATAAATTAATTGCAGGTCTGCCAGTAGCCCTGTCTTCTGGTAGCTACTGAGGATGCCAGTTTCTTAAGAGCAGAAATGGACAGGAATTCATGGGACAGGGTGCCTGACTATGGCAGAGTCTGATACGTTGCCAGAGGCAAGACAGATGCAAAGATTTTTTCAGTGCTTCTAGACCCATGTAAGTTTGTTCAAGTTTCACCTAATTTAAGATGTGAACCCCTATAACATTATTCATGTGCCATCTCAAGTATTTTTGTACTTTTTAAATGTTCCATGAGTAGAGGCTGATGAGTGTAGTTTGAATCCTAGCAGCTGTTTTGGTTTCATGCAGGCTCTCATGTCTGATGCATCTTCTTATTCTGTTCGCTCTGGCAAATAAGCCTGCTGTCTGTGGCAGTGGTTCTCAACCTTTTAAGATTCAGGGCATCCCTCTCCAAGTTTTTTTGAATGTGGTGGTATCCCAAGCTGAAAACCACTGTTGTGCTGCCTCAGTTTATCTTGGTGCTTCTCTACTGGGTGCAGCTGCACAGCCAGACACAGAAGAGCCATGGCATGTGCATGGTCTCCTGCCTCATTAGGGTTTTGTGGTTTCCTGAAGGAGGCAGGGGTGCCAGCTCATGCTGCAACCCTTCCTTGTCTAACCCTGCATGGCGTCTCCTAAAAACAGGTGCACAGGGCGAGTAGAACTGTCCTTTTTTCCTCTTTTTACAGGAAGGGTTTGGGGGACCTGAATGGGAAGGGCTGTGGCACAAGATGGCTCTCCTGCTGGCTCGAGAAGCAGGAGACCATATGCCTACTGCATCTTTTCCCCAGTCTGACTGTGTACCAGATGTGTGGGTCACTTTTTTTTTATTCAGCAGCGCGGCACCCCACGGGGATCTCGCAGCTCCCCAATTGACCACCACTGGTCTAAGATGTGGAGGTGCTTGCCTGAATGAGAGTAGGAAGTTAAACTGTCATGCAAGTCTTTACTTGGTGAGGCTGGTAAACTAGGTTTTATTTGATATTCCCTCCCCTGAATTGAGACTAAAATTTAAATTCTTTTGGATATTTAAAAAGTCAGTTTTTAGCCCTGCCTGCTTTTGCATAAATAAGAACTATTATTGTATGAAAAAAACTATTAGTTAATGTGCATTTGTCTTGGTAGCCACTGAGGAAATTGCTAGTCTTAGACTAGAATCTGACTAGACTAGGTGCTCAATCTTTTGGTCTCGCAGTCCAGATGAGTGCTGCAGAGCCAGTCCACAGGCCACATTGGGCCTCATGAGCCAGGCTGGTGTTTTAGTGCCCACACCCAATCTAGTGCACAGGGCTGTGCTATGTGGCCTGTGGGGCTCCCCACAGGTACCATAATTTGGCAGCAAGGCAGCAGCAATTAATGCCACTGTTTCAATGTCATCGAATTTTTGAATCTGGGGGGAACCTGCAGGCCAGATGAGACAGTTTGGGGAGGGTGTATCTGGCCTACAGGCTGGGGGTTCAGATCTCTTGGACTAGATCACTGGTTGTCAACCAGGGGTATACGTCCCCCTAGGGGTACTTTTAAAAAGGTCATAGGGTGTATGCAGAACAGATGAGTGGCCAGGCCTGCAGCCCGGCAGCATGGAGCCAGCTGGGTTGGCTGGTAAGTCTGCTGTGGGGAAAGGGGCGGGGGGAAGGAAGAGGTGTGCGGGGGCCCCGCAGTGAGGGAGAGAGCGGGGCTGGGGGAAGGGGTAGGGCACGGGATGGAGCTGTGTCTTATCCAGGGTGTGCATTGGGGGGTGGCTCTCGCTGCTACATGCACCTCATGAGGGCATGGAAGGGGCGTGTACCCCCCAGATTTGCATGCAGAGCAGAGTGGGCTGCCGCTGTGGGCTCGGGACAGGGCGGTGGCAGGCTTTTCCCAGTGGGGGACTGGGCCAGGCTGCACTTGGGGCAGCCGGTGGCAGTGCTGGGAGCAGGGCTATGGGGTGGGGGGGACTGCAGCCACCCCAAAATTTGCTGTAGCACCCCTAAGGCCCCTGTCCCAGACCTGCCACTGCCCATCCCGAGCACAACTCAGCCCAGGCCTCTGCTGGGAGGAGACTGGCGCAACCCTGGCCCCAGCCTGCAGTGGCAGCCCGCCCTGCCCCATGCACAGATCTGAGGCACATGCCCACCATGCACCCTGGGGTGCATGTAGCTTCAGGAGCCACCCGCCCGTACCTGTCCCCCCCAGACGAGGCATTCATGGCTCCATCCTGCACCCTACCCCATCCTGGCTGTGCAGCCCCTGCCCCATGCCCTCTCCATAGGTGGAGAAAGAAAATGTGATTGGGCGGGTGGGCTGAGCCCAAACAACGCCCCCTCCCAGCAGGTAGATCTGTTGTGGGGAAGGGGTGGGGGGAGCAGATTGAGGCCCCTGCGGTGATGGAAGGAGCAGGGCAGAGACTGGCTGGTGTGAATGGGGTCCTGGAGGCTAGGCAGGACATGGGTCGCTTGGAGCCTGGGTGGCTCATCCAGGATGGCTCCTGGGGCAGGCACAGGGGGCACATGCTACCCCAATCTGTGTGTGGGGGGGGGGCAGCTGCTGCTGCGGGCTGTGCTTCGCACCCTGCTGCCAGTGCCCTGTGCCTCCTGCATGCTGGCTGCGCCACCAGCCTGGTGGTGGGAGACGCATGGCATCACGTGGCTTCCGGGTCACCAGCAGCGGGGTGCGGAGCACAGCCTGTAGCAGCAGCTGCCTCCGCCCCATGCACAGATTTTGGGGGAGCGTGTGCCCCTGTGCCTGCTCTGGGGGTGCGTGGAGCAGCGGGAGTCTCCGCTCCCCTGGACGAACCACCTGGGCTCCATGTGTCCCATGACCTGCCCCAGTGCCCCATACATACCACCCCGCCCCTCACCTCCCACAGCAGCCTTTATCTGCCCCCGCATCCCGCTTCCCTCACAACAGACTTACCAGCTGCGTACTATGAGAGAGAGAGAAAATCATAGTACAGCTGGTAAGTTGTATGTGTGTGTGTGTGTGTGTGTGTGTGTGTGTATATATGTGTATATATATATATGTGTGTATATATGTGTATATATATATATGTGTGTATATATGTGTATATATATATATGTGTGTATATATGTGTATATATAATGCATATATTAATAATTAGTGTGCTCTCCTGCAGGCTAAATAAGCCCAGTTCCCTCAATGTTCTGGCTTAGGCTTGCCACTTTTCTTGGGTAGAGCTGTTTTTCCCTGGCTGCTGCCAAGCTGCCTTCCGGGTTTCCTGCAGAGCCCAGTGCTTCACTCCGTGGCTGTAGGGGCAGAAAACTAAAACTTCTTGAAGGAGGTTTAGATTGTTGCACCCCAAGTCATTTAAGGTGCACTAGGTTGCCAAATTTCCTACAGCAGCTGGAATTAATGCGCAATACCCTGCCGAGGCGTGCAAACACTGACACCATTAAAGCAGTGCAAAAGCACTTAGCCTGCTACAAAGTGCTGTGCACACACGCTGCTCGTTTTGTCTACACATGGCCAACTTTTTCAGTAGGAGGGTAGTAAGACACTGAGCCAGTTACCCAGAGAGGTGGTGGAATCTCCATCCTTGGAGGTTTTTAAAACACAGCCAGACAAAGTCTTGGCTGGGATGATCTAGTTGGGGATGGCTCTGCTTTGAGCAAGGGATTGGACTAGATGACCTCCTGAAGTCCCTTCCAGCCCTAATTTTCTGTGATTTTAGGATTCTGTATGGCAGTAGTAGGTATGTTTTAAATTAATTGAAAGTGCTTCTGTGAATACATTTGTGGATTATAGGATTGAACCCTTAAGTCTATGACAAGAGCTAGACTTAAGTAAACTAGATTTACCGGCACTTAAAAAGTGAATTTCTGGAGTGGAACATACTGGGGTCACTCGTTGAATACAGTTCTTTTTACATGTTGGCATCTCAAGTAGCTTTATTCAACAAATGCTATAAAAATAGAATGTTCTGACATGTGCTTATGAGTCAAAAGAGTTTAATAATACTGTTCTTTAAATATAACTACAATGTTTCTACAAACTTCTGTTGCTGATAACTGTCCATGTAAACTGGCTGAAATGTATGCATCTCAAATAATAAATACATCTCTCTGCTAGCATTAGGCAAGGTACATAAAACTGGAAACATATTTCATCTTTGTTAAATGTTTCACAAATTTCAGCTTTAATTTAAAAAAAACAAAGATCTAGTATTACTAGAATGTGTTTACTCAATTAACTAGTTAAAGCCCAGACAAGCCTGCACTTAAAAGTAAGCTAATGGTACAAGGACCTGGAGCTAGATTTTATTGAAGTGCTAAGTCATCTTTTGAGATGTAGGTGTAAAGAGAGTTATTCTCTCTTCCCCTCCCCCCCTTTATTCAGCCTATTCAGTTCCACAACTTGTTCAAAGCAGAAATTTGATTTAAAGTTTAGAAACCAGGGGAAGTTGAAAAATCAGGAAAGTCTGTTTTACTCTTTCCATCTATGCAAAAAATGATGTCAGAGTGAATGAAGTTAATAGATCTAAAAGAACACAGTAGATAAATAATCCGTTGAGTTTACTGGTATTTTCTTCATGTAATAAAGCAGCTCTGACATGCAAAAATATTTTGATACCTTTTTTATACTTTTCCCCTAGAACTCGGGGTATTTCTGTTTGCCTAATAGGGTTTGTAAAATATTCTGTTTGTGCATTTTAATTGAATTCCAATTTCCATCAAAGGCACTTGACAAATCAGGTAAATAATTCATCTGGTAAATCAGAAATATAATTACTCACTATTTTTTAATAAACTAAAAACTGAAAATCTGAATAATTGTATTCAATTATATAATTGCTTAAATAAAAATATGTAACTATACTCTATCTTCTTGGTTAGCAAAAAAAAGTACCAAATTTACTCTAAAGGCTATAATTATATGTAAATCGTCATTTTAATCATAAACCAGTGAACGTCTACTTTTCATTAGAATAACAAAGCACACACGCAAGCTAAGAAAGAAATTGATGATGCAAATCAAGATTTCCTGCTTGTTCATTTAAATCTTGATTGCAATTGGTGATATAAATTAATTCATCTGGAGTTGAGGTTGAAAATGTGTTGTCTTGCTTTTTTCCTTTCTACCATTTTCATTCTTTTTTAATCTTTTTTTTTTTTAATTTAGTTGTTTCTATCATTGCTATTTCTTCACCTCTTTTTTTTCCCTTCTTCCATGGATTTTGCTGCTTGAATTCTCTTCCGTTCCATCCGGTTCTTCCATATGCCCCTTTTTGAGACCTATACTATTTTCCACCTGACTTCTGTGTTTTCTTGAATACTAATGTAACTGATGTTGCTACAGGTCTAGGCGCAGCATTAGACTGTATTGTAAACCTACTGTGTGTGTGGGGGGGTGCTACTAGATTTTTTTAGCTATGTTCTGGGCAAAATAAGCAAGTATTTCTTTGTATCTGCTAGAAAAAAATGCTTCAGATTTTAAGTTTTAGAGGTAAGTGATTTTTGGACCTAAACTGTGTTGTGCTGTGCATTTCATTATAAATTATGGTTCACTGGCAGCTTGTATCTTGGAAAAAATGTATAAACTTGATTGCTTTTTAATTTCTAAATGGATTGAAATACAGTCTCCTATTTTTTCCTCCCCATTTATTTATAGGTGCGTTCTATGGATGAACTGAATCATGATTTTCAAGCATTGGCTCTAGAAGGAAGGGCAATGGGAGAGGTAAGTGAAATATCTGAATAAGGATCACAGATTGGATGATGGGAAGGGACACAATAAGGGGATGAGATGTTCTTCAGAAGCGACTGGTAGATTCTCTCCTCAAAGACTCATCCTCCATTCCTGTCTGAAATGTATGCTGCCTCAGAGTGCTTTCTTTTAGAAGGAATGTCATGGCTTTTTAGTCCATTATTATCCTCTTCATTTGTCACTGTAGGGCACCTTTAGCCATTATCAGGAAGTGTAAAACAGGTGTATAGTTTGCTTGGAACATTAAGTGGTTAACTATCTTAATGTCAGGCTTTCAAAGTGAGAAGTGCCTGTTTCTGCTACTTCCAACAGGGTGGGCTGAGTATCTGACCATCAAGGTTGGTCCTTCTCCTGAGACTAGCACCCCGTAGGGAAGTCGTGACAGTGCCTTGACAGTTCCGCACAAGGGAGTGATAAGGTTACCATCGTTTCTGGCTGCCTTCAGTTCTCCATCTTGAACCAGTTCGCAGCTGTGTTGACTGGTGGTTGCTTTTGGCATGAGTCTGGATTAGGGCATTGCTCTGAAGCTTTAGTGAGATGCCTTCACTGCTCTGTCCCAGCACTCTGAATTGAAGGGCAGTAGAAAAAGTGTTGGGGAAGGAGTCCCCCCCTTTATTTAAAAAAAAAAAAAAAAAAAAAAAAAATTGCTTCTCAGTCCAAGAAGTTGAATGAGTAAAAGTTCTGCAACTTTGCTAGAGCAAAAGCAGCAGAAGATAGAAAAGGAGGTTATCTGTTTTTTATTAAAAGAAGAAAGAAGCAGTTTACTGTTATCTTGTATCTTGAGAGGAAATGCAGATTACCGGTTTCTAACAGAGTTTGAAAGATGACAACAAAAATTTAAGCCAAAGGCAAAAGATACATTTAAAAATGATCAGTCCCATTTTAAATCTCCATATCGGTTGCAAAATATGTTCTACTCAAAGGGTTCCCTTTCAGTCAGGTTCAAAGATCAGTTTTGTCTGTCCCCTCTTTGAGCCACTGGCTGGTTCTTAAGGGAAGTGCTAGTGTCCGCAAAAGTATTTGCTAAGGAACTTGTCTGTATGATGTGTTGTTGTATTCTACTTATGTCAGGATAACAGCCTTTTGCTAGTGTGTGTCCAATGTATAAAATTTCTGCAAAAACCCATATTGCTCTTCATTTTGTAACATTTTTGGGAAATACTGTAGTTGCTCCTTGGTTTAAGAAGTCAAATGTTGGCACTGTTCTTCTAATGTTAATTGTTTGCAATAGGGGAGTGCTGTGGGGGGAGGGGGATTTTTTGGCATCTGTGTTCTGTCTGATTTGGTATTTAGCATTAACTGTAAAAGTGTCCAAGGGCTACAGGATTTCAACAAGGGATTGATTACTCCAGTATCTTTAACTTTCCATTTATAATTTCTGCAGTTTTTGGTTCCCACGTGGTTCATCTGCAGTCACACATGACCTTTTCTCCATGGAACAATTTCTAGGGCCAAATCCATTGTCTTAAATTCCAAATAAGGGAGTATCTGCTATTTATCCTGAAGACTTCCAAAGTCTGTTTCATCTTTCCATTTTTCTGGCATACACTGTAAATTTTCCTTGCCTTCAGTTGGTTGATCCCTTTATTACACTTGAAATAATTTTTCTTCTTTGTTTTATATACTTGCAGATCATTTTTACCATCCCCCAGTATCATTACCAGGCTCTCTGCATAATGAGAAAATGAAACACGTACAACATGTACCGTAACGTTTGTTTCATCCCTTGGAAATTTAGTCACTCCAGCCAACTTTATCACTTTACCTGTATCACCACAAAACCAATTTTTTCTTCCACCCTCCTCAGGACTCTCCATCATTTAATTATTAGGCCCCAAAGTTATGGACTTGTAAAAATTTAAATGGCACATTTGAGGATAAAGTTGCCAGTAGTGGATGATTCATCCCATGATGTCATAGAGAAAATAGACATCTATAAAACAAGTTTTCCAAGGTTTTTCCCCCACCTGTGGATAGTCATTTGAAGAGGTTTGTAATAAAGCTTTTAAATAGAAAAAAAGGGAAATGAGTTAAATTTAAAACTCCCTTCTTATATAATATTCTTCTAAAAATATATTCCCATGCAGAAACCCCTCCAATAAACTTGTGTAGATTGCAACCATGTTAGTACATAAGAACTGCCATTTATTGGGTCAGACTGTAGATCCGTCTTGCCGAGTACTCTGCCTTGACTGAGCCATACTGCAGCCCTTTTACCACCTCTCCAGGAACCTCCTTCTGGCTGCACTTCTTTTTCCCACACCTTTTCTTTTATGTACTCCCCATTCATGGCCCTGCCAAGTCCCAGGACCTCTGGGTCAACCTCCTCCTTGCTCTGGCCAAGCTGCCCATCTGTTAGACCTGGAAGGACGCTCAGGTCAAGGGGAGCCTGGGCAAGGGTAAGTCTGTTTTCCTGTCATTCCTGTGCTCACATCTCCAAGCAGAGTTTCACTGGTCAGTGTTCACAAGCTCCCTGGACTCGTTTGAAGGGCATTGGCATTGGGCACTGCCTAGTATGCTCTGCTCAGTGTCTGCCCTCCCCTCTCCCCCTCCAAGCAACCCTGTTACAAACTTCTGACCATCACTTTTATCCCTATTTTCTTTTCAGTTGTGCCAAGTATTCAGTTGTTATACCTCTAGTGGCCTCCCTGTTTAAAAGGGGCCTTATAGTTTTCCTGGTGAGCCTAGGCCCATGTTTTCTTTGGCATAGCAAGTAGGCCTGCATCGCGTGGTGGCAGAGAGTGGATGTTGAAAGAGAGAATGAACAGGGTGTGATGAAGATTTTTTTCCACTGTTCCTCTCCCACTTGCAGCCTCCAATATTTAAGGTCTAATATACAGATGTTCATTAAGAAAAATAATTGCATCTTCTCCTCAAGCCAAGGAGAAATGCTTTGCCACATAGAGTATTACGAAATCCCTCTCTAGTATAGATCTGTTAAATGTACTTTTGTGAGGAGGAAGACCAACTTTAATATATAATAGCTTCTCTGGTTTAATTTTCTTCTAATGTTATTCTTTTGCTAATAACAATAGGAAAGAAAGTCATTCCTCTCAACCTCTCTTATTCTAGTCTGCAGCAGAGTTTAGTATACTTGGGTGTAGAGTTTACTGATGACTCTCTGATTTTGCCTTGGCAAATGTTACTCTTTCATTTTCATTCTTTTTAAATATGATGTTTTATGAATAATGTAGAATCACAGTTCTGGGCACAGGGTGTCTTCTGTATGGACACAGAGAAGGGGCAGTGCTAGCCCAAGCTTCTCATGTATGGCTTAATGTACATTGAATTTGACCCAGAGGGACAAACTTAGAGAGTAAAAAGTGTATGTGAGTCTACAATCCTTGGTCTTTTCTTAAGCAAAAAAATCTGATGTTTTGGTGTAGACGCTTTCTCAGACCACTTCAATGTGCTCTATACAACAGATTGTTGAACGACCTTTAGGTATTAACCTTAGTTGTTACTAAGCTAAGGTGGAAACTTAAGGTGATGGGATGTTGTCTTCTCGGTCAGGAGGTTAAATGCAATTTCCATTGCATGGAACCTCCTCGGTCAGGAGGTTCAATGCAATTTTCCCAAAAATATTGATACATATTATAGGGGTGGGGATGGTAATGATGTAGAATGTCAAGTTACCGTTAAAAGCCTGTTTGTAGTGCTGTGAGTAATGGAGAATGTGGCATAGTTTTATAATTTCTGTACAGCAACAATTCAAAACAAAATATTACTGCTTCCTAAAATGCATCACTCTGCAAGTGAACAAAAAACACATCGTATTAGGGACTTCAGCACAACCACTTGAGGTCTGGTCCCTTCCCCCACCATTCAGAAAGACTTAGCAAGCAGAGCTGGATGGAGGCTGTCTGTGGCTAGAGCTTGTCACTTTTGTAAGGCCCGTGACCATATGGCAGCATTTAGGTTATGAACAAGTTAATAACTAACTACATTCAGTTAAAAGTGGGTAGGGATTTATTGCAGAGCAGCTTACGTACACTAACTGACTGTATCTGCTCTTACCTCTTGGTAAGTAGAAGCCACCTGGGTTTAGCTTCCCTCTTAGTGAAACAGCTAAGCTACCATATTCTAGTTTCCATTTATGATGGGGTAATTATGTGCACACAGGCAGTTACTCTAGGGCAGCTGACATCCACTTCAAATCTGTGTGATATGCCTTCATCATTGTGATCCACTGTTGAGCCCTATCCTGAGGAGCAGTGTTTCAGGAGATCCAGTACTGTCCAGGTATGCTGAGATGTGAGAGGTCTCCTCAGGCTGCATATGTTTCTGAACTGGTACAAGCTGATCTCTCAAGCTGTGGCAGTTTATTCATGGAAGTAGACTGGTCTCCTTTCTTCAACTTACTGGGTATCATGCACCCCACAAGGCACAAGGAGAGAGAATAAGCCCTGCGGTCTGCACAAGTACACACGGAGCAGATTTTCTTCTTACTATTGCTATGAAAGACTATAGGAGTAGGGTAGAGGTGAGGTTCTTGGCTCCCACACATTTAAGGGAAGTATTTGTTTTTTGTGGCAGGAGTACTCCCCTTTACCATCACTCTTACCTGTCAGGGCAGCTTGCTAACTTCTCAACCCCAGTAGCATCTTACCCTGCCAGGTAAATGAAGCATCATTTCTTCCATTAATTGTCTTTCCTGTAGTTTACCTTTGATGCTTTTCAGAGTCACTAGCGGCAGTGGCAATGGCGGTGGTTGTTTTTTAACTGTCCTTTTCTTTTTCTCTTTTTTTGTGCTGATCTACTTCTGAAGGCGACTTTTCCAGCCTTACCAGAAAAGCCGTAACTGGAAGTATGTTAGATCTGTCATTCTGTTTTCTTCCATCCCTTTTAATAGTCAGATTTTGTTAAATCCAGAGAATATTAACTGGTGTGAATGCAAATCCAGGAGGCGTGACTTGGCTTTAAAGCAGAGTGCATATGTTCCCAGCTGGCTTCTATCTCCTTATTCTACAAAATGTTTGCATCTGTGCATATTTTTATTCACATAGACATTGCTGTTAAAATCTCCTGGATTGTGACTTTGCTGAAAAGTGGCCAACTTTTAAAACAAGACGAGGAACTTCCTGTATCTGCAGACCCAACTGTGATTTGATTTATTAAAAGACTAGAACATGCTGATTTTCAAATCTTTAGGCCTCATCTTTGTAAGAATTAACTCAAAAATTGTACCAAGTAGCTAGCAGTTACAATATATGATTAAACAGAACAAGTTAGAATAAACACTGTCTAATTTAAGCCACTTGTCCAATAAACAAAAATTAAATAACTTGATTTGGTATGCCAGAATAAGATTCCTGCCTTTAAACTTAGAATTAATTATAGCAGTATTCTTGCTTTAACACCCCTCCTCCTCCCAAATATAAATACATAAATAAACCCAGTAAATTCTAATCTTTTGGTATGTTTGAGTTGTGTAAACATTTGCCTATGAGAAACCTTATAGAAGTCATCAAGCCTTTGCTATTTAAATTAGAAGGTATGGAAATGTCTATTATATAGGCTTTGTAGGGCTTTTAGTGACTTCTGACTAAAAGGTGACAAAGACCCTTTGTCAGTAAAGGTTATGTAGAGTCCACTTAAAACTGCTGTGATAGCCTGTGCTTGTGTCATGAAAAGTTAGAGTAGAATTAGTGGAGGCACAAATGTACTTGAATATTTTTAGCACATCCCTTAAAGGTGTTTCTCTTAAAGGTATGCAGACTCTTTCAGAATATTTGCTAAGACCAGTGAAACACCCACGCTGCATCTAACAGGTGATATCAGATCACATTAGTTGGTTTACTAAATATTTAAGGATGTTCCTGTATATGTTTGGATTGCAAACCTTTAATTTAGTTAGTTTAATACTATTTTGGAAGAAACGGAGCATCAAATCTGTTTCCAAATCTTTCAGGTGCTGGCTCACTTGTTTCTCCTGTAACTTCCGTTTTTGACATACTGTAAAACTGCACAATCTATAATACTGATTTATTATAATCAAGGATGTCAAACAAATTTCAAAAGGCACACTGTTTAGGAATTGGATTATTTCACAAATTGGAGCAAACCTCTTTTTGGAAGATCTGTTCTACTTTTCTTCTTCCTTCCTGACTCTTTTCTAGTGTCTCTGTGTAGTACTGAGCCAGTTATATCAGCATGTTGTGTTTAATTTATTTGAGTTCTCTAAAATCTGTAGAGAAATCGAGGCGTTTTTAATGCGGTTTGAAAAAGCAGACTTTATACTTTGTGCCAGAATTGAAAGGCAGTGGTTGTGATCACCACACTTAAGGGTCCTTTTGTACAATCACCTGAGCAACTTCCCCTACATAGCCTGTAGATCTATTCTGTTTTTATTTAGCTTTGGCTTACTTCACTTTTTCATTTTTATGAAAGCAAGGAGATCTAGGAAGTTTAGTCAGAGCAATTTCGGTGTTAAATCTGTGCTGATTTGGTTCCCCCTCTTCCTTCTCTTCAAATGCTGGGGAAAACAAAAGGAGATGTTGAGCATTTGGAACAAAGGGGAAGAATCAGTCAAGTGTATCTGAGAGCACACACAGATTGTTTATAGACATCTAGTTTGTACTACTAAGTGTGGCATTCGTAGCATGATGGAGCCTTATACTGAACCCAGCAGGAGTGAATAACACTAGTACATTTGGCATCTCATTGCTTTTAGTTACCCATCATGATTTTCTGGGTTATCTTCATCTCATCTAGATGACTCATGTAGTCTGGCAATATCAAATAATATATTTTTTTCCTTTTTCAGTGTCTGAAGAGCTGTAGATAAGTTGTGAAATGCCATAGTCTTCTGTACTCCCCCCCCACCCAAACAACCTATATTCAGCTGCATGCAGTCCCAAGTGATGCTGCTTCCTGAATTGTAACTTTTGCAAGGAGTAAGATTAACCTTATACCTACAAGAAAAAGCATATAGATAAGCAGTTGAGTCTTAACTGAAGACGAGGATGATTAATGGGAATGGAGAAACACTTAAAAGACCCTGACAATAATCTAGCTTCTGCATTAAATGGCAAATAATTGTAGCAGCATGAACATCCTGGGTCACACTGAACTCCTTAATGCTGGAGTAATGGATTGGTGAGAAATGTCTCCCATTTTCATCTGACTAGATGTTTTTTACTCTTTGCTCTCTGACCAGGACTTAATTGCTGTGGTCTTCTTTCATCGCTTCCAGGTTATAGTATTGAGGCTTGCCGTATTTGACACTGGAAGTGATGGTATGCTAGTGATGGCACCTATAGCCACAGATGTAAGGCTTTTAAGCAACAGTAGCTGTTCTCTCTCACTATTTCTGACCCATCAATGCAGCTGAAGAAGGCCCAAATAAGATTCTGCCATGTGAACAATCAAGAGTATTTCCAGCACTACAATTCTTGGTTGTAGAACTTCTTGCCAAAATTAAGATTATTTTATTATTATTTTATAAGTATATTTATATAAAATTGCAAGACTCGCCTTTTCATGAAACATTCTTTCTGTAATAACTTTCCGTTGCTCCCCTACACTAATGGCCCAGTATGAGATGGCTGCAACTACATCATTTTTTTTTTTATGCTATTTCTTTTCAGTTCATAGATACAGTGGTGATAGACACCTTGGATATAGGTTGGGACCTACCAAAATTGCAATTTTATGAAATCGGGCATTGCCCACAAAGATGGGCAGTGCCTATGAAACCTGCAGGAGAGGGTGAAAAAAAAAAGAGAACTTACTGAAAACAAAATGTGGGCCCCCCCAGAGAGAGCCAGCAGTTCTCAGGGTGGTTGTGGCAGCCTGCCAGAATGGGGAAGGGGGATAGGGGACTTCCTGCTTATAGGGCTGCCGACAGGATGGCTGCTGGCCTTGCTACTGAGTGGCTGCAAGGGCTGCCTGTCACGTGGCCCCACCCCTCTCCATCAGTTGGTATAGTGGGGCAGGGCCGCATGATGGGCAGCCCTCGCATCCAATCAATGGGAAGAGACAGGGCCACTGGGGCCCCTTGGTCATTCAGAGGCATTGGCTGGGGGAGGGGAGTCCACTGTGCTCTGCCCACAAAATAGTTGCTGGGTCCCTCAATCTACCTGCAAAATCAGCAGGGCAGTTGCCTCAAATTCGGTAGGTCCTTAGATATAAGAGACTTTCATTTAGTTGTGTAGCATGTTGTGTTCCTTTCTCTAAGGTGCTTTACATGCACCAAGTAATACCGCTGCTACAATTGTGTATCTTGCCCCTTAGAGCTTGCAATCTAAGGCAGTTTCTTACTCTGTAAAATTATGAACCTGCAGTTCAGTGCAAGTGACTTTTAAAAAGCAAAGATAACTATATAAGAGCAACACATCTATTTACAGTTATACTGAGTTCTCAGGCTGCTGTTACTGTCACAGCCAGTATTGCTATCTTCTTTTACAGCGTGTGCCTAATTTATTGTTAAATGTCTAAATCAGTTACTTACTGATTTGATTGAGTTTATAGTCCTGTCTCTATGGAAGCTAGGCTCTTATATCACTGTATCACATGTTTCTAAATTGCCTTTTTTAATATCTGGAAACAGTGTGTTTTGTGCTGTCACATTTTAGAGTTACAGTGAAGAAATTCTTTTTCCTCTTAACTTTTCCTACTGTCAGTATTAATGTACTTGAGTAACGTTTTCTATGACTCTGTTGGAATAGAGTGCAGTAAAACAATTTTGTTCCTCAACATGGGAATTTGTTTCTATGCAAGATTCAGGCCCATCTTAGCTTACATTTTAAAATGTAGATTTTCATAGATTTTCTTCTTCAGATTTCTAGTTTTCCTTTAAGAAACTGCCCCCCCCTCACACACACACCGTATGGAGCATTTACTGAATGATCCTTATGCTAGAAACCTGTTTCATAATTTTATGCTTTGCTAATTGCTGCGTCTGTTGTAAAGCTTTTATGTTTGAGCAGAACAGCTCTTAATAGCTTAAGAGACAGGATTTGTTAAACAGTCATCATCAAGCTGTTAAGCTCTGTCTTCTAAGGATTTTACTGCGGTTGAATAAAGATAGTATAATACTCCATGTGTAAGCAGGACAAGATAATTTGACATTTTCTTTCTCTGTCATCACTAGAAAACTTTGAACGTAGAGCTGCTGTTGTGCCTTCACAAAATGACATGCAAAATTAACAGTAGGGCAGAGTTAAGTGTAGTAAGGGAGAGTAGCATGGTGTTTAGCAGAATTTTATCACCTCTGGCTTGTGGTTCAGTTAAAGAATTTTAAAATACCCAAGCTCTTCAGGATACATTTTTAAATGTCAAATTTTCTGTGAGATTCCCCTTTACCTCTCTTGTTTAATCAGAGAATTATGGCAAAGCGTTTATGCATTTATACAGAAAACAAAATTCATACGCATGATGATTCACAGTGCATAATTGGAAGTTGTAAGGGTGTTTTACAAAATTGGAAAGAATTAAAATAACAATCGGAAGAGCTTTTATTGAAAACTGTTTTTTTCACATGTTAAAATATCAGATGCAACTGGAGGTTCACCGATGACTTGGTCCAATATTGGCTCAGCACCGATATAAAGAAAATTGATTGCATGAGAAATTAGCCTGACGTGGCTGATTAATTTGACTGATAAATGCCCGTGCTGCACGCACAGCACGCAGGCAAGGAGGAGCATAGCCCGGCAGCTTGGAGAACTAACTGCAGCTCATAAGTCTCTTGCGGAGGAAGGGGTGGGGGAGGGAGGAGGCGTGGGGGTGCAGATCAATGCCCCCTGTGGTGAGGGAGGGAGTGGGGCAGGCACTGCCTAGGTGGGGCGCAGGATGGATCTGCAGCTTGTCCCCAGGGGGCACAGGGCTGGGGGGCGGCTCCTATCATTGTGTGTACCCTGGGAGAGCATGGTGGGGGCATGCCCCTGCATCTGTGGAGGGGGAGGGGCTGCAGCTGTGAGCTGGGGCCAGGGTGGTGCTAGGTTCTTCCCAGCGGGAGGCTGTGCTGGGCTGCACTTGGGGCAGGCAGCAGTGACACTGGGAGAGGGGCTATGGGGCAGGGGGGGTTGCAGCAACTCCAAATTTCACCGTAGCCCTCCCTCCCAGCACCACCACTGTCCCGAGTGTATCCCCCCTGCCTAGCCTTCCTCCCACCACGTGCCAGGAAGAGTTTGGTGCAACCCCAGCCCACAGCTGCAGTGTCTGTCCCCCTCCCTCTGCCCCCCCCGGCAGATCTCGGAGGCACATATCCTCCCCCCCCAGCCCTTCCTGGGTGCATGCAGCAGCGTGAGCCGCCTCCTGGATGAGACAGCTTTGTCCCGCACCCTGGCTCACACTGGCTGGGCAGCTCCTGCCTCAGCCCCCATCCCACTCCCTCCCTCACTCACTATGGGGGGCATTGATCTGCCCCCCTCATGCCCCTTCCCTTCTACCACAACAGACTTACCAGCTGCTCACAGCTCTATCAGAAATCAGATTAGTATCAGACAGTATACATCCTTAAAATCAGCTGTTGATATTGGCCCCAAAATTGCTATTGGTGCACCCCTAGATGCAGCATTAAGACACTAATTTTTAATTGTCAATGTTTAAATTCCACCTGGAAGAAACATTGAATTCTGAAAATTTAATAATGAAAAAATGCTGATACTGCTTATTTTCCTGCTGTTGATTTCATCTGCTAAGGTATTTGTATAATAGTGAAGCCTAAATTTCATTTCTTTCAGAGGATAAGAAAATTTTTAGGACTATGGCTGTTTAAAGCAATTTGGATCTTGAAGTTTTAAAAGTAATTGCATTGAAAAATTATATAAAAACATAACAGCTGTCTGGCAGACAACTCTCACCTCCATTGAGACGTGCAGTTACTCTGCTGACTCGTCTTGCAATATTTCAAATAGATTCCTTTAAAAAAAATGGAAATAATGACCTTTTACTGGTCCAGATATCATGCATCATGTTACTTTGGGTGTGAGAGGGAGAAATCTTCTTAATTCAGTATTCATGAAAGGAGGTCATTTTCCTTGTGAACAAATCATGTAACGTTGAAAAAAAATTATTCCTTGTTCCTGCAACCCCACTACGTGCCTTATCTCACTTCCTTTTCCCTTACAGGGGTATGACTTATACAGAACACTTCAGCCTCATCCACATTTTCAGCTACCATCCTGGAAAATAAGCAAAGGTTCATTTTTATGTAATGGTTTTTGGCAGGTCCATTTCACTTTCCACCCCGGTCTGAAAGTGGATGGGATAATAGACTTATACATTAATTTTTCTTTTATGGGAAATTCCCATGAGTTGGATTGCTGGCGAGAGTGAGACCAGAGCTAAATTCACCAGTAATATAATTTTAGGCGCTAACCTTGGGTGCTGATTCAGCTGGTCTCCAGAGCGGCAGCTCTTGGGGGAGTGTGCACTATAGCCCATGGGGGGGGGAACTTGTCCTGACGTCTCGGCAGTATGACTGCTCGTTGCGCAGGCTGGAGGAGCGGGGGGAAGGCAGCTAGGAGCTGGAGCCAGAGCCCTATATACTGGGGCAGAGCCCCCCAGCTGAAGCTCCCCCTGGGGCCCTAGCCAGCATGCATGGCTTTTGGTAGGGCTGTTCCTGGTGTGGCTGCAGCTACGGCTGACTGGGTGCTGCTCTGCATCCCTTGCCTCCAGTGGTAGATCCTCCTCCTGGTGCTGCCCCTGTTGTGCTGCTCAAGGTGGGCGGGGGGGAAGCTTCAGCCTGGTCGCTCTCACTGACGGTGGAAGGAGCAGAGCAGCACCCGAAACAGTCCTGCTGGAAGCTGTGCTTGCTGGTTGGGTCCTGGGCCAGCAGGTGCCTTGCGGGCAGAAGCACGGTGCAGGCAGCCCCAGGGGGAGCAGCAGGGGCTTGGTCCCATGCAGAGTGCTCTGGGGGCAGCTGTGAGTCTGATCCAGTCAGGCGAGATCTGCCCATGGGTCGTATTGTGCCCACCCATGCTTTAGAAGAACAGTTTTCTACCCCGCTTGCTAACTTTAGCTTTCACAGATTGTCTTAGGAATTGAATCGGAGAAGAGCTGTCCAACTCACGGTCCATGGGCGGCATACAGCTTACAAAGGATTTATTTGCAGCCTGGGGTCCTGCCTGGGTATCTATCCCATCACTGCTCTGGCTGCTGATGCTACAACCAGGATATTCTGGGCTTCCTTACTCTCTCCCAGCTTCCTGCCTCTGCTCTTATTCATGGTGATTTGTGTGGGACAGAGGGGCAGAGAGAAGTTAGGGGGGAAGAGGGGATGTTGCTGGCGTATCATGGGCCCCAGCTGCTCTGAAGTTGGATGTAAGGGCAGAAGTATGAAAGGACAGAAGGGGAAAACCCTTACATAACACTTAACTGCTCCAGGAGTTGAGGGTGCAGACAAAGTAAACTGTTTTTCAGATCTAAATGCTTCAGTTCTGTTGTATCTAAAGAAAGAAGGTGAGCAATGGAGGTGGTGACTAACACCACTAGTGTTAGTATTCTCACTGGGGAATCATTAAATTTTTGGAGCAGTGGTGGGGAATGACTTGCTCCTAAAAATAAGGTTGAAAATGAATTGCAGTACCTTGAGAAAATTAAATAGGTGAACAAGACACAAAAATAGCAGGCAAGGTCACTAGCTGAGGTGGTGGAGTCTTCGTATATTGGAATAATGGAGGATGCAATTAAAGTTTGGTACTTTTATGATTGGAAATTTCAGACTTGGTATGGAAAGGTCAGTGTGAGAGAATACTTGGCCATCTTTCTCTGCTTCTGCCGAGAGGAGCCCTTAGGTTCTGATTTTGTAATGTATAACCACAAAGCATGAGGACTAATGAGTGCCATGGGTTTCTTACTAGCTTGTGTGTAACTATTTCACTTGCGTGAGAGAGTTTAACTCGTTTTTTAAAGAGTAGGATAGATCATTGATTTTTAATACCCAGTAATGATAGAAGTAGATAGTGGGTCTATATGGTTATGTTATTGTTTTTTCTCTACTGCAACCTGCATATTCTTCTTTTCTTGGAAAGTCATACTTCTCATTTTGTAAAAATTGAATCCCTTTGATTGCCTGATGAGGTTGAAGGGGAAGGTGGACAAGGGGAAGGGAGTTTATCTAAGCGATTCAAAAAAAGAGGAAATTGCAATTTTGTTGAGATGGTTCTGCTTCCTACACTTGCTCATATTTACGTCTTTTTGTGATGAATGGCATAATACCTAACCTGAATATTTCCATCCTGAGTCCTGTGTAGTAAACTAATCCTCCTGAAGGCAAATGCTGCCCCTCTCTTAAGTCCCCAAGGCATAGTAGGCCTCTCTGAGATCTAGAGCCCAGCGTATTTCTGGCATTACCACTAATCGGAGAACGTCGTCCCCTGATTAGACCTTCCGTATTTTGGAGCTTGCCTCTCCTTATGTATTAGTTTATGCCCATGATTGGCTAGGACCACGTATGAGGTGGAGCATGTGTTCATTGGTTAAGTAGGGTCGTGTGTGTTCTGCTATTTCTGAATTTTCCTGGTTTTAAAGCAGGCAGCTGGAGGTTTGTGGCTATAACAACGGTAGTCTTGTTTGTTAATCACACCATTTCAGCTTGTCTGTCCTTTATTTGTGCAGGCACTCTGGTAAAGCATTCAGATGTTTTTGGGCCAATTCCCTTTCATTGTTTTTTCTTACCATAAGAAAAGATTATGTAATTCCTATAATTGATCTTAGTCATTCACCACCTCCTTTCATCAGACAGTTTATAATCTGACTGCCATGGTGCCAACACAGTACCGTTAGATATCCAGCAACAACATTGCCAGTTATATAACTGTATGTAATTCACCTTTTATCTCTCATAATTTTATGATTCGGGGAATGCTTCTTTTCATGGGCTAGGGTAGTATTTGCTATCACTTTCCTTTCCTTGCAGTACCTGTTTTGTGCTCATTTGTTTAACCTAGGTGTGTCAAACTAGTTTGTCAGCTGCTCTCCCCAGCCAGATCCAGAGTGAGAGTCCCCTCTTGGGCTGGATCTGGACCCATCTCCAGTGGCCAGAAGCCATTGCTTACCCTGCACCCACCTCACCCCACCAAGTGCCCCTTCCAGTGTGGCTTTGTACTGGAGATCTTGGCAGCAGCTCTGCCCAGCTTACTGAATTCCTGCCTCCTTTAGGTGAAACTGCCCTAGGTGCTGTTGGTTTGACGTCTCTAGTTTAACCTACTATTCTTGATACCCAAATACATGAATTTAGGGCTGTGTCCTGTTGCAGAGATGTTGTTTTATATGTTTCTGAATGGAATGGGACTTCCTCAAGTTAAAAAAAATAAGCACTGACTAGGACTTTCGTAACTGCTTCTTACCCCCCTGGCCAGAATATACAGTTCTCTTCTTTTATAAATCATTAATGCTTGCTTTTTTTCAGTCTAGTAATCTGAAAGTTCATCTACAGCTGGACCTTACAGACTCAGCTGTTTAGCATGTTTAATGTGTAGGGCACTATGACTAGTCCCAAGATGTTTCATATTATAGGAATCTGAACTAAATCACTGGGATCACTTCAGTTCCTTTCATTCTATCCAGAATTCAGCAGCTAAACTTACCTTCCTATGGGTGTGCTATTGTTTCTCTCTCTCTTCCTTGCACTGAGGTTGAGGATTTAATTTAGAGATTGTTACTGTTACCATCTAAGGATTTGAAATTCATTTAACCATCTGTAGGTGCCACAAGTCAGGGGTTGTTTTGTTTTTTATTTGGAATTGATATTTTCAGGAATATCTGCTATATAGGGTGGACAGTTAAATCTCTCCTTTTTTGCCATCACTCAACCTCACTGGAATTCATTTAAGCTGAGGCTGGTTTTGTGTCTTGCTTCCACTAAATAAAAAGGAAAAAAATAAATACTTTTCAGACATGAAGCTGTGTAGATTCAGTGGCCCAAAACTGTTCACTCTTATTAATGTGTATGAATATGTTGCAAAGCTTTGAGTGCTCTCAACTCCTGTGGAAGGCAATGGGAGTTAAAAGCCCTGAGCACCTCTGACTGTTGTGCACCTTACAAGATTAAGAAAAACTGTTGTATTTGCATGTCATAAATGTAGATTCTGTATGAATCAGTGTTTTCTTTCATAGATAGCTGCTAATTCTGAGGTTTTTCTGAATCATTATGACACATTTTGACCAGAACATGTTTTTTAAACTAATCTATCTGTTACAGGTGGCTCTCCATGGATAGAAGCTTGTGATTGCCTCTGTTGTGTGTTTGCATTGACAAATAAAGAACCCTTCTTTTGGTTATGAGTTGCTTTGTGCTTCCACAGGGTGTCACAGTTGCTTCATGGCTCTCACGCTAGGAGCATATAAATATTCAGGTTGTTTTTTTTGTGCTAGAAAGAAAGTGTGTATAACTTATACTGCCATTTTTATGCTGGTTTTAAACAGGCTTGTTTTTTATTTGCAGCAGCTGTTGCCTGGTAAGAAGTTTTGGGAATCTGATGATTCCAGCAAGGATGGACCAAAAGGGATATTTCTGGGAGATCAGTGGAGAGACAGTGCTTGGGGAACATCAGGTAGTACACTTATTCATCTAACTTACTTGGAGTTGAATGTACACTTCTGTAATAAACTTTTGCAGCAGATTGGCTGATTCTAAATTTCATAGCTTCCAGACGATCAAAAACCTAGCCTTTTCTGTGCAAAACAGCCATCCATGCCTGTTCTTCATGAACTACTAAGATGGAGGTAAAAAAAGCTGAAGAACTTGCAGAAGTATGAATAGAAGTAAAGTAAAGCAGACCCTGAAAGAGCTCAATTTAAAATCCATGTTACATTTTGTAGCATTGAAAGTGTATTGAAATTATTGCTGGTCATGTTATTTTGAATTATAGGCAGTGCATGATAGTCTTAAAAGCAGCCTCGAGTAATTACAATACCTTACAGCAGAATGATTAAAATACCTTACATCAGGAGAGTTAAATGCATGGTTTATGGGCTGGATCCAGATTGTAGAAATGACCTATCTGGCTTGGGGGCCTCTTGGGGTCCAAAAGACCCACCATCAGATCCTGTCTGTGGGGTTGGAAATTCTGTGGCAGGGTGAGCAGGGTCAGTATTAATCCTGTAGCTGTCACAGCCCCGGTGTTTGGTGTTTGGGAGGTTAACACCCCACCATCATCCCACTGCAGAATGTCTGGGTTGAGATCCCCTTTTGGTCATGGTGCGGTAAATGGTAACGCAGCTAACCTTGTACATGCTGGTTGCCCTGACACCAAATATCCAGTCGAGATCTCTGTTGGGGATTTCCCCCCACCCCAAGCTGGCTGACCAAGGTAAATAATCGGCATGTATGGGTTAATGCTGGCTCTCTTCCCCCACTGTTGGAGGTGGGTTGTCTGACACATGAGAAGTCCCATGGTATGAATGTGGACTGCCAGCCCAAGTGAGTTTGACACCTGTGCCGTAGCTTGCTAAATATGTATTTGCTGTAATAAATCATATATCTGGCATACTGTTGTAACATGGTTGGGGCAGTAGCAATTTTTAGGGCTGCCTAAGATTTATTATAAACTTTCTATTTTAGTTTGCTTATAGCTTTTAACAAACTTAGGCAAACTATTTTGACAAATCAGTGTGACTGAAATTTTCCATGCCTGTTCCCTGCCTCTGGTTGAATTATTTTCTTAAATTTGGAGAAAGACGTAAAGGAACAAGATTAGGGAAGAGATGGTTTGTGAACAGTTTTTTAAAAAAAAAGTAGAATTTTTATTTATTTATTTTTTTTTAAAGTGTTGTAGTGATTTGGGGTATACGTAATGGAGCTGATCTTTGTCAGGAGTGTGGTCCTGGGAATGGTCTTTTTTTTTCAGCCTGCAAGTAAAAGGTGTTCAGATTATTTCACTATGTCATTAACTTCAAACAGCATTTGCACGCACTCAGTAGAATGTCCTACCCTTTTTCTCTCTATTTGCTGTATTGTACTTGTGTACTAACCATGCCTCCAGGCCAGGGGCGAGCAATCATTTTGGGCTGAGAGCTGCTTACTGAGTTTCGGCAAGCCATCGAGGGCTACATGACAGGCAGTCAAGGGCAGATTAATATTAATTTTCTAAATATTTTTAGGGGCCCCATGGGCCAGATGGAATATTCTGGCGGGCCACATGTGGCCCGCGGGCCTCATTTTGCCCACCCCTGCTCCAGGCCCTACTGAGTCTCATGAATTTTCCTGATTGCACAGAGCTCAAACTGCAAAAGGGGCACCATCAGAAGTGCTCTGAAGCCAACTATTTACCCACTGAAACACTCTTTGGTTTAGGGAGTAAGCATGCTGAGGCAAGAGCCTGAGAGTTGTAAGCAGTTTTGAAATTGCCTAAGTCATTTTGGTTGCACTTCTAAAAATAAGACCTGAAATCTGTTGACTGTCAGTTTATCTTAAGTGACTTGGGAGCTTAAACACTCCCAACACTTTTTCTCTAGTTTTGCCTCTTTCTTTACTTACTGTTAATACCCCTGTGCACACAATCATATCTAGAGGTAGAGAGGTATTGTTGATGCTTGTGCCTACTAGAGATGACATAGCTGATGACTTGGAGACACTGCAGCCTTCTGGGAGAGAATTAATCAGTTCAAAAAACAAACACAAGCTCACAAGAACACCCTTAGGATTTTAGATGGATAGGTACTGTATTTTAATTCCTAGGTGCCTAGAGACAAAGTGAAGCTTAATTCTTGCAGTGCTTGACTTTTTTGCAGCCTTCATAGTCTTACTGTTTGTTTGATGCGGATATATCAAAACGTGCTTTGAAAAGGGTATTTCTAAAACTAACCATTTCAGCTTTTTTCAGTGATATGGGGTGCCAGCAACTGAGCACCACTAATAACTTTTGAAGTCAGTGGAAGTTGAAGGTCCTGATCAGAGTTTAGTGCTTACCTATCTTCAGTGACATTTTCTGTAAGGGCCGTATGAGATGCAGATTAGCTTAGTTGAATTTTCCTCACTACATTAGAAATGAAATGTCAATCTTGTGACAGAAAGCTGTCATATTAAGTAAATTAGATCATATTTTAACAAGGTTTAACTGGAACGTTTAAATTAACAGGGAGAACTTTAAGGATTCAACTTAACCCATACAACTGCCTATAATTTTCTGGTGTTTGCTAACAAGAAAGTCTTTTTCTGTTATACCTATAATACACCATCAGGGTCAAAATGGCAGCATTTTATTTGCTTAAAGTATACTTCCTACGTTTCAGACGCTTAAAAAAAAAAACCCCTACCATCTTTTTCTAATAGCTTGCTTAATTTAGTAATTGCATATCATCAGATTTTAAACCCATACATGTGTTTTGTTGCAGATCATTCTGTTTCCCAGCCAATCATGGTTCAGAGAAGACCTGGTCAAGGCTTTCATAGTGAGGTCAACTCAGTGCTGTCGCCACGGTCAGAAAGTGGAGGGCTTGGAGTTAGCATGGTAGAATACGTGTTGAGCTCATCTCCTGGGGATTCTTGTCTGAGAAAAGGAGGATTCGTAAGTATCTGATTCTGAAATTTGGATTTTCTGAGATCTTTTTTCTGTCATGCCTGTGCCTCTGCTGTTATCTACTATTTTTTTCCCCCATTCCTTCCTAAAGACAGATATTCCACATGTTGTGGAATGCAGCTGGAGCAAGGTGGCCAGGATCTTCTGATCTTGCTACAACCTTGCTATTTTGGGACGTTACATCTGTGGCTGTAATTGTCTTAACGTGTTGTTGTCAGCTTCTTTTTCTCGGCTAGCAAAAGTAATGCCAAAAGCAAAACTGACATGGTTGGATTTATTTCAAGGACAGTACAAGTTAACTTGCTTTATGCAGGTTCTGTGTGAATTTGCTCTTTTGCGATGACCCTTTTTATACCAAAAATTTGTTATATGTGAGGTAAATTCACTCCCGTGCAGTCGGTGTGGTGGGAGCGCATAGTCAGCTGCTTTGTACAGTGTATTGTGGGAATAGCGTGCATCAAAATATAGTCTCCTATGTAGGTCTGTGCTTCTAGCTTGTTGTCTGCAACATGCGTTTCTGTAGTTGCCATCCCCATTATGATAGTGCCCTGTGCTTGTGTGTATTGTTTCCTGTTGGTGTGAGTACCAAAATTGTCTTGTAAAAGTGGTAGAAATGGTTCTGGGGGGTCAGTATACTCGAGGTCTTGGAACGTATGCCTGTCTGTTACATAGTAAAGTGGGTTCCCTTGATGCAAATTCAGGTTATGCAGTGTTTTCCAGGAGTGTATGTACAGCGTAAAGTGAGGGGAACGGATATAGTATCTCTCTCCTTTCTTAATTACCCAAGGCATGTAATGGGCAGAACACTGGTCACAGAAGCAGAATAACCACTGCTTAACGTGATATTTAACACCTTTGTTCTTGTATCAAGATAGGATTGGTTATGCCTTTCTATCTTGTTACAATGGGAAGAAGTCATGCCTCTGAACCTGCTAAGAAGTAAGATCACTAAATCTATCAGATGCCTACCAGTTGGACTTGATTATAGGAGGGGTCTGGGTATGGTGATGATGTGGAGGCACTAAAATCTCATATCCGGGAATGTACTTCTTGAGGTAACTGTCCTGAGGTTGCCATCAGACATACCCCCTGCATCCTGCTGCAGGCACTTCCATCTTCTTTAATTGTCCCCTGCCTAGTAGGTACCTGGTAAATTTGTTCAGCTCTAGTTACAATTAAGAAAGAAATGAGGCTTAGTTTCTGACCAGTTTTTAAAAAAAATAGTGAGTACACAAGCCATTAGCCCATCCAACATTGCTGAAAAGTCTTGAATTGCATTTTGTGGTAAAATCTCAGTATTTTAAAACATACCCATACAATTCCAAATCCGTAATGTGCAGGTGCTAAATTTGTATTCCATTTTTAAAGGAAACTTGCCCAGGTATGTTTTATATGACATGCACTGTATCTATTGTTGTAATATTTAAAATGTGAAATGGGTTGAAAGTAAAAGGCTCAGTCATGAAGCTAGTAGTATGATATGTAACTGTTACTTGGATGAGTAAAAGTTACAAGGTTAGGCTCAAAGTCTGCTTGTATAACTAGTGTTTCCTAGTTGACTGCCTGATACTAATGAGCAAAAATATTTTTTTTATCGGAAGGTGGTTTCAGAAATGTTTTGTGGTTTTTAATGAGGCATTTTGTATTTAAAAGTAACAAAGTTCATCCACTAATTACATTTATGATGAGGAAGAATAGAAACTGATTTAATTCTATGGTGTTCTGGCATTTTTGCTGTCATGCATAATATACTTTCCCTCATTTGAAATAGAAGGCAGCAAATGATCAGTGCTTTCTTTAATGTCATCTGGCTATTTAGACTTAATTTCTTGCCTTTTATAACTAAATTAGAGGAACACCCACAATGTTAAGTTTAGTCAATGTAAGAGTGAAAAGCGGTTCAGACAGCAGTATACCCACGTATATCCCTGTCCTTGTTTTTAAAATTGTAATGTGCGGTTCCAGCTCTGCCCTTGTCTTCACACACGTGACTCTATTGCTAGTTTTGCAAATATTTAAGCATGAAAATGTTACACCAAAGTCATTTTTGAAAATGGGCTGTAAGTATTTTTGAAGATGTTGCCCATTATTTCTACTAGGCACTCACCTTGAAAGTTTGCCTTGCCTCACTAAGCATAGGAAACAGGTTATGCACAATTTTGTCCAGCTTCTTTTTAAAAAATAGGAAAATGCTAATTTTGTTATCTTTTACAGTCATGGTAATCTTTACTGTTACCTGTTGCTGCAAGTAAAATGCTGTTTTAATGTGATGTATCATATTTAATGTAACATGATTAAGCTTGCTGCTAAATATCTCTGAAGAAAACTAAATGAGCATATTAAAATGAATGGGTATGTTTTGTCCAGGGGCCAAGGGATGCAGAAAATGATGAAAATGATAAAGGTGATAAGAAAAATAAGGGTACATTTGATGGAGATAAATTAGGCGATCTAAAGGAGGAAGGAGATGTGATGGATAAGGCCAATGGTTTGCCTGTACAAAATGGGATTGATCCAGATGTTAAAGATTTCAGGTATGTACACGATCTCTTATGAATTAGATTAATGCATTACTTTTACCTTTGGAAATCCTGCAAAACAAGTCTTGTAATAAGTGCCAGAAAAGACTCTGTTTGCTCAGGTCTATTTATTTTTGTTGACAGCACATCAATAGGTACAAACAGGGAATCCTCATAGATGCAGGAGATGGAGAATGACTTCAGTTCTTGTCCATTCATTGATCTGTGCAGGGCAAATTCTGTGCTGGGGGGGGTGTTAATAAATGCAAACAAATACACCCTCATATTTACCTAATTTCTGTGCAACAGGGAAATAGTGGTACAGGTTTCAGGGGAGGTGGGGGTGTAGTGGGGGATGGGTGGTAGTGGGGAGGTGGTGGGGACAGCAAGCGACTTGCCCCATTACCTAACCCTCCCCCTCTCTGCTGACCCTTGTTCCTGCAGGCTTTGTCTGTGCTCCATGGCTTGGGACAGCCTGCTAGGGCCAGAGCAAAGAGATAGGGGAGGGCCATGACAGAGGCTGCAGATGGGGAGCAGGGAAGTGGGAGACTGCAGGAGGGCAGAAGCAGTGTTGGGGGAGAGTGGGGTGCAGACCAGGGGCCTGAGGCTGCAGGGTGGAAAAGCAGGGGTTGCAGGCAACAACCGTGGTTTTCCACAGGGTAGGGGCCAGAACTGGAGCTGGAGTAGCTGCCTAACCCCTCCTTTGCCACCAGTATTCAATTCCAAGAGGAGGGACTCTTTTGTTAAATGGGGGGAAGATGGGACCTTGTCTTGTAATCAAGTAAATTGGGTGGTTGTATGTAATAATATATATTTTGTTTTAATTATATACCACGTTGGTTTAAAATTGATTGTGTCACTTCAACTATTTCCCATAAAAAACTGTTCTTAGATGTTTATAGTCTGTAGTCTGAATTTTTAAAGTTTTTTTTCTCTCTTGGTTTGGTGAAAACTTCCTGGATCTTGGCCATCAACTTGTACGGCGAATGCAGCAGCAGCAAGCACACATGCATATCCTACGACATCCTATGCACTTGGTGTCATTTCAAAGTCTAAGAAAACTCCTTTAAAAAATTCGAAGCTCTGAGACATATACCAGTTTATCATCTGTTTTAACTTATGAATATATAACATTGGCTGTGCAGTTATGATGAACTACTTCACCTTTTAGTCCAAAGCTGCGTGAAGCAATTAAAATAGCATGACAGGATCTATAAACAGATTTTAAGGGGTGCAATTGTAGAGCAACAGCATTAAATACTGGAATAATTGCTTAGTGGCTCTGGGAATATACACCTTTTAAAAAAGTCTAACGGTAGTAATTTTCTAGTGCTTTTTTTCATGACTGGTTTCTCCTAACCTAAAAATCCATCATAACATGTAAATTGACTTTTTACCCTCTGGAGGAACTGACTTTAAGGTGATGATGATAAAATAACCCCCATTTTATGTTACATGTTCAGGGCAGTAGGCATATCTTAGAGGTTTTGGGTAGTCATGTTAGGGTTTTCCCTCTTGGGTTCCTTATGACTGACCAACATTTAAGATTTAAGCATTTAGAAATTGAGCTAAATATTAAAGATGGGATTTTTAAAACAGGAGTGGAACCACATACGTATTTCACAAAACAACTGTCTTTTAAAAAAATATGCTGGGGAAACCCTTCAAAGCATAGTGCTATGCTTCCATTAACTTGTTTCTGCTAAAAGGCATTACCAAGAGTCTGTGCTATTTTGATTCCTCTGGAGAACTGTTCCTGCTGTTTATTCACATTACAGGGTGGGGGGAAAATCTTTGAGTATTCACCTGTTAAATTCTGGCTCTTAGAGAAGTGTGGCATCTGAAGGGAGCTACACTGTCCAAAATGTTTCCAGTCAATTTTAGTTCCTGCCCCTTTCCTTGCTAATCAGTTAATTGTCACAGATGGTCTCCACATCCCAGTAGCTTAGCATTCAGCTCTCAGATGAAGCTAGGGTAATTAAGTCTAAGAAGTTATATAGGCCCTATATCTCCATTTCCCTAAGAAGATGTTGGATTGTTTTTCTCCAATGTGCATTCTGCATCTCTTTTAAATACTTATTTTTTGTACTCCATGGACTCAAAAACAGCCCACCACCTTTGGAGGGGTGGTGGGCAAGAAGAATTGCAGCTCTGGGGACAGCTGTGTTCTTTGAGGTTCATCATCCTCTGTGGGCAAAGCAAACTTGCTGCTGCCCCTTTTCCCTTCCCTCCCCTTGGGGAGGTGGGGGGAGACGGGGGCCTAGAGTACAGCACTGTGGGATGCTGGGAGGGAGTGAGAGACCCCCTGTACATATAACTATACACATTACACCTGGCATTACAAAACATAGCACTAGAGAAAAAGTCTGCTTGGATCAAGGCCATGGTTGTAGCCTTGCACCACTCCCGTGGTGCTAGACAGGGTGCATGTTTGTTCATCTGCTTTTGGTAGCTTTACAAGGGCATGTACAGTGCTACAGATAGCAATACTATATGATTTTTCACCTGCAAACAAGACAGCATTATTACAATGACTTTTTAACTTTTCGGACTGGAAAATATAATTTTAAGAAATAGATGGTTTCACTAGTAAGCTATTTCCATCTATCCTTAGATAAGATAATCATGCCACCCTATTGGTTTAATTGTTCTTTGAAGAAAATCTCATAGAAGAAATACTCTAGTAGAATACGTGGAATGTGCTTAATTTAACAGTGGAAATAACTACTGAATTGTTTTGGCCAGCTGTACCTTAGTCATACTTGCATCTTTCTTTCTGTGTAGCCGTACACCTGGTAACTGTCCGAGTTCTGCTAACGAAGTGGATCTTCTGGGTCCAAATCAGAATGGATCGGAGGGCTTAGCCCAGCTGACGAGTACTAATGGTGCCAAGCCTGTGGAAGATTTCTCCAACATGGAGTCACAGAGTGTTCCTCTGGATCCAATGGAACATGTTGGCATGGAGCCTCTTCAGTTTGATTACTCTGGCACTCAAGTACCAGTGGACTCAGCAGCAGCAACTGTGGGGCTCTTTGATTACAATTCTCAACAACAGGTAAAGTATTCACGCACAAACTCCTCCTTTTCCCTTCTCCAGAGCTTCCAGTAGACAAATCAGCTGACTCCTTGTTTCTGATTTGTCCCAGAGGCAGCATGTAATCTTTGTTACCTGTGTGGAGGGGCTACTCATTCACCGAACACTGTTCAGTAACAAGAGACCTTATATACAAGTACTGTGCTAAACTGATGAAAGCCTTCCTGGTATATAGCAGACTGGAAAACAGTATTAAGGACATTTAAAGTCAGTCATTAAATAGGTAAAAAGGTACTGCTGTTGAATTATTGTAGCTTCAGACAGCTGACATGTGAAGCTACTTTTAACTAGCAGATCAACAAAGATAAAGTAATGGATTCAAAAGTAATACTGTTATGCTTAGAAATTGCAGTGGTGTATTGCCATCTCTGCAGTACCAAATCATAATGGAGTTAATGGAGAAGGGTGTGTCTGAAGTGTCTTGCTTTAGCTTGGCTGTGACTTTAAGATAAAATGAGGTCGGAATCCACTGAAAATTCCTGGGTACTCTGCCTGCTTCAAGTGCCCCCTCCAAAACTCGTAGCTTACAAGATTGTACTCAACCAGCCTTCCCTTCAGGCAGCCTAAGACAGTCCATCATGGACAGAATACAGGTTTCCTTGATTTTTGTTTGTTTGTTTGTTTGTTTGTTTTTAAATGTGGGTTTTGTATATGCAAATTCACTGTTATGTGATGAACATTTGTAGACCCATAATTCATTATACGCGAGGTAAATTCACTTTTACGTGATCGGCATAGCACCACCCCTCCACCCCCCTGGGCCCAACCAGGTAAGTCTGCTGTGGGGAGGGGAAAGGACCATGGCACTGTGCTTCGTCTGTCCCCCTGCCCTGGGCCCCACTTGTCCCTGCTCACCCCAGCTCCTGGGCTGTGCTGTGCCCTGGTGCAGGCAGCTAGTGTCTGCTGCTCCTGGAGCTGCTGCAGCAGGGGCTGGGGTGAGGGGGAATAAGAGGAGCCCGGGGTGGCACGGGATGCTGTGTAGCTTGTCTGCACTCACCCTAGTCCCTGCTGCAGTGGGAACAGCTGGTGCCAGCTGCAGAGGGAGCAGTCAGTGGAAGGTGGGGTGCCTCTTGCTGCTCCGCACCAACCGGAAGGACTGTGGGCTAGGGGGGTGTGCTGGGCTCTTCTCGGGGGGCGCATGCCCCCAGATCTGCATGTGGGGCAATAGGCTGCTGCTGCTGCTACATGCTGGGGCTGGTGGCGGCACTGGGCTGTTCCTGGCACTCAGTGTGGCTTGCCCCGAGTGCTGGGAAGAGCCCAGTGCCGTCATGGGTCTAAGCCTGCTGCGGCAGCCTGTTGTCTCGCACGTGGATCCGGAGGCATTTGCCTCCCAAGAAGAGCCCAGCACAGCCCCCAAGCCCACAGCCCCCCGGGGGGTGCAGAGCAGCAAGAGGCACGCCCCACACACCCACTGATGGTTCCCTCCACAGCTGGTGCCAGCCACTTCCAGGGCCACTGAAACGGGCTAGCTTGAGTGTAGACAAGCTGTGTCGCACCCTGTGCCTCCCAGGGCTCTGCTTGTCCACACTTGCCCCTGTTGCAGCGGCCCTGGGAGCAGCCAACACCAGCTGCCTGCACCATGGTGCGGCATCGCCCAAGAGCTGGGGTGAGTGGGGATCGGCAGAGCCCAGGCCTGGGGGGAATGGATGGAGCACGGTGCTGCTCAGCGGCTGCAAGCACTTAGCACTGGCTGCTCCTGGGGCCACTGCAGCAGTGGCTGGGGTGAGTGCCACTCTGTTCCCTCTGCTATGCTACCTTGTGCATCCCTCCCCCGCTCCTTCCCTAGTCCCAGCCTCACTCACTCCCCTCCCGCACTGCTATGGGAACCTATCCCTATTTGTTACATTATAAAGTAGGTTTTCTTTATACAAATGAAATTTGTGCCATTCTCTGGGAACGCATGTACTGCATAAATTGAGGAAAACCTGTATGTCTGGTCATCAGTTCATAAAGCAAGTCTCCTGTTACGTGTAGTAAAATGCCAGTGAAATGTTCCATGTTTATATGGAGGGCCACTCCAGTAGCTCTTGCTATTTTTAAACATAAATAACTTGACTATATTGTGGGTTAGTTGGTCAAGCTCCTTTATTCACTGGTTTTTGGAGAGCTTGTGAGAGCAAAGTGCTGTTGATGATAAGCAGAACAAATATTTCACTAATTTATACTCCACTAGATTGAAAATGGCCAAACTAAGTTTTCTTTTTTTCTTTTTAAACTGTTGTGTTGTGTTTTCTGGTGTGAAGGATTTTGTCAATATGCTGCCACTTTTTTTTTCTTTTCTATGTGATGAAACTGAAACCTTTTGAAAACCTTTTTGCAGTTTTTATCTAGCTCGAAGTAGGGTCCTGTAGGTAGAGCTAATGAGAAGAAATTGCTTTCCAAAACATTGTTATGGTCAGAGAGGTGACAGCAGAAATATAACATCTGTGTAATTCATGCTTTAATTTCCTTTGTGTCTCTCATAGAAAATGAGACTTTTACAATTTACAATTCAAAGTGAACTTTTTATTTTTCTGCCGACCTTATGAATTCTTTGTTTCTAGAAATTGGGTGTTTGTCTTCTTGAACTTAACCACTGGCAATAAAAATTCTGAAATTGGAATCTAGCTGAAAAGTTTGTTGCTGCAAGAAACAAATTACACTGCAACTCCTGTGGCTATATTAGTTCTGCAAACTTGACTGATATGATTATAAAAAAAATAGACTAGGCAAATAATGCTTACATGCAGCAGATCTAGAAATATCCATTTTTTAATGTAATTGTCCTTTACTGTTTCTGCTTCTGGCCTACATGCTCTACAATTCTGTATCACCTCAACTTCACTGATCTCAGTAGATAGCAGGATGTACTGTCGCACTCAGTAATGCAGCTGGTGCATGTTGAATGTATCTGTTAGACTTGGCTCATATCTTCAGATTCAGATAATATTGTTAGAAAATAAATGCTTCCAAAATAGTCTCATGGGAAGAAGCAACTAAATGTTTCGGCATTATGTTAGGATAATGTCCTTACCATTTTACTTATACCTACAGTGAACTTGAAGACAAGATCTATATATATTATATTTAATCTCGTACTCCATGCACCCTTTTCATGAAAATTAGTTATCCAAAATTGAAGAGCACGTCTTAAGCGAGGAAATGGATTTTTGCACTGGGATGGAGGTATGGGCATGCTAGAATGGCTGCTGGGAGCTGTCCACATGGAGCAGGGGTGGAGTCCACTTTTCAGTTATCACTCATTCTCTTTCACTGCAGCTCCACAGCTAGAGTTTTAACCTTTTCATAGCTGCTGCCAATTTGGCAGCAGCTTTTGGCTCCCAGGCTGACAGCTGCAAGAGGGTTAAACCTCTGGCTTGGAGCTGCAAGGGCAGGGTGAATGACACTGACAAGTGGTCTCCATCACAGCTCCATTCAGCCATAGGCAGTCTGTGCTGTGGCAGGTAAAATGCTGGAACCCGCCCCCCCCTACATTTTGCTTGCACAGAACAAGGTGCGTGTCTTATTTGGGAGCTGAAGGAGGTACAGAAATAGATCTGCTGTATTAATGCAAGGCTTCCATTACTTGTAGTGCTTAACTCTTAGTTGTAACCTCCTCCCTCTTAACATATTTCAGTATAAAAAAACACAATGCATTTGGCTCCAAAGGACAGAGTAGATACTTACTTACTGCAGTAAGTCCAGCAGCCAAATTTACTGGGGTCTATTCCAAAAGTATTTCAGGCTGCTATCATTTGCCAGTTGCACTAATTTCCTAGTGTATTTGCTAATTGCTGAGTTCTCCAATTGCAATAATTTGGAGTAAACATATTTCTAAGTAAAATTGAAAAACCACACAGCATGGATGTTTTTATTGTTGTGTACAGTCTAGCTCCCTTATAAGGGTAGATATTTAATTGTTTCCTGAAGGAAGTATCTGAAGAATCTCATTTTTCAAATACTTCCTAAGAACAATAAAAAGACTGTATACCTTATTTCTCACATACAACATGCACCTTTCTGTCAAAATTGCAGTGTGTATTTTAAGTGTAAGTTCTGCTTTTTTGCTGGGAAATAAGCATGCTTGGAGATCCTGGCATGCCAAGCAGATTGCAAAACAGTGGAGCCCTGTTTTAACCTTCTCACATCCGTAACTATTGGCTGAGTGCTGAAGCTTGTGTATAAAGCAGCAAGTGAGCAATGATTTGCAACCAAGGGTGCCACAGTGCCTTAGAGCAGGGGCGGGCAAAATACAGCCCGCGGGCCAGATCTGGCCCACCAGGCCATTCTATTCAGTCTGCAGAGTCTCTTAAAAAAAAATTTAGTAAATTAATATTTATTCACCCTGGCTCCCTGTTAAAGCTGGCTGGAGCCAGGGGCAATGGGACCCAGAGGGAGCCCTCAGCAGGCTTGAGCAGCCCAGCCCTACCCACCCCCAGCCAATTTCTTACTTTCTTGCCTCTGCTCCAGCACCAGGTGGCTCCTGGCTGCATCCCCGGACCGCGGAACATGGGACCACGCTGGTAGGGGTGTGTATGTGTATGTGCAAGCGTGTCTGCAGGTATGAGGCAGAGTGTGTGTGTGTTCATAGGGTGAGTCCCACACACACCTGTCCATACACATGCACCTACACCTCCCCTTGCACTGCCATACACAAACCTCATCCACCCTTTCCACACACCCACAGCCCCCACAAATCTATACCCACCCCCCACAATATACAAGAATAAGACTTCATTTTAAGCTATTGTGCAGTCACCTGTCCATACACTACACAAACGCATGTAAATCAGGACAAAAATATTTTTTGAAATCAAATTCATGAATGTTGTAGATGCTCACTTTTTAGAATATAATTTGGTATTTTTCTGATTCTGAGATGGCAAACCCCTTGCTGAAAGGAATACTTTTGGGGCAAGGGGAGGGACTTACGGTGGCAAGGCCAGGAGTTGGGGGTGGACTTCTGGTCACAAGATGGTGACCGGGGGGTGGGGTACCTGTCAAGGGGCAGGGCTACCTATGTGGCCCTTGACAGCTTGCCAAAACTCGGTAAGGGGCAAGCTCTTCCATTTCAAATGCTTCTCCTCCTGTTTATTACGGTATAGTTTCTTCCCTGCCAGCTGCTTTTCCTACCTAAGTAAACTGTTTACTGGGTTGGGACTGGCCATCAATGTTTACAAATGGGTCCTGGTACAAAAAGGTTGAAAACTACTGTTGTTTATGACACTTCGTGGGTTAGTCTTAGATGTTTACAAATATTTTCATAGCTGCAGCATGACTTCTTCTTAGATCTTGCTTATTTCAGTTGTAAAAGAAAAAATGGAATGAAAAGCAATATTAATCTGTCAAAACAGGTTTACACTGTGATATTTATCTGGTTTTTTCTGTGATTTTTTTATGTCCCTCCTTGAGTTTTGAGCATAGTTCTTCAAAGCCTGTGGATGAACACAGTACATTTAGTAATTCTTTATCAGTGGGGGCTTCACTGGCTCCCTGAGCTCAGTTTTTCTTGTCTTAGCAGCTGGAGTGCCAACGGGTTAGATGAGGCTTGAACAGAACAATGGATGCAACAGGCTTTGAAGGCTTATAGAGACCCCTAGACACAGAGCAGCAGGCAGTTTCCTCCATAGCACTGTGTAGACCCCTTGCAGCCATCAGTGACATGGTAAACCTTCATCCCCAAAGACCTCCACAAGTGCAAAGGGGCTGATTTATAGGTGGAATGGGACAGATCCTCTCCCTGAGGAGTATTAATTTGACCTTACCACCAAGTTTCCTGAAAGCTTCACCACTTGCTTTACTCATGTTTTGAATCCATATTGTTCCAAGACCTCCAGCCGGTCACCCCCACAACCATTCTAGTGTCAGCTGTCTCGCATCCTCCCTTAAAGTATAGGCAGCGGTAATAAATGTATCACTACCAAAGGAGACTGATAAAAGCTGTTATGGTGAAGCAGTTGTATCTGAATGATTCAGTAGTAATTTGAATGTAGCAAAACCTCTCCAGCTTTAACCCTGCTCTAGTCAGAGTCAAAGGTAGGGTGTTTTAGCTAATTTGTAATCCTACAACATCATACAGAGGAAACAGGTTGTAAGAGCTGCTGCATCTTCCTAGGCATCAACAGCAGCCCCCCACAGTTATTTTTTTAAATCAGCTACAATGTACTTTTGTCTACTCGTAGGTGGCCTATAACATGTTAGACCAGCAGTTTTCAAACTTTGAGCTGAGCTCTTCTTTGAGCTACAGATTTTTGTTCCTCTCCTCCCTCACAGATGAACAGCACAGCCAGGCACAGGGCACTCCTCATCCTAGCAGCTGCTGCAGCTTGGCTTGGTGGGCACTACCTGCTGAGGTTCCAGTACCTTCTGCCTTGGCCCTACTTTTGCTCTAGGCTGTATGCCTGCTGCACTGGGGTCCCAGAGGCGCACTAAGAGAGCCTGCTGCAGGCTCATCCCCCTGCAAGGCTGCAGTGGTGCTGGCTCCTTGCAAACTCCTTGCCTGTCCCCCCCCTTGTGCTGCACTCCCCCCCCGCCCCAACAGTTTTTCATAGTTTGAAAACAGTTGTATTAGATTCTTCTTAAGCAACATTTCCTCTGCTTCTAAAGCCCAGTGCTGTAATTCTTGCTGCCATCCTCCTGTTCCTTATGTGTCTGTAAACACCCATGTACAGTGCACAGTAGGAAAATATGTCTGTGCTTCCCTGAAACATTCCTCTCTGAATAATGTCTACAGTGCCATGCCAGTGGGGGCATCAGCATATTTTGCTGGTGGGGGCAGGCAGCAGCTGGTAGGTCACTGGCAGCAGGGGAATGCATTATTACAGGGGTTTTCAACCTTTTTGGGTCATTGTACTGCCGGTGGCCAGTCAAGAAGGCAGGAGTCCCCTGGTGGCCAGACAAGCAGGGGGTGTCCCCCAGCAGCCGATCAGCATCCGGGGGGGGGGGGTCCCATGGCCAATCAGTGAGCATGCTGGCAGCAGTGTCCACTGGCGAGTGCCCCCTGAGGACATCAGAAGTACCCCCAGTTGAAAAACCCTGCATTATCAGGTAACTCCAGAGTTGATTCAAATCCACCTTTTAAAATTTACAGTTTGCTTAATATGCTTTGAGGGGAAAAAGAATACTTTTTCCTAATAAAGAGCATAGTAACTTTCACGTAATGACTGCAAATCACAATCCTTCTTTGTAGATTTTCACCTATTCTGGATGATTTATTTGTCTCTAGAGTGAGCTACATCTGTGGACACTTTATTAAAGGAAATTTGCAGGCAAGACTAGATCAATTGTCCTGTTGTGCAGTATTTCCTGTTCTTCATGCTAAGATCTACAGAAGCTGGGAGTGTTGCTGGTTGACTGATTTGCTGCCTGGGCCTGACCAGCCTTAACAAGGAGGTGGAGCCAGTCCAGGCCCAGCAAAGTATAAAAGGAGATTCCCTAAGCCAGGGAGCCAGCGAACAGGCTGCAAACAGAGTAAGCATTTTGCAGGCCAGTTCACAAATTAGTTTTCCCTCCCCCTTGCTTTTAAGAGGAGAGCCTTTCAGCTTGGTTGAGGAAGCAGGGACAAAGGAACCTGTTGGGGCCAGGGAACAGACCAGCTTCCAGGCAAGTTTGCTAGGGAAAGTGTGTTTGGAAGAAGGGCAGTAAGAGATGGAAGGCAGATGAAGAGACCCAGGGAAAGGCTGGAGGATATTACAGTGCTAGAGCCGCTTCCGCTGCCTCTGCTTGGGGCAGTGGAGACCAAACCTGTGAAGTTTCTGTCCAGGCTGGGCTGCTCACCATCGAGGCTTCCACCGGGTCTGAGTTTTGTGTTGTGGGGACTGTGGCTTGCAGGTTCTTCCCAGTGGCAGTCAGGTTGGGGGGGTGACTGTGGTGTGAGCAATGCCTCCTGGTGGTGTCTCTTGGGGAACAGGCAAGAGAACTGCAAGAGGAGGTGATGAGGCTCTGAAGCATTTTCTGCCATGAAGAGGTTATCGATTTGATGCTGGAAGAGACCTCTGAGGCTGAAGGAAGAACTGCCAGAGGCAGTGCTAGAAAAGATAGAGGACATGAACTCTCAGGAGGGTGGAAGCTTTGAAGCCTGTGACATGGCAGCAACCAGAAATCTTCACGTCCACCTGCAGCAATTTGTCTTGAGGACAGATATGCGGCCTCAACAACAGAGAAGGAGGAGCATGTTCCATTGGTGCAGGAGGATATGCCAGACCTCACCAAGGTGGGAAGGATTGAGGCACCCGCCACCAAGAAGTGACAGGTGGTGGTGGTTGGAGACTCCCTTATGTGGGGGATGGAGGGAGCCGCCTGCCGACCTGTCCTGTTGTCTTGGGAAGTCTGCTGCTTTTCCGAAGCCTGGATCGAAGATGTCACAGTACCGAGACTCATCTGGCCCTTTGACTATTACCCCATGTTGCTCATCCATGTGGGCACCAGTGATATTGCCGGGGAGATGCTGAGTGGGTCAAAAGTGATTATGGGACTCTGGGTGCAAGGGTGAAGGGATCTGGGGCTCAGGTCATGTTCTCTTCAATCCTTCCAGTCAAGGGAAAGGGCCTGGGCAGGAACAGGTGCATCCTGCAAATTAATACCTGGCTGCGCAGGTGGTGTCACCAGCAGGGCTTTGGCTTCTTTGACCATGGGATGGTGTTCCAAGAAGGATTGCTGGGAAGTAATGGAATCCACCTGACAGAGAAGAGCATCTTCACAATCAATCTTGCTAACCTAGTGAAGAGAGCTTTAAACTAAGTTTGTTGGCAGGTGAAGACCAACGCCTTGAGGTAAGTAGGGAAGTGGGAGACCTGGAGGAAGAGCAAGCAGGAGGGGGCAGCAGCAGGGGAGGTGTTCTCATACTTCCTGAGAAATCGGGGCGATCAACTAGATACCTTAGGTGCCTGTACACAAATGCATGGAGCCTGGGAAATAAGCAGGAAAAATTGGAAGTCCCCGCACAATCACAAAACTATGATATGATTGGAATAACAGAGACTTGGCTTGAAGCACTGTCATGGATGAGCACAAACTGCTCAGAAAGGACAGGCAAGGGAGAAGAGGAGGAGGAGCTGCACTTTGTGTACAAGAGCCATATGATTGTTCATAGCTCCAGTATGAAACTGGATAGGCCTGTTGAGAGTCTCTGGGTTAGGTTCAGCGGGGAGAGCAACAAGGGTGATGTAGTCAGTGTCTGCTATAGACTACTAGTCCAGAAGGAGGTGTTGGATGAGGCTTTCTTCAAACAGCTAGCGCAGGTTTCCCAATCACAGGCCCTGGTTCTCATGGGATACTTCACTCAGCCTGAAATCTTCTGGGAGGGCAATATAGCAGTGCACGGGCTGTATGGAGAGTGTTGGGGACAACTTCCTGGTGCAAGTGTTAGAGAGACCAACTAGGGGCGGTGATCTTGACCTGCTGCGCGCAAACAGGGATGAATTGATGGGGAATATAGTAGTGGATGGCAAGTTGAGCAGCAGTGACCACAAGATGATTGAGTTGAGGATCCTGAGGAAAGGAAGGATGGTGAGCAGCAGAGTAAAGATCTTGGACTTCAGAAAAGCAGACTTTGACTCTCTCAGGGAACTCATGGGAAGCCAGTCTGGGGCGGGGGGGGGGAGAGAGGAGTCCAGGGGAGCTGGCTGTATGTACTTCAGAGAAGTCTTACTGAGAGTACAGAAACAAACCATCCCAATGTGCAGGAAGACTAGCAAATACAGCAGAAGATCAGCTTGGCTTAACAGGGAACTCTTCAGGAAATCAAATCACAAAAAGGAGCCCAGAAGAAGTGGAAACTTGGACAAATAACTAGGGAGGAGTATAAGAGCATTGGTTGGGCATACATGGATGAAGTCAGGAAGGCCAAAGTGCAGTTGGAGTTGCAGCTAGCATGTTGATATCACCCAAGAAAATCTTTATTGGTGTACCCCTACTAAGAATGCTGTACTTGAGAGACTTGGTCCTTTTTGCTTAAACACTCAATTATGATGATCCTTTCTCTGCTGCCACGCCCTTCCCCTCCCCCCCCACTCCTTCCCAAAGGCACTCAAACCTATGTCTTACAGATTTATAACATGTTAAACTGGACAGACAGCAGAATGAGTTTTACTTGTTAGCTGTTTGTTTGGGTTATATGGTAGAAGTAATGATTTCATCCAAGTATTTATTTTAAATCTGTCTTTTCCTACATGGAATATTGAAGTAGTAAATGTACTCTGTGAGAGACAGACTCTGGAAGAGTCTGCTAGGCTTATCAGGCTGGAGAGCTGTGGCCTTTTCAGTCAAAAGGCATAAACATTTTCATTGTTAAATTCTCTCCCTAAGGAATAATGGAAAAGATTAGAAAATTTGTCCACTGTGATAGGTCATTTACTTCCTCCCATCCTGAGTTCTGATGCACATGGAAGCTGCTGAGCACTTTAATTACTGTTTCTGGAAGCAAATAGATTAGTCACCAGTTTATCAACTAGACTTACAAGCAGCAAAATATTTCTGGATAAAGGAGCCACTCTGCTAATGGAAGGCTTTGTGTTGCTTTCTCCTTCAGTTGGCCATGCATACATAAGATAAGAAACTTTTCTTGCCTAATACAGGAGAATTTCTCCCTGGGGTAAGACTGATTGTGCTCTTCCCAATTTTTATGAAAACTTTATCAAAAGTGGTGACTTGTCAGGATCAGGGTAAGCCTATTATCCACAGAAGGAAAAGAACTCTGAAACTTCAGCAAATCCTTTTGTTTCAGCTGTGGATACAATGCTTTCTCTCTTTCTGGTACCCATTCTCTGAATGACCCTGGAAAGATCATTTGGGAAGGAAGGGATAATAGAAGTAAACTTTGGAATTGTTCTCAGAAAAACTCCCTTCCTGCTGCAGAGCTTTTCTAAAATTTAATTGAGCCTTGCAGCTATTTTGAGTGTAAAGAAATGGAGGGAAAATGGAGGGAATGTCAGGAGGTGGGACATTTACCTGTTGCCTCCGATTCGTTCTGGCCCCAAGTTGCAAACCATTTAAAGTAGTCATTGTAATAGATTCATGGATCTCCACAGAAAGGGCAGTATATCTCTGTGTTACTACACAGAGGCTATGTATGTGTGTGTGCTTGGGCATGTGAACTCAACTAAGAGAATGTGTTTTTGCAGACAAGAAGGGAGCCAGAAATGCAAAGGTGGAAGGCACTAACATTCCTAAACACTTGCCCAGATTTTTCTCTCCATCTCTTCCCCATGTACAGGTTTTTCCTCTTAGGAGTAAGAATTGAGTGTCTGCAGAATGTTAAATAGTTGTTCCCGGAGCCTTTGGGGGATATCAGTTCAGACTCTCATCATTTGTAGGTTTAAGGCATTCAGAGAAGTAATCAGTGATTAAGGCTGGGTACACATGTTTAAATGGTCTGGGGAAATTCTTCTAGGTTTGTTCTCCAGGTAGAAAAACTTATGTGGAGATGCTTGAACAGAACAAACAATGCTGAGCCCTTGAAGAGAAGACGACTTGCAGGGCTGGTGCTCCACACATCGTAGTATGCTCTGAAGACTCCCTCAGTCTGCTTGGAGACAGATGGCAGCAGTATACTGTGCACCTCTGATTGACTGACCCAGGCTGCTCAAAATCAGCTTGTACCTCCCTGCAGTACAGTGTGGGATTGTGACGAGGGCAAGTTTTGCTCCCTGGTGGGCTTGGAGTCTAGTGACTGATATGCCCCACCTGGGAGAGGCATGGGAGCAAAGCACCCTGGGATGCAGGAAGACTGCTGTGGTTTCTCTTGAAAGAGAATGTGTAAAGACATTTGCTTTCTCAGGAGAAACGCTCCCTGGTTGTTCCTGGGTTATTTTTCTCTTGGAGCAGCCATTTTTTGCTTTGAGAGAAAAATGCTGAACATCTGTACACTTACTAGTTTTCTTCCGGGGCAGCCATGACTCCAGGGAGAAACTGAATATCTCTATGTGGCCTAAATCAGTGTTCAAACATCAGATCCTCTTGGCTGTTTTTTTGAAAGGGAAACTCCTATTCAGGCTAAAGCTTTAGAGAACAGATGGAAATGTGGCCTGCTTTAGTACTCCACAAAATGGCCATTTGTCCCAGGTCTCCAGGCATGAGTCTTAGGATACTGAATTCCATGAGCTGGGGAAGTAATCACAGTTCGTCTGGAATGGAGGCTCAAAGTCTTCATCTTTATTAGACAGGCAAGGTTCTTTGAGTAGATGTGATATCTTTTATTAGACCAACTGAGTAGTTGGAAAAAAGTTCTTAGCAAGCGTTCGGGCGCAGTCACCCTTCCTCTCTCCTGGCATTCAAAGAGAAAAACCCCAAGAATATAGACTTCACTGCGTTATTTAAGTAGTCATGTAGACTCATTGGTCATCTGTCCCTGAACATCAGGGAAGGAAGTCCTTTCCTTGCAAGAGAATGGTAACTATGGTGTGTTTATTATTATTGTTGTAGTCTTTTTTTTAAAAACAATTCTAAACTTTAAATTGAAAGTAACTATCCTTCTGCCTAAATCAGGTAGAAATATTATTGGTCTAACATTGTATGTTGTAATGGCCCTAAAGAAACTTCAGTTTTGTTGTCTGAGCTGTACAATGAGGATAGAAGTAGAAGTAGTAAAAGAGTCTCTTGTTTTTTCAAGGGGAGAAAGGTACTATTTAAGACAGCTTGCTTCAGAGCATTGAAGGCAGTACATTGGGCATATAAAACCCATTACACTGGAAGTTTAGGTAGGATCACCACTACTACAGTTAATCAAGGGAGCTATCTGGCATTCATATTCTCTGATGTTGGTAGTTAGTGCCCCACCATCAGCTAATGTATAGTTCCAGAAGAGAATTGCTGATCGTTTTGAGCAGTGCTGAGCATCTGGTCTGATGCATGAAATTAAAGAGGAATTTTTTTGGTTTGTTTTACCAGTCTAGATCCCATCTCTCAAATTAGTGTGGTCTTTGAGGTGTTGTGTTTTAAAAACAACAATGGCAATTTCTCTCAGCATCTTAAGTGAAATTCAAATCTCACACCTTAAAAAATAACACTGAGAACTCCTTTCAGAGATTTAGTTGAGTTTGGCAAGCTGAGCCTTGCATGTGAAAGCACATGACGCTGCTGAAAAATCCTAATGTTTTTTGGCTTCTATTTTCTGTCAGGAAAGAGTGTTATGCTCCCAACTGTCTGGATTAATATAGAAGATCTTGTGCCCATGTCTGTGGGGGGTGGAAGTGACTTGACTTAACTGAGGGAAGCTTCTCTGTTGCTTGCTTAAAAATCTGATTTTTAGATCAAGTTAATATAGTTAATTTTTTGTGAGTATCATCCATCCTGTTCCCAATTCTGTATTCTACCTCCACAATCATTTGCAATCTTCTGATATTTCTCAAAAGCAATTGGCTACTTGGCAATGTAATATAGTCTTGTATTTAGTGTACTCTGTAGTAGCTGGGAAAAATCTTATGTAATCTTTGTAATCAAGTAGTGATCCATAATTGGGAGACTTACGTCTTTGTTTAAATGGAAGAGAGATTTTTTAGGCAATGGATGGCGGCAGAAAAACATAAGGTAACAGAAACCTTTTAGGGTTTTGAAGGAAACCTTTGCAATGGGATAATAATAATTGAATGAAAATATTTTTATAAAAGTATTGTGATAACCTAGAAACATTTTATTAGTCTTCCTTTTTAGACACACTTCCATATCATAAAGACTGGCCAAACTCGTGTTAGGAAACTTTAGAGGGATCGCTTCAAAAGAAAGTCTGAGGATACTGGTCTAGTGCATGAATAAAGCTCTCTATCTGCTTTTTATTTCTTCAGTTGTTCCAAAGACCGAATGCGCTTGCTGTTCAGCAGCTGACAGCAGCACAGCAGCAACAATATGCATTGGCAGCTGCCCATCAGCCACACATAGGTAAGTCTTTCATTTAATGGTCTGTCTTTATTGGATTTCTCTTGAGTAGATGGCTAATACTTGCTACTGACTATCTTTGAAATATCCTGGGGTGGGGAGGAGTGGCCAGGCTTTTTAAAACATAACTGTGGTTTTTCTAATATGTGGGTGCTAGGCATGTATTTTAGAAACAGACGATGTTTAAAGATTATTTTGCAAAATTTTGGTAATGCCTTATTGCATACTTTACAACATTCATGTCTGGCAGTGATGACACACTTGCCCTCACTGAGAACACAGTTCAATAATGAGAACATTTCTTAAGTACTCATTTATTCTGAGCCAGACATAAATTGGGGTAACCAGGACAATGAAGTGAGAACATGGATTTTTAGTATAGAACTTAAACTCAGGTCTGAATTTTACATCTTTGTCTAGTTTAGCTTTGCAGTCCATTTTTATGTCTTCCCACAGGATGGAATTTCAAGTTGTTCAGGGTATAAATGTTTAAGATGCCTTTATTCAAATGTGTTGGTATTCACAGTATTCAAGAAAGATTGACTTGTGGAGTGCTGCATTTAGTCTTGTATATTTGGGGGGAAATAGAAGAGCTGTTGAAGGCTTGCTCATTGATGACAGTGAAATTGTTTAGTCATGACAAATGTTTTATTTCTATGTGTCAACCAGTCAAATTAGAGCTGGAGTAATGTTGTAGCCTTGATGGTCCAGGAAATGTGAGGCAGGTATCTTTCAGGGCACTTCATACCCAAAAGATTATTTATATCTGTGCCAAATATACAACTGGTCCAATCAGAGATACCACCCACAAAAATCCTTGCCACTAACAAAACCCATCAACTATTCCAAGCCATGTATGTTGCCCTTCATCTCTAAATCAGGTGGTCCTCTCCCCTTACTTAATGCCATTTTATGAAAGTACTTTTAATGTCTCAAGTGCCTTGAGATTCTTTGTCAAACTGGGTCATTTGACCTGCGGTACAAAACTGGACTAACTCACCTTCGAGCAGCTGTTGCCTAATCCTATAGTGATATGTGTGCATTATACTATAAGGACACAAGGGAATTAAATCAATGTAAATTTGACCCTGAAGCAGGGCTAAAGTTGGAGTTTTGCTATACCTATACTGTTACAGGTTCATGCACATGCAACTATTACAGCTTCCCTGCTGCACCCTCCCAAGCACTCAAACAGCATTCTCCCCCACTCCCTTTTGAAGCCAAAGTGTTGCCTGCCCTATAATCACAGAAGTGACTGCAGTGTAGCATCTGCTACTTAAGATGGCACTAAGATAGCTATCTTGGGTTTAGGTAGTAATCTAGCCAAGGCAGTATGGAAACCAGCACTAGCTAGTTCTCCTTGCTTTCCTGGCTATGTTTCTGCAGTGTGCTCTTAGTTTAAAGGTATGCATCAATACTACCGAATAAAAATTAACTGAACTTTTTCTACTATGTTTTTTCTAGCCTTTTTTTTTTCTTTAGGGGTGCCATGTTTTGGAATCAAGATCCATTTGCCTATACATCATACCTTTCCAACCAATTTCGCATTAGGTGGTTTAAATAAGACTGAAAACTTTAATCCCCATTGTCTATAGCCTCCAGAGAACTGCATGTGAAAATGTATATGATTTGTCATCTAAAAGTGGCTGCCAACTTTTCTTACTTTTAAATCAGAGCCCTTCAAACCTATTTATGCTGTTCATTTATAGCAAGATGGTTAGTCAAACTGTTTTAGGTATTCTGGTAGGGCTGCAGTTCTAGTCAAGTTTGTTTTTACTGACAGGTATGTTTTCAGCAGGTTTAGCTCCTGCTGCCTTTGTTCCCAATCCATACATCATCAGTGCTGCTCCCCCAGGAACAGATCCATATGCCGCAGGACTTGCAGCAGCTGCAACATTAGGTGAGGCACTTTCATTTGTTCATTGGATAACTTCTCTTTTTATGCCTAAAATGTTTTACATGCCACAGTTGGTGCAGACTTAATTTAATCCTTTAACTGTGTATCAGTGTAGCCTGGGAAAATTATTATAAGCCTTATAACAGAATTTCTGTTTGCATTTTAAACCCTTATCCCTAGAGACTAAATCCTCTAATGTAGGTATAAGTCTCAATGTGGGTTCTGAAGTTGAGAACAACTACAAAAAAATCCTAGTGCACAATAGGTAAAGTTTTGCTGTTGGAATGTACTGTATTTTCTCACATTTATCCTGCATGGTTTTCCCCAAAACCTGTTGGGGAAAATTGGGGTGCGTGTTATGTGAGGAAAAGGGAGCCTCAGAGGTCCAGAAACTTGGCTGGAGAGTGGTAGGGAGGATGGAGTGATGGCATTGTTCAGTTGCCACAACTGGGAGCTGTGGCCGTTACCACTGTTGCTGCTCTACCCCTCTCCTCCTGCCTTTCGCTGGCAAATTTCCAGACCTGTGAGCAGCACCCCCCTCTCCCCCAGCTGCATGCTGACTCTGGAACCATGTTCTGGGGTGGACGTGTGTGCTAAGTGTGGGACTGCACGTTGGCTTAGAGGCCGCATGCCGGATTGGATCTGGCACGTGGCTTCGGAGCCAGAGTGCAGACGAAGATGTGTGCTGCTCCAGAACCAGCATGCAGGGTTGGACTTGGTACACGGATCTGGACCAGCAGGCAGTCCCAGACTTTGCTCACTGAGTTGGACCCAGCACCCAGTGGGACTCCAGTCCCTTTTTGTGTCTTATCAGTCCATGGCTCCTATACACCATATAGGGCCAGCAGCAGGTTTGGGAGCAGGCTCAGGTCCCTAGCTGCTGCCCCTTGCATACCTCAGTTGAAGATTCCCTTCCTACGCCTTTCAGGCTCCCCCTTAAAATTCAATGTGCGTACTGTAGAAGGGGGTGTGTTACGTGTGAGAAAATACAGTAATCCTTCTGTGCGATTGGAGTGTAGTTCTTTTGCACACTTTTATTTCTTATGTAACGCTTGAAAGCCACAAGTTTTTGAAATATGCCTAATGAATTTTAGGGAGACAGAGACACTTTCCTGCCAAGAAAGTGTTAAATACAATTTGTTGTTTTCCTTTTGCGATTTGCTACAGTTAATCTGCACCTATGTCTCCCCTCTCCCCTTTACCTTATATAGGGGGCCTTTGAAGAATTTATTCTTTCTATTCCCTCAGTTATTTTATTCCAGGCCTTGGATCCCAAAAAGTCCCTTAGCAGCTCTGAGGCTTTTCACCACTGCAAGTTAGTGCTAGCAACAGGGTGAAACTTGTTTAAACAATATGGAGTAAGAAGCTTGAGGGGTGAATGTTTTGTGGTTTAGCAGTTGTTACATAATTCTTTACTAGCTTTTAACCTTTGGGGCCATACAGAGGTCAAGTTCAGGTAGGATTGGGGCAAGTCTGACCATTCTCTGATAGAGTATATAAAACAGTATGTTATGGATTATAATTTTAAGTCTCCTTTCTACCCTCTGGTTGTCATTTTGAAGATGCATCTCAAATGTGCTTGGCATCTAGGAGGAAAAGAAGAACAGCACGATTGATAGGGTAAAAGCACACTGTGTTGGTGCACAGGTTAAGCTTACATGGAAGAAAGCCAAGAACAAGAGAACAAGGATGTTTGTAATAGTTCAGGAGTCAATTAAGTGTCATATGACAGTGATTATCTATTTGTGAATGAATGAGTAGAACTCTCTGAGGGAAAGAAAAAATACTAGCTTAGTAATAGTAAACTAAAACTTTGCAGTGGCAGAAGACCACTGTTGTTGTTTGTTTTCTGATGGGGAAAAAAAGTCAAGCCTGTAACTACATCCAGAAGTATAAAAATCAGTAAACCGATTTAGATTTACTTTTTTGTAGTAGTTGAGATAGAGAAATGAAATTACTGAGTCTGGGTTGGTTTTATTGATTTAGGTGACTTTAAATGAAGTGTCATGTGGCTAAATCTTTCACTACCAATTAAGATTATCTTAAGGGATATTGTATTCTCTCTCTGGGGCTGTCAGTCCAGTGACTCCCCATCCACAAACACCAAATTAAGTTTTTAAATGAGTATTGATTTGGAAGAAGGAAAGACTGCATAGATTTGTGGAAGGGTATTTATGGGTTTAGTGTTGAATTATTGAAGGCGACATAGCTGGTTCTGTAGTACATTTAGGAGATGCAAAATACAAAAAGATTTTTGGGTATTAAGAAAATAGGATACCTCGACTTATCAACAGTTAGCTGTTTGTGATTTTGCACTTTTACTGATACCAAATTCTGTGACTTTCTGATACTACCTGATGATAGGATTATATAAGTGAAGTGATATTTATTGTTTGTACTGGGATCCTGGTCATAGACAAATGCCATTGTGTTAGATACTCTACAGACACAAAGCAAAGGCATATTATTGCTCATAGATGTTTGATATGAAATCTTAAGGGAAAAAGTTTGCCAAAAGCATATTTGCTTATTGGTCCCATGGTACTCCTTGAATGATACCTTCTGAAAGGAATATTTCATGTGAGCTTTAAGACTGTGATTTTAATGGCACAGTGCAATAGAAGGCTTGACTTCAAAAGCCCAGGATAGTGTCTTTTTTTATGTGATCTTAAGAGTAAAGCAAGGTCAGTCATTCTTGAAATGAAGAAAAGCTGCAAGTCTGGCAGCGGTGACACATTTGCCCTCACTGCGAACACTGTTCAGTAATGACCCTCGCCATGCGCTCGGTCCAGCTGAGCCAGACTTGTAGGTGTGCTTGGAACGCTTTGTGGAAAAGCAGTCTGCAAACTTGAAGAACTTGTCTCTTTTTTTACATTTGAAGACTGGCAATTTTAGGGAGTAGCCCCTAGTCAGGAGATCAGATTGTGTGCGTGTATGGTAGCAGAACTAAAATTAAACTAAACTATGCTTCCTTTGGTTTATAATGGAGATGGCAATATTTATCCAAATGAAGACTGTTTGGGCAAGTTGCCCGCCCTGTGGTTACACGTTTCTTTAAAACTGAGAATATTGTAGCTGCCTTTCTCTTCAATGCAGAATTGTGGCCCTCAGAAACCAGTGGTTCCATCATGCCGTGACTGATCTGCTTTGATTAGGTATTGGCAGACAGCTATCTACTTCAGTGTATGTGCCCTTGGCTGCGTAGGTCAACATGGACAATAGCATTCTGGGAAACGGGCGGTAGTCTGTATTGTGTTCATGTGCGGTTGTGACAGGAATAAAAGGCATTTTCACGCATAAAATATGTTTGTTACCTAGAAACAGATCTGTTGAGTAAGCATAATGGTCCATTACCACGTGATCAATATGGTGACTGTGGGCTCTGTGGCAGAGCTCTAGAGTGAAGTGTGAACTTTGCCCACTCTGGATTTATGGCTCGCATACTGGCATCGAAGCCTCGGCTACTCATTTCATGGCCGAACTGCACCGGGGCTGTGATGGGTCTTTAGATGCAACAATTGGTGCAACGTAACCCCTTGTAGAAAGGCAAATTTTAAATGAGTTAAAGGCAGCAAACTAAGAGTAACCATGTTACTGTTGGTGAATTTCAGCATCTTGCAGCATAATACAGGTTGTTATCTGCAACCAGTGCACCCTAGTAGTTTGCACAGATTGAGTCCAGACTGCAACAAAATGAATTGCTCTCAAAGCACTTCAGTGTGATTCTTTTTTGAGGCAAATATTCATTTTTATAGATTCCTTTTGTTCCCTTCGCTGTGCCCAGATCTATTGCCTGATGGCTTCTTTTTGTATCTTCCTGTTATTACCATCACTCTACTTTGTGTGCTGCATCTTGGAATAGTTCACTGCTTCTTGCGAGCCAAGTATCCACATTCTCTTCATGTGTTTGTTAAATGTGTTCCATTGGCAAAGTAATTTTTTTAATTAATTCATGAGACATAATTATGGGTTTTTTTCATTACAACATTTTGTAATTGAACTTTCATCAAGTTAGTTAATGCATTATGTATTTGAAAGCATTGCTTGTCTGTCTTAAAATATAAGCCGTTTTTCTTTGGCTTTCTTCTTGCTGTCTGAGTTTGAATACTCCTTTCTGATGCAGTGTAAAATGTAAAGCAGACACAATTGAAAATTTAGTGTTGTGTGTATATTCAGACAAGCATGTTGCAATCTAAAGTCATTTTCATTGCAAGAGTGAGTAACAACCCTTGAGATAGGCTTTGTGTTATACTTAAAAATATAGAAGTGAAAAGATTTTTATTAACCTACTGATCTCTCAAAAAACAAAACATATCAAAACATAAAGCAGACAAAATGTATTGCTTCCAAACACGGTTCCATTCGATGGAACACATTGTGCCATTAATTGCAGCATACTGCTTCCTTGTCTAATTGTATGCCAGTCTTCCTTGAATAGATTTATTTAAAGATGTAGGCCAAGCCAGTCATCACCAAAATAACTGTGCGCGAATCCTGGAAGTTGATATAACCCACCTGAAACGCAACAATTCAGAATTCAGATTTTTCTGTTCCCACTTAAGGTAAAATATATATAAATGTATTGTTCTGTAAATGTGCCCTGCAGCATAAAGACAATCTGGCTTTTTATTCATTTATTTTTTGCTAGTTAATCTATTTTTCTTTTTGCTAAATAATCTAGTTGTATACAAAAAGGGCTTGAGAGACTTAAAAAACCCCCAAAAAACAAGCACCTTTTTAAAAATAGGTTTGGACAGTTTTTCAGGACAGTCTAACTTTTTGGGTTGACTGCAGAATGACATGACAAACCAAAAGACTTATGAAAACAAAAGAGACTTTTAGCAAGCTGTATCAAAAAACCTGCACTTATACCAAGGAGTTGCACTTTTTGGATAGGATTTTTTTTTTGTTAAGGGTTTGTCATTTCCCCTTTTAGTTAGTGTCAAAGATCACACTAAAAGAAAAATGGTTTGGGTTTCCAGCGAACCTGTGAGTGAGCAGAATTGATATGCTAGGTATATCTAAAGCAAAAAAAAAAAAAAAAAAAAAGGAAGAAAAACCTTCAGGCCCTGCTTGTACATTATCAAAAAAGAGTTTAAAAAAATAGCACAAACCCATAGTTTTTAAATACTTTGTGTCACGTTAAAGTTTTGTGGAATAAAGTATGATGTGAGCAGGTATTTTTGATGACTGTTTTGGTGGCAGCTCTTGTTTTATTACAGAAGTTGACTGAATTCCCCTTTGGCATTTTAGGTCCTGCAGTTGTTCCTCATCAGTACTATGGAGTACCTTGGGGAGTGTATCCTGCCAGTCTTTTCCAACAGCAAGCCGCCGCCGCTGCTGCTGCAACTAACTCAGCAAATCAGCAGACCACACAACAGACCCAACAGGGGCAACAACAGGTAAGATGCAGCATATTTTTCAGGTGCAGTTATTATCTTCGATTTGCGGTAAGCGTGTTGTTAAGACATTGCTATTTCCAGCTGTAGCACTTCTGTGCCAAGAAAGGGTTAAACATGTGACAATCCTTTGGACCCCATAAAAATGAGGGAGATAAAGTATTCACTGTAAATTGTAGAGTGGGATTATACCTTTCTTTCCACGTCTTAGAGTTTTCTGCCTGTAGTGCAGTGATTCTCAACCAGGGTGCTGCAGTACCTTGAGATGCCTTGAGATAAACTCAGAGATTTTCCATCGGAGTCCATAAAGTTAAAAACTTTCTGCTCCACTGTGGGTTTTCTGAGTTCTTTGCAGTAGAAGAATTGCTTTAGGCTTTTTGGGGGGTAATAAAAAAAATCAAGTGAAAACTAAGAGCTGGCATTTTCTGAGGAGTGCCTTGAATTTATCGAAGGGAGCTTTGCCTCTAGATCGGTTGATAACTACTGCTGTAGACTTAACAAGCACCAGCTTTAGCACAGTGTTGCTAGCTGCCAGTCTAGAGTGGCAGCAGAGTGGGTGGAAGGCAGCCAGGAGTTAGCCTGGTGCTGGTACAGGAGCTGCCTGGCTGAAGCTTCCTCCCTGCCCAGACTGATGCTGCAGGAGGAGGAGCCACTACTGGAGGCAAGTGGAGCTGATCAACAGCCGAGCAGCTGCCATTGCAGCTGTACCAGGAACAGCCCTGCTGAAAGCACTGGGCCTAAGCATGCATGTGGTGTCTACGCCAGGTGGGATCAGGCAGGGCTTGATTCCATGTGGAGTGCCACAGGGGCATCTGTGGACTGCACCACCCAGGTGAGCTGTGCTATATGTGCCCCTTCCTCCCTCCCCTCACTCTCAGCTGGCTCTTGCAACCCAGCATCTAGGCGGCTGCTTCCTCTTCCCCCCACCACGTGTGCACATGACACTCCCTCCTACCCCCCTTGAGGCAGGGCATGCAGGCAGTAGATTGAGGCTCTGTCCCTGGCCGCACACTGTGACTGCCCCATGACTGTGCCCTATGATCCTGGCCTTGCCCTCCCGTCCCCCTCGTGAACACTACTTTCTGTCCACCTGCAGCCCCACCCATCCCACAGAAGTTTTGCTGAGTTGTTGCTGGGGGGGCAAAAGGGATGCTAACGTGGCCCAAAACAACTCATCAAAATCTCTGTGTGGCCCCCAGGCCCAAATAACAGCCCACCCAGGGCTATTATGAAAGGAGGTTATTTAAGAAAGGTCTTTGCTGCAGATGAGTTAGACATCCTGCTAAATACATTGGAAGTTGTAATGAGGAAAACGGTAGCATAGAAATGTTAGACCCCCCTCTACAGATGCAGGTAGCGGCATGATTGGATCTAACGCGCAATCCACACAATTGCACCTCCTGCCATGCCATATGTGCATGGTAGGAGGTGTGATTGTGGAATCGCACATTAAATCTAATCATGCCTTATTGCCAGTGTAGTGGGAGCCTGATCCTGGGCTTCCCTTAGCTCTCCAGGACGCAGGTCCAGGCCTCTCATTCCCAAACCAGAACCCCTGAGCCCTGCTGGTTGCCCCTTACTCCCCACCCACAGCCTCCCCAGCCCTGCCAGAGGGGGGCCTCTATCTGGCAAGTTCATGGAGCCAGGGGCCCAGGTCTGTAGCCCTGTGCCCCCTTTAGCAGCACCTGAGCCCTGGCTGCTGCCCATTGTAGATGGCAGCTGCTGTGGTAGAGCGGAGCGCAGAGCCCGGCTACACGAATGGAGACCACGGGGGGTGGGCTGCCTGCTATGGACTCGGGTTCCCCACCATACTGCCCCCACCCAGGAACTCCATGGCCTAGCAGGTAGCACCTGGCACAGCGGGACAGAGCAGGACCAGGTGGGGAAGCTTGTTGCCGCCACTGGGAGCTCCGCGCCACCCTGGCACAGGGCCCTCTGCCCACCTGGCAGCAGTGAGGGGCACAACTCAGCACCACAACCCCTTCTGCTGCCAGGCAGAGAATTGAAATTATGCACAAGTGCTCTTGATAAAAAAAAAAAAAGTGGGCATCTGTGCAAAGAAATTGTAGTAGAAACAAATTGGGTACCTCTTACAGCAGCAGCCAGAACAGTTGCCTTTGGCTGTCCTCAGCTGTGTTATATCTGTTTAACGTGATGGAGATGGCTTAATCTTAACATAGTTTCTTCATGCTGACACATTTTCTCAACTCAACCCAGTTGACAAGGAGGGGCACGATCTGTTTTGCAGATTTTGTCTTGGTATTTGTTCAACTTAAATGTTATGACATGTTTTGACTTGTAACTGTTCTGCCTGCTCATTAAATATTGGTTGTCCAGAAGAAAAGAAGTATGTATAGCACACAGGAGTTTACAGAACATGGTGATCTAAGTAACATGAATGAAATTTTACAGTTGACGAGTGCGTGCCCTTAAAAGGAGCAGTATAAACAGCTTGTGAGCACTTTTGTCAATGACTAATTCAAAATACATCTTTGAGTGGGTGGGTAAAGGAGGAGGGGGAAGGCTTATATGACTTTTGGAAAGTCTGTTGAAACTACCTTTTTGAAGTGCAGCAGTAGACACAAAGCAGAAAACTTAAAACTATTGCAAAATTATAATATGTGGAAAATGACATAAACTCTATATGATGCATCTTCATTTTGAATAATATGTTCAGTTTTGACTCCCTGTAGAAAACTGAAAATTCAGTTTGAAAAAAAAATCCTCCAAAGGAACAACAGAAACAGTGATCTTTAAGTTTCTGTCAAGGGCTTAGGAGAAAACTACTGGAAAGAAGAATGAAGGAAGAGATGTAATATAGAATAGGCTAGCTCTGTAGATGCCATTTACATGCACAGGAAAGAGGGAATTTAAGATTATTGAAGTAAAGTGAGTGAATGACTTGAAATCCTTTTTTACATAGGAAAGTACTGTAAAACTCTTCTGTAGGATCATTTTGGAATATATCATACATGTCTAGGAAATAGTGTCTGAAGTTTGTATGGGGACCAAATGACAGGCTGATCAGAAGATATTTATTTCCTCATTTATACTGTCATGGGCAGATTTAGGATTTTGAAAAAGGGTGGGGGGTATAGGGGGTGTGGTGCATCATCACATATAACACAGTTTTCTCCCATTGAAAAGAAACTAGAAGCTTCACTGATCAGTAATTACATTTTTAACTCCAAGTCTGTTTTTATTGTAGCAGAGTGAAAATAAATCCTCAACTAATTTGTATCTGTATGGAAAAATAAAAAGTTAGCCTGGTAATCTGATCAATATTTTGTTGTTGTTGTTGTAGTGTTTAAAAATAACTTAGACTAAAGTTGTAACAAGTATGTGCTGATTCTTTAGCTTGGCTAGTTATTAATGTTAATTAAGCAAATAGTAGTGCTGATTCTGTTGTTGCTTCTAAATTCTCATAGAGTACCACAGGTTTACATTATTGTAGCGATGAGTGAAAACAGTGTCTACCCTTATGGGTGCATTCAGACGAGCATGGACATGTGGTATGTGGCGCTGCAGACCCATGTGCTGTGCCACATGCTGCACAAGCACACGTTCCTCTCACTGCTACTTCGCAAGGAGGGGAGGTAGTGGGGTTGACCCTGGGAGACCCATGCCTTAAAAAAGAAAGTGGGACAGCACACGTGGCGGAAGTGTACACAGCCCAAAACTGGAGCCTGGCCAGCCAGAGCCACGGTCCTGCAGCTGGCCAGGCTCCATGCTGCTTGGTCGCCTTTGCTGCAGCTCCTGGAGGCCCCCAGGACCCCAGGCAAGGCTGCTAGGGCCAGCACAGTTGCTGGCCCCAGCCTCCCCTACCCCACTTGGGGTAACATGCTGTGTGCCAGAGTGGCATACCTTGTGCCACTGCTACTTGTCCCTGGGGAAATCTACGAGGTTATACCTTAGAAGCAAGCTGAATTTCAAAATCCACATCAGCCATCTCAGGTTATTTAGCTAGAACTCATACAGATGTCCAGAGATTGTAAATTTGACTGGTTTGAGATTAGAAGCTGCTGTGTTTAATTTAGGACCAAGGTTGAAAGACAGCCCACTGCTAAAAGAGACACCAGGGTAGACTTTACACAGTTTTATCATCCAGTATCTCATGATGCTTCAAGGCTAGAAACTAGCCGAATCCATTATACCAGTGGTAATTAGAGAAGCTCGGTCTTTGCAGTAGTATACAAAATTCATTTTTTTTGTTTGTTTTTTTTTTAAAGCCCTTATTTCTGAGTTATGAGAGATTGGGCCTTACATCCTTATTCTAGTAACCTTCTTCCTCATTGTAGTCATCGTATGAACTTGGCAACTGTTACCTTGAAAACCATTAATCCAGAAACTAATGTTTTATACCGTCTTAAAGCCGTTTCAGCTTATAAAAATAGTAATCCTTCATGCCAGTGATCAGAAAGCGAATGCTTTGCTCCCTGACACAGTTAATCCCCAAACCTCTTCACCTTTCATGTCATCAATGAGAACAGACTGAAAAGAATTCCTGCGCTTACACCAAGAAATACACATATAGGGGAAGCAGAAGAAATTATGTGCTACAGACTTGTGCTTTAGGCTTGGCATTCAAAGCAGAGAACTGTCCCCTGTAGGTATGTGCTGAAATGGTTTTTGCAGTAGTTATAGGTTATTTCAAAACAACCACAACTATAACCCGTAGAACCCTCAATTATTTTTGTGACTAGAAAGATGGATGCAATGCTTCTGATTAAGTTGAATGTAAGTGTCTGTGTATGTGCATAGTAGAACCTGGATCATTTATATCCACGTGGTTCACAACCTGCTGAGTTGAGGATGAGTTGTTCACCAGTTTGCTGCAGCTTTGCTTCAGAAGACACTTATTTACCACTCAGCTGGATCTCATCAGCAGTCTGGCACAGCTGATTAGAGAAGCAAGAGCATTTGGAATAAAAGTCACAGCAAATCTCTTTGTGGTTCCTTCTGGCTGTTTGGCATGGCTCTGCATACCTGTGTTTACTTTACAGACCTTCATCTTTATAGAGAGCTAGAAACCTAACCAGGGGAAGTATCTGGATTCTTTCTGAATTTTTTAGGTTTTGCCCTTGTTCATCTGTTCTTTAGTTGTTTTCAAAGGTCTGGCAGTGATGACACACTTGCCCTCACAGAACATTGTTCAGTAATGAGAACCTTGCTATGTACTCAAGAGGAGCTGAGCCAGAAATTTTGGAAACCTGCTACAATGGTGTTTATGGATGCTTTCTCTTTTATACTTATGACCTCATAAGAGGTAGCAAATGCATAGAAGCAGCAGTATTTCACTTACTGTAGCATGTCCTGTTATATGAATTCAGCACAGTGCACTAGCATTGTGCATGCTCACAGTTTGGTGAAGCTGTTGAAACCACATAAACTGGAATAGATTGGAAGCGGGATAAGCTCATGTTAAACTTTGATAATAAAAGAAAATCTGCAGAATATATTTTTAAGGCATATGTTACTTTAATCTTCTTGTCCATTCTGCTGATGCTTAAAATGATGCTGATGCTTTTCCTTTTAATAACTCGGGAAACATTTTCCTGTGATGTATGATTACAGAATGTCAGTAGTATGTTTGGTACCATGGGACAGCTTTTTAATAAGGTTTACTTGTGAGGATGTGCTGACTTGTGTAAGGTTTTGACATATGATCACCCTATCAGGGAATGGCAAGAAAGGTCAATCCTGATGTCCCTTTAATAACAGGATGCTGTTCTTCAATCTCAAGAGCTACACGTTAGTATATGCAGTTTTTTGTCATTATTACCTATGACTAATTGTCATGTCATTTCGTGATGGTTTCATGCTTGGATCTACCACATGGAAAACCCAACTCGGCTTGTGTCATCAGCCTACAGGTCAAGCTACCCCCAAGTCTTTCCGTTTAAGTTGTCGGTTTAAATGAAGTTTCTATATGCAGGAGCAGCCAAACACCTTCAGTAGGGCAAATATGATGAATAACCATCTTTTTCCAGTGTTAGTATGTGTTTCTTAAATGTGTGTAGAGTGTTTCAGGTTAGACATGGAGGGGGAACAGGAAAAGGCCAAGAAATGACATTTTCTGAGTATAGGTCCAATAAACCTGAGAGGAACATGCCATAATGTTGTGAAAGCAGCTCTGTCTATTTTAATATAATTATGGCACTTTGTAAGTGATAGTATAATTTTTCTTCTTTCTATTTTAATGAATACTCTGTCAGAGTTGCCATCTTGCATAGAAATTGTAACCCGATAAAGAATGCCTCATATTCAAAAACTTGTCTAACTTCATTCCAAGTACATAGTTGGTCCAATAAAAGGCATCACCCAGAAAAATCTTGAAAATGTAGAAACTGTTTTCACTTATTCTCTAGTCCAGTGGCCAGCAACCTTTTAAAAAGCTGCGGGCTGGAACAACCCAGCCTTGGTTTGAAATGGACCAGGTGGCTTCCACCTGGTGGGGAGCTGCGTGTCGGCCAAGCAGCTGGAAGCTGTGTTCTCACTTCCAAAGCTTTCGCCCTATTCCTCCCTCCCCCTCCCAGGTGTGATGCAGTTCCCCACTGGCTAGAAGCTGTGCTCGGACCAGTCAGGGGGCATGGGGGTGGGGGAAACAGTGACATTATGAGCGCAGCGTCCAGCTGCCCAGTCTCAGTGCAGTTCTGTGCATCTGGTCCTGGCGTGGGCACCTGCAAAGCTCTCTGGCTCCATAAGCCAGATCCTGTTGGTGACCCCTGCTCTAGACTCAAAGCAAATAGCCCAGTCAGTGATCCTATTTCTCTCTCAGGTTCTCCGTGGAGGAGCCACTCAGCGTCCTTTGACCCCAAATCAGAACCAGCAGGGACAGCAGACTGATCCACTCGTAGCAGCTGCAGCAGTAAACTCTGCTCTTGCATTTGGACAAGGGCTGGCAGCAGGGATGCCAGGTATGAACTCTGTTAATGCCGGTTAAGGAGGTCACGTAACAGCACTAATTTTCTCAGAACCATTTTTGCTTTAAAACCGAGCATGCTTGCCCTGATGGTGACTTTGGCTGGACAGCGCTTTGTATATTCTCATTAGTTTGTGGGTTGGCAAATGACATTTGCCC
>NW_017728940.1:4010861-4019217 GCF_001723895.1 Crocodylus porosus | reverse complement strand
TCACCTGCCCCAAATGCAGCCCCCAATATGCTGGGAAGAGCCTGGTGCAGCCCCCACCCACAGTTGCTGCTGCTTCCCCCCCCGTGCCCTCCTGGAGCTGCTGCCCTGCACCCCCCAGACAAGCCATGGCTCCGTTCTGTTTCCTGCTGTGCCCTAGCAGGGCAGTGCCTGCCCCAGTCCCAGCCCACTCCCCCCTTCACCACATAGGCCTTGATCTGTCCCCCATGCCCCTTCCGTCCCCCCTCCCATTCCACCAGAACTGACTTACCAGCTGCACGCAGCTTGAGAGCTGCTGGGCTGTGCTCATTGCCGCCTACGTACTGCACTGTGGTTGCACACATGCACGGGCATTTATCGGCCAAATTATCAGCCACGTCAGGCCAATTTCTGGTGCAATCAATTTTCTTTATATTGGTGCCAATTAGATATTGGACTGATATATTGGTGCACCTATCTTAAGCTGTTTGTAAGAACTTGATTCCCATTCAGATGTAATTTTTTCAGATATCTTTATGGATCCCTGTAAATTGGTTTTGGTTTTATGATCTTGGTGAAATTGTAGCCACGTGAAAGTTGATAATAACTCTCATTGACTTTTTAATGGAGCTAAGATTTCACTTTCATGTAGTGTTACATACTGTTATGATATAAAATGCGAGAAGTAGTTAGCTGTGTTAATCTGAAGTGCATAAGCTTTCATAGGCAACAGTGGGCTTATGGTGTATGCTGTTGCCTGTGAAAGCTTACACATTTCTGAATGAATTAGGCAGGTCAGCATGGCACCTTTATAGACTTCTGCCAGACATAAAATGTCAACAGGTAGGTGGAGTCAATAACTCAGTATTTGTTTTGGAAGAATTTACAGATAAATCATGCTGGACAGTTAAGGATAAGCAAATGATACCATAATTTTCAGTCTGAAGTCTTTTGTTTTGAATTTTATTATAGTTGCTATAGGATCCCTTGTGGTTTGGAAAGAATGTAGCTCCAAAAGAACACCTTTGATTATGAAGTTAAGAATATCAGACATATTATAAGGTTGATTTGATAGCTTCCAATTTAGCATTATTAAGGATTTTGAGATGCATTTTCAAAATGGCTTAAGCCCACATAAAGAACAGTGGAGAAACCTCTCACTGCTGCCACCCACCCCTTCGGAAACCACGGAGAATTCCCATGTAGAAGCTGCCAGGTACTCGTTGTTTCTGAAAGTCTGGACACTGTCTTTATTTAGATGCTTCAAGGAGAGTTGAAGGTCCTGAACACCTTTTCCTTTTCTTGTTGGTCAAGAGGTTTCTCTTGCAAGTGAAAGGAACTAGAACTATATTGCCACAGGGCTACATAACTGCATCCATTCTAGGGATTTCAGTGTAATTTTATCAAAAACTCATCCTCAATTGAAATAGTTATAACACTATAAAACTGTGAAGAGAACAGAATCCTGGAATTGTCCATGTGAGAAATGGGCCTAATTCTATTTCACCTAATGGTTCAGTAGCTTCTTGCTGGATGGCTGGCTAAGTTGCATTAATTTTACTCTCTGTTGCTTAGGTTATCCAGTGCTGGCTCCTGCTGCTTATTATGACCAAACAGGTGCTCTTGTCGTGAACGCAGGGGCTCGGAACGGCCTGGGGGCCCCTGTGCGCCTTGTAGCCCCCGCTCCTGTCATCATCAGTTCCTCTGCAGCACAAGCAGGTAAGTCCTACTTGTGTGCACGTGGGTCCCATTCCTCTCATTGGAGAAGGAGATGATCTTGTAAGTGATGTTCATGTGCTCCGCTGCAAGCATACAGGCAGTGATGACACACTTGCCCTCACTGAGATCCATTGGAGGGGTTGTTTTTGAGAACTTTCTCTATGCTCAGTGTGGGCTTAGTTGAAAACGTGTAAATGGCAAAGGGAGTATAGAACAGCATTCTGTGTGTTTTTGCAAGATTTCATTATTAGTAGGGACCTACCTAATTCATGAGGGATTGCCCCCCAATTTCACAGTCCTAAGTGCAGCATCGGTCTTCATTTCCATGGCAGACCATGATGGGCCTCTGGCTGAGGGGGCCCTGGAAGTCCCTCCGCATCCCTCCCTGGCCTTCTGTCAGTCTCCGGGGAGGGGCAGGATTTCTGGGGCCCTTGCTTGTTTTTTAGCCTTTTTTTGTGGTCCTCACCCTTTTGGGGGGGACTGGGCTTTTTCTTGGGGGACCCATCAGATTCACAAAATCACAAGTTTTGTAGGTCCCTAATTAGTGAAATAATTTGCAAAACCTCGTGATGTTACAATTTTAAAATACTTGTGATTATAATCAGCTGTTTGAACATGTCCCAAACTGTTTGAAACTATTGCCTCTGTGATCTGAAATTCTCCACATTTGTTCTCCACAGATCTATCAAAAATGCAGTGTTTATTTTGTTTTTCTTTTAGCTCCAGGAACAAAAACAGTCAGCTTGACACTACAGTCATTAGTGTTGCATGTTTGTGTTTCAGGCACAGCAGGGGAGTTGTATTTATCATAAAATCCATTAGAAACAGTTTCCAACTGTGGACCTATTGACTTAAAATGTTCAGGACTTTGAGGCAGGGACCATCTGTCTGTTCTGTGTTTGTACAGCACCTTGCACACTGGGGTCCTGACACGTGCTCTGGTTGATCTCTAGGTCTTGCTATTATTTCCATTGGTCTTCAGATTTAACAGGAAATTAATTTGGGGGCCAAGTTCAAGCTGATAGTTGCCCCACTAAATTAGGGATCAGAAGAAGGTAGCAGTTGATTTTGCAACCTTTCATGCATAACCCTTCACAAATAGAGAGTGGCCTTTAAAAAGGGACACTCAGATACAGTTGTTAGAGATCTGAGGGGTCTCCTTATTCTAGCAGGCTAGTTAATAGCATGGTTACAAGTTTCAAAGTAAATAAAAGGGAACTTGTAGTTTTTAGACTTGCTCAAAATGGATTTTTTTTAAACTGTACGTTTTGTTTTGCTTTGCTACAGCAGTTGCAGCAGCTGCAGCTTCAGCTAACGGTGCAGCTGGTGGTCTGGCAGGAACAACAAATGGACCATTTCGGCCTTTAGGAACTCAACAGCCTCAGCCTCAGCCCCAGCAGCAGCCCACCAACAATCTGGCCTCCAGCTCATTTTATGGCAACAACTCTCTAAGCAGCAATTCCCAGAGCAGCTCACTCTTTTCTCAGGGCTCTGCCCAGGCTGCCAACACTTCACTTGGCTTTGGAAGTAGCAGCTCACTTGGTGCCACACTGGGGTCTGCACTGGGAGGCTTTGGAACAGCAGGTAGGAATTGTGCCACTAGGAGTGGGCGAAAAGGAAATGGTTTTAGACCAAACAAAATGGGTGATTTATATTTTCAGTGATAATGCTACAAGAAGGCACTAGCTTATATAAACTGTTATAACCCTGTTTCAGGATTATACGAAGTAGCCATATTAGGTTAGATGGAAATTACCCCCTAGGCATCTCTTGCCTTGGAGCGTATGCTAGTTTTTTTTTTTCTGTGTAGCCTATAAGAGATACCAGATTAAGAAATACTACCGAACAAACTTGGTATTAGGTTAGCCAGCCTCTTGTGACTGATGGCTAAATTGTAGGGGCTGGCTATACTGAGGGATGCATATACTAGGGTGGATAAAAAGGGTTATTTTTAAATAAATAAAATCAGATTTGCAAGTTACTAGGATAAGTTTTATTTACATAAAATTCACTCATTTTCCTTTCTTTTTAACATCAACCCACTTAATAATTGAGGTCTTAAACATAGGCTTGCCACAATTTTAATATCTTCAAATGATTTCAGATAAATAGCTGGTAGAAGTAACTAGGTAAGCTTCTGCAATTCAAGTTTTCTGAAGTGCTAAATCATGTTTTGACAGCAGTAACCTCTCCTCCACATAGAGAGACAATATTTTCCACTTTAGTTTGTTCTGTTAGTTCAGTTCAGTGACTGTTTATACAAAGCTGAGAAACCAATATGCAATTGTAAAGCAGAAAAGCTTAGCTATGGATAAAAATTGTGAGAGAGGATGTGTACTAAAAATCTTAAAGCGATTGCTCCTAGTTATCATAACCTTCATTTTCCCCCAATACTTTCTGTCAATAAATCCATCTTTTAAATGCAGAACAATTTTAATTCTTAATGTCCAAGTTATTTTTTATGATTAACAAAAAAGCAATTTCAAATCTTTGTACATTTTATAAATGAACTCCAGTTTCCATACCAAAAAAGATTTACACAAATAGAATCATGGCAAAGTGGGGCTGGAAGAAGACCTTGGGAAGTCGTCTAGTTTAACCCCTTGCTCAAGGCAGGATCTTCCCAGTCTAAATTATCCTTAGCTAAGTGTTTGTCTACCCTGTTGTTAAACTTCCAAAGATAGAGGTTTTCACAACCTCTCTGAGCGGTCTTTCCCGATGCTTATCCAACCTCAGAGTGAGAGAGTTTGTCCTAACACCCGATTTAAATTTCTCTTCTTACAACATAAGATTTCCTCGTCCTCTTCTCTGTCCTTGTCCTTTCCTATGTGGCCACAGAGAATATTCTGTCAGCATCCTACCTGTAATCACCCTTCAGATATATAGGATGCATCAAATTCCCCCCCCTCAGTCTTCTCTTCTCTGAACTAAATAATCCCAGTTCACCCAACCTTTCTTCTTAAATCATGTTTCTTAGACCTCCTAAATAATTTTGTTGCTCCACATGGGACTCTTTCTGTGTATTTCCTGAAATGAGAACTGGACATGGGCCTCACCAATGCCAAACAGAATAAAGGTTCACTTTTCTTGATTTGCTAGTGGCACTCATACTAATACAACTTGGTGTGGTATTAGCTTTCTTTGCATCAAGAGCATCACTGTTTTGTATTCAGCTCATGGTCCACTGTAATCCATAGGCCCTTTTCTGTATTTCTGTTCCCGAGACTGTATTTCTGCATTTAATTGTTCTATCCTAAATACAGAATTCTGTACTTGTCTTTACTACATTTCATTCAGTTAATTTTGGATAGCTTTTCCATTTTATCAAGGTGATTCTGAATCCTAATCCTATCCTCAGAAGTGTTCCCCCAGCTTGATGTCAACTGCTGATTTGCAGTGTGCATACTCAGTCCCATCCTCCAAATCGTTAATTAAGATCTTAATACCAGACCCAGGACAGACCCCAAAGGAAGTCTACTTAGGGGTGCACCAGTACAGATTTTGTGGGCTGATACCGATGGCTGATTATTAATAAGCTATATCAGCCAATACTGACGTGCAGCCTGGCAGCTTGGAGAGCAGAGTCTGGCTGGTAAGTCTGTTGGGGGAAAGGGGATTGGGGGAGGGAGATTGAGGCCCCCGTGGTGAGGGAGGGAGTGAGCAGGGCAGGGACAGGTGGTGCCCAGCCAGGTCTGTGCACAGGGCGAAAGCAGGTCTCTGCTGTGGGGTGGGCCTGGGGGTGGTGCTTAGCTCTTTCCAACAGGGAGGTTGGGCCAGGGCTGCACTGGGAGTGGGGGCTAGGGCAAATTCTGAGGTGGCTGTAACCCACCCCATAGCGCCTCCTCCCAGCGCTGCCATTGCCCATCCTGAGTGCTGTCCCGGCCCAACCTCCCCAGCCAAGAAGAGCCTGGCACTGCCCTGGCCCCAGTCCGCAGCAGCAGCCCACCTCTGTTCTGCGCACAGGTCTGGAGGACGTATGCCCTGCATGTCTCCCCCAGCGGTGCATGCAGCAGCAGGAGCCATGCCCCTGGACAAGCCAATCGTGGCTCCATCCTGCGTCCCGCCCCACCCCACCCCACCCAAGCTGGGCAGCCCCTGCCCCAGCCCCACTTGCTCCTTCATCATGGGGACCTTGATCTGCCCCCCTCCCCCATACCCCTTCCTTCCCCACCCAGACTTACCAGCCAGACACTTCTCCAGGCTGCCAGGCTGGCCGTGTGCATACTGTGGCTTTGTGCGTGCATGTGGCCTTATCAGTGACATTATCAGCCACGTAAGTCAAGAAAAGCCAATTACCAGTAATGCCAATTTTCCTTTTATTGCTGCCGGTATGATATAGACTGAAGTATCAGTTGAGGTTGTGGGTGTTTTTGGCACTCTTTGCAAAAATGTTGCTGCCCCCTGCTCTAGAACACTTCCTAAGGTCATAAATTTAAAAAATAAAAAATTATGTACTAAAAATGCATCGTTTTGCTATTTTCAGACAATGAAATGTGAAAATTTAAGACTCCAAATGTATATAGATTAAAATATCAGGAAGTATCAATGGTTGTCCAGTGAAAACCAGTCTTGCTTGAAGAAAATGAATAAAAAGTACAAAGGCAAAACAGTGTTAAAAACATGGATGATTTGAATCAGGGTTGTTCCTTTGCTGTTTTAAATCAACCAATTTTAATTATAATTTAAGTCAGTGCTTTATGGCTGATGCATGCTTCCCACTAAATTATGGTAAAAGCAGTCTTGAGCCATGCACACAGGTTGGCATAGCCTGTAGTGGACATGCTGATACATTTTTGTCTTTATTACCCATATCACCAACACACCTATTATCTTAAACAACTTGTATACTTTTTTTTTCTTTTCTCTATTTTAGTTGCAAACTCTAACACTGGTAGTGGCTCCCGCCGAGACTCGCTCACAGGGAGCAGTGATCTGTACAAGAGGACATCTAGCAGTTTGACACCTATTGGACACAGTTTTTACAATGGCCTTGGCTTTTCCTCTTCTCCTGGACCTGTTGGCATGCCTCTTCCCAGTCAAGGACCTGGCCATTCTCAGACTCCTCCACCTTCCTTATCCTCACATGGATCTTCTTCAAGTTTAAACCTGGGTAAGAGGCATTATGCTGTTGACAGATCATTGAAATGATTGCATCAGTGGGTTCTGGGTTTACTTTCCCTCCTTGAAAATTAAGCAACTTTGTCAGCTGTTGGCAACACTTTTAGGTTGCAGGCCAGAGCGACCCAGTTCAGGTCAGAGGCAGGTGGGTGGCTGCGCATGAAGATTCAGCCACCACTTTTCCTTGTGGCAGCCCTGGGATTGCACCTACAGCCAGTATTTACTGTGGCAGAAAGAGAGAGAACCTGCTGCTGAAACCTTTCTGTTGCTGAAGCCCCATATCTGCAAGTCAGATAAAATGGCTCTATGGACCATACCCATTCCCTGGGCCACTGGTTGACAACTGCTGAACTTTATCATTTTTAGGGCTAGGTGTATTCTGGGGCACTGTTCAAACATGATACTTTTGTGGCAGGCTTTCAGTTTCGGAGAGCCAAGTTGGATAACACACTGAAATGAGAACTAGGACATCTGTATTGTATTACTAGCCCTGCCAACGATTTTTATAAGAAAAATGGTAGATTAGCATGCACCTCCATGCTCTAAAAATGTGTAGTGGTATCTGGAGCACCATTTTAACTTTCTGTTATGGTTTGTATAGCTGTGCAATCCAGTGATTTCACATTGATGTGGCCTAATGTAAGCAAAATGATGATGGGCTCTTAATTTAGTATACTGCTTTATGACATCCCTGACCATGGAAGACTTTAACTCATATTAACTCTGTAAGAAATGACTAGTGTTTTAATTGGTGCCAAGAAAAAAAATGAGATAAGAGGTTCGGTATTTTGTTCAGGCTTTTGCTTGTTCTGACTCTTTCTTGAACATATGTCCAGATCATCTAGTCCCTATAATATTTAGAAGAAATCATTGTATGCAGGTGCATTTTACCTAGATTTTAATAGCATACTTAACTGTATTGTATCTAGAGGACTTTACCTCAGTTGCTGGGGGCTGCAGGGGGGTGGTCAGGAAGGCCAAGGCGGAGATGGAACTGGAACTAGCTTCCTGGATCAAGGACAACAAGAAGTCCTCTTTTAAATACATAGGGGGCAAAAAGAAAGTACCGGGTAACATGGGGCCCCTTCAAGACATGCTAGGAAATCTGGTTGTTGCACCAGACGACAAAGCTAACTTATTTAACGACTTCTTTGCCTCCGTTATCCTGAGCAGGGACTGATCAGCCCCCCTCTCAGGGGAGGTATTTAAATCAGCAGGTCCGGACGAACTCCACCCCAGAATGCTGAGGGAATTAGCAGAGGTCATTGCGGGACCCCCGGCACGGCTTTATGAGCGCTCATGGTGCTCTGGTGTGGTTCCAGAGGACTGGAAGAGGGTCAATGTGGTTCCCATTTCCAAAAAGGGGAGGAAGGAGGACCCAGGAAACTAGAGGCCAGTTACTTACCTTGATCCTGGGTAAGCTTTTTGAGAGAATTATCCTGGTGCATGTCCATGAGGGGCCAGCAGGGGAGGTTATGCTGAGGGGCAACCAACACGGATTCATTAGAGGCAGGTCCTGTCAGACCAACCTGGTGGCCTTCTA
>NW_017728940.1:3972199-4009531 GCF_001723895.1 Crocodylus porosus | reverse complement strand
CCCCAGTACTCTTTCCTGCCATGGCAGGGGGTCGGACTTGATGATCTGCTCAGGTCCCTTCTGACCCTACCAACTATGAAACTATAAAGCTATGTGCACAGAGGGGTGGTTATATAGTAACTGAAGGTGAGGTCTGAGTTTTCATGTTAGAGGTGCTTATATAACATTTTTTTGTTGTTGCGGGGGTTGAATACATTTGAACAGACTTTAAGCTTTATCTTTTATATATTTGTAAATTACTTATCAAACGGACAGCTAATGCTGAGCAGTAAATCAATGTGGAACATTAGATTAAGAGCTGAATCGGAGTCAGTCTGGCACAAGGGCAAGTTTGTTGGTCTCTTACCAAACAAGCAAAAGGGAGCATTTCCCATCCAGTAAATTTAAGAAATAGAAAGGGTCAGTCAGTCCAAAAAGTAACAGTAGAAAGAGAGAAGGGACACCAGAAACAGTCAAGGGTAAGCTTACATGCATTAAAGGACCTGTTACCATATTTATAAAAGTAACTAGCAGTGGACTACAATGGATCACTTGTAGAAGAGCATCCCTGCTCCGTTGCTGAAGTTCTGCCCCCAGACAAGTGCTCAATAGCCAGTTTTTTTTTCTGCCCTGCAGTTATCCAGAATGAGAGAGAGTCTGGTATAAAATGGGCTTGTCCTTTTGTCTTAAACTTTGTGAAAGACGACTTAGATTTTTTTTAGCTCAGTTTGATTTATAATGCAAGCTCCAGTCAGGCAGTTGAAATTTTAAATAAGATTTTTCCACACGTTTCTTTAGAGAGTACAGAATGGGATATAGGGATTTGCAACATGCCTTGAGTGAAAGCTCTCACCATGTTTATTGATCAGTAGTTCACTTTGGCTTTGGGGATGAAACAAGTTTTAATAATCTGTTGCCACCGAATACATCATCGTTGTTTAGGGTCAGCTGGAGACTGGCTCCCTTCTCTACTCTGGTGTTTGATATCAAAACTTTTCTGATGGGGATAGCAACGAATTTTAAAATCTAGTATTAAGGATACATGAGTCAGTTACTGGGGATTAGCAAACCACATCTGTTCCCAGAGGGAAATTGGAGAAGCCAAGTGTAGAACAATGCTGGCTTGAGGTACTCATGAGTTACCATATTTACCCAAATCCAAGGTGGCTTTGAATTTAAGATGACCTTAGAATCTATTCTGTGGTGACCAAAGATAACTTTATTAGATTCTAATAATTAGATTCTAAATGTGGAAAATTATAGATATGTTACAATTTTTCCATGCCTCTCCCCTGCTGTGCCCCCAAACTGCCGCTCCCAGGCAGCTACCCCACTCCAGTCCCCAGTGCCATGCAGCTCACACAGGCTGCCCCCAGCTGGGGACCAGCAGCTGAGAGCAACAAAGCAGTGGTGGGGTGTGGCAGTAGTGTCTTTTGTCTGGCGCACAGCACAGCTGGAGCCCGTGGTACAAACAGGCCCGGGTTGTGACACAGCTCAGGTGAGCCCCCCAGGAAGAGAGTGGCACCGCCCCAGCCTGTTGTGGCCCGGTGTGCAGATCCAGGGGCATGCACCCCCGTGCCCCCCTGGGCTGCGTTCCCCACCTCCCCATTCCTTGTCTGTGCAGGGCCCAAGTCCTGGGCGAGCCACCTGAGCTCCAACCCTCACCTGGCCTGCCTGGCTGGGGCCCCATTCCTCTGGTGGCATGGGGCGCAGAGGGGGAATCGTCCCACTTGCCTGACTGGGCACAGGGGCAGGGGGCACACCTCAGCCCAGCCACATATGCCCTACCAGTTGTACATCCTGCCACTCCCAATCACGGAGCCTGTGACAGTCGATTTCAGTCTGGGGAAGCTCGGCCCTCAGACTGAGATCAGCTGTCAGGGGCTCTCTGATCGACTGGTAGATTGCAGTCCACCGGTTGGTGACCACTGCTTTAAAGTATCTGATTTTCTGTCAAAGCTATGATGATGTGTATTCATCAAGCTGTTTCTTTCTGGAATTGTAAAGTCATCTTATAGTTATCCAGGTAATAAAAAGTACTGTGAACTAGAAGCATGCAGAAAACTAGAACTCTTGGTTCCAAAATGATACCTTTTATTAGACCAACTGGGAAATCACAAGAAAATTGTCCTTTTCTGGAAGCTTTCAGGATCAAAGTCCCTTTGTCAGGCTCTGGGAAAAGTATTGATGGTACAAGATGATAAACGTCACCATAGGTAGGAAATAAACTTTTTTTTAAATTTTTAAACAATAAACGTTTTTTGTATGTCGTCTTGTCTCAGACCAACACAGCTACCAAGTACACCCCTGTGAACTATAGGTAAACTCTTACTTTAAAAGGCAAGAATGAGGGCTAAAAGAGGGAGTTCCTGGATGGGAACAGGGATAATTAAAATTAGGTAAGAATACCATCTCTTAAAAATACACTGTTGAATTAAGCAAGGTACAGTTATTGTAACCCAGCCTCCGTGCACTTTGTTTTCTGTGTACAGTCTTACTGCATTATTGTTCTTCCTGTTGCTTCTGAATTTGCGCAAAATAATTAATGTAAGAGCCTCATATTTGCATTGAAAAGCCTCTGCATTTTGCAGAGGAGAAACAGCTGTCAAATATCGGAAGTTGACACCTCATGGCTCTGGGTGGGTGGAAACCTTGCATTTTAAGGGCATGTATAACATAACAGGGGCCGTAATGTGCAAATGTAATACATGGTAATCTCTTTGTAGGCCTGTAAAGAATTCTTAGTTGAAAAAAAAAAAAACCCCATGTACCTTTTATTGGTTGGATCAGGGCTGTCCGGCCTGTGGCCTTTGAGCGGCTAACCTGCTACTGTGGGCCCCAACAGCCACCTCCTACACTACTTTTGGCAGAGGAGAGCCTGGAGGCCTATGCACTCCTGGTGCAACCCACATGATTGGGGTGGAGGAGGGAGTAGTGAGTCATGTGCCATTTATGCAGCCTGTACAGCAGGGAGGAACCTGGGGGACCGTTCCCACAGAGTGCAGCCCATGTCCGTGCCAGAGTTAGGCAGCTCTGGATTAGGTTTTAATGCTGTCTATTCTTCTGTGACTAGTGACATACTTCAGGGCTCTGTAGTAGATAGAACAATATAGCCTTTCTCCTGTGTGATCTGCAGCTGAGATGGAGTCCCTAGTGGGTATTCCTGCCCATCATCACAACTTGAGAGGCTGGCTGAAGACTCCATTTTTTTTGCTTTTTAAATAGGATCCTGGTATCCTCTAGTGGACAGTTGCTGCATATTGCCCCTCCTCTCAAGGTCATTGTATTCAAGAGCAGCATTTATTCTGTGTTCAGTTGCTCAGGGCTGTGTTTTCATAATTCCTCTTCCTTCTCTTTCTTCTGAGAAGTAGCTTGGATTATAGCAGTTCTTCTGTTGCAGAGCAGCCTGAGATCCTGGAAGTGAAACAGTTCTCAAGCATTACTTCCAGAAGCAGCTTGAGCAGCCTGACTGCAGACCCCCTGCCCTCCCTTCTCCTGAGGATCTTGACTCTCATTCCTGTCTAGATGGCTTCTTTGAATACAGTGGTTCCATCTGATTAATATCCACCCTACCATGTCCCAAACGGCACTGAAAAACAGTTCAGCAAAAAGGATGGTGCCCCAGCTGGTTAAACTTGTTCTGTGTTTGGGATTAGTATCTTCTGCGTCAGATCTCACCTACCATCCCAATGAAAGGGCAAGGAACCCACCTTTCTTGTACTACTCATTCATAAATTCTTCCCTGACTGTGCCAGATCTTTTTAACAAGTTTTCTCTTTCTTACTCAATCCCCACATTGACCAAGCCTAAGCCATACCACCTTCCGTATTCTATGATGAGTATTGCGTTCTTGACCCATTGTGATATCGGTCCACTTTGGTTGATGCATTCTGTTCTGATTTACTATAATTTGTGGCATGGGGCACTGAATGAAAACGTCATCTGCAGAGACAGTCTAGAAGAAGCCCCAGTGGATGGCACTGAACTGCTCCCAAGGATTTAGAATGCAGCCAAGATAATACTGCATTATGCTTGTTCTAGGAACTCAGGATCTCTCTTAATGGGGGTTTTTCAGCTCCACTCGACAATGCTTTCAAACTTAGTGCAACAGAAAAATACTTGATCAATAGCAGGCCACATCACGGCTTCCTGCAGCAGCAGTTTTGACGATGAAACCTTGAACTACCAGTGCTGCTCCAGCCTAGAGAGGAGGTTGAGAAACTTGGTGACATCTAGTCTGCTGCTGCTGATAAATGGACCCCAGAAAAAACTCATTGGATACCCCAAGATGTTCTCATAATCCCATTTGCCCTATTTTAAACTGATAAAATCCATCATCACAGTTGCTTCTATTCAGAAACAAGATGGCAAAGCTGTAGTGTCTCCTACCCTGTGCTCCCTTTTCTCCCTTCTGCCCTACAAGTAAAGGTTTATAATATGCGTTTTTATATTTTTGGTATTCAACAAGATGCAGGGTTTTTAGTATGTCCTTGGTTTGTCCTTCCTCAAAGGAAAAATCAGTTTTTTGAATAAAAACATCATCTATATACCGTCTTTATACCAAATTAGCCACAGGAGACTTAGTCTGAGTGTTATACAAAAAAGCAGATGTTTGTAAGTAGAATCAGGAAGAGCTGCTGTAACTCATATTCGTGGCTCAGCCCTGGGTCTTTTTGCAGCTGAGACACTAACTGATTCAGCGAGGCATTAGCTTTCCTAGGTGATGGCTAGTTTGTCAGGTGCTAGAATGGACTATCAAGGCAGGGATTCTAAAAAGAATGAAATCTAAATAAAAAGTATTTAGGGGGAGGGGACACCGCTGAGAGAGGGGAAGGAGTGGGTTGAATAAGTGAGTACCAATTTAAATAAGACAATTAACTCTTATGTTCCTCAGTGTGTTATAAAAGCTAATCCAGGTAATGGCATAAGATCTATAGTCTTTGAGTCCATACACTGCACAATCCAGCCTGCGTATGATTTTATATTCTAAAGTTCACGTTCAAATCCGTTGTTAAAGTTTTGTTGTTTAAGAACAGCTACTTTGAAACACCACGTGAGTCTGCAGTGTGATGTATCTACACACAAGGCAACGTTTTGTGTTGCATCAACAGGAGCATTAGGTGTAAGTAGGCTTGGCAGGATTTGATTTTTATTGGTAAAAGTTGATAAACATAGATTTTGCCTCACACTCTGAGACTGACAAAAAAAATATTTCCATCATTAATAACTTAAACTTATAGAAAAGGGGACATAAGAAAAATGATGGCTGATAGAGTGTGTGACGACAGAGAGAGCAATCCTACAGAACCATGCTGATCGTAGTTTGGACTGCAACTCCCAGAAACCCCAGGGGATTGGGAATAGAGGAAGAAGAAGTGACAAAACGGACAAGGTCACTGCAGGCGAGTGGAGCTGGGACTAGTGGTAGCTCTGCTGCTCAACTGGTGGCAGTCCTAGACTAGTTACTTTTTATTCATTTATGGATATTTACTTTTTCTATTTTAACATAATTGTATAACACTTTTAACAGTATACTGTCATTACTAAACTGTTTGTCCCCATACCCTTCATTTCACGCAGTCCTGAAAATTTAAATGAATAAAAATTGAAGTAGATGCTTAAAAATAAACATCAGTATTATCCATCAAAATTATTAAAACATAAAAATCAAATTCTCCCAAGCCTTGATGTAAGACATGGGTGGAGATTCAGCACTGGTTAGGCCTAATTAGAGTATTGTTTACCGTTTGGGTAGACCTCAGCAATGCCTTTTCCCACTATCCTTTGTGGATTCCCTTGTATTTATAACCTCTGTCCTCTATGAGTCCATTTACAGCATCTAATAAAGTAGGGTCCTAGAAAGCTTATGCTTCTCAGCTACTTAGTCTCTGCCTGACTTCAGAGTAACAAGGCTACCCTTATCTTGTGTAGCTGCCATTCAGGCCGTTGGCACCAAACTGTTACAGAGGCAGTGGTGATTCTGATTTCCCAGTGTTCTTCAAGAAGTGTAAATACACTGTTCCTTAGACCTTCTCTTCCTAAGATCCTATTGCAGAAGTAGGAACAAATAATACACTACTGGCTAATGTCTTATCTGGCCGTAAGTTGTTTTCATTATGAAGTGGAAGGCGATCTCGAGTTCGGTACAGGATGTAATGCATTTGAATGCCCCTTTCAGGGTCACGCTATACTTAACACATCCTGAAGACAAGTTGCAGAAAATCAGTTGTTGATATCTCCTGCCCTCTCCGTCCCTTTAGCATATGCTTCTTGCAGTTAACTGAAATTATGGGAGCTTGTACAGACTGCTAGAGCCCTCCTTAATCCTTCTAAGAAACTGGGATGTCTAGGGTGATACCAGGAAAAAAAGGTTGTGGTTTCCTGGCTCAGTATGAACAAAGGCACAGTAATAGTCTCTTACACATTTTTTTTGAGAAATAGATGTCAGACATTCCTGTTGCGCATGATGAAGACAAATGATGGCCTCATGGAGAATGACCACCAACTCAGGAATTAATCTTGGATACAGCCAACAATAATTTTCCTGCTATTGAGTCAGTTCTTAGGTTCTTGATCAAATGTGAACCGTGTTCCTAGAAAATAACACTGGTTGGAAAGCCCAAAAGAAGCTGACCAGGCAAGTAAATTGTTCCCAAAGGAGTGGGAATTCAGCTAGCCCATTTTTAATATCTTGACTTGCATGTGGCATTTTGTGTGAGGGACCTGCTTCATAATGTTCTTGGGAAAGTAAAAATTGCTCTATCCATTTTTGTTCCAAGCCCTGGCATTTCCAGCCTGGGGAAAAAATTATTCTCCCTGTGGGGAGGCTTTCAGATGTGTGCCTCAGTCTTGTTTTCTTCTCAACAATACTATACTTTGAGTTTTTTTCCAGGCACTGTGCTCCTTACACCTATGTGCTGGATGTACAGATCCCTTTGATAGGAATTTCTTTCTCTGCTGCTTAGGTAGAATGCTGTTCAAGTGAGTAATTTTCAGGAGCTGTCCAGGAGAGGGAGCCTTTATAATGGGTGAAAGTGCTCTTAAGGTGACTGAAGCTGAGAGAGGTGATGAGGCCACTGTGAGAAATATACAGAAGTAGTGTTTTATTTCCCATTAAAACTTGCATGCTTCTAAATATACGATGATATTCCCTACTGCCACACTTGGTTACCATCTGAAATGTCATTTTGGCACAGGGGGAAAACCTTTAGGATATTTCTGAAAAGCAAAAAATATCTTTACTGTTGCTCATCTAAGCCGTTCCCAGTGAGACATGCATTTAAAGCGATGGAGAAGAGTCAAACATCATTTTGAATATGATTGTATCAGTTTCTCTTTCTAGTAAGACCCAAGAGTGCCATAAGTGTGAATTTGAAAAAAAAATAGTTCATTTCCTTTGTACACTTCGCAGCACTTTTTAATTTAATCAGCTTATTTGTCTTTCACATAGCAAAGGGAGAGAGAAAACCAGTAGAAAAGCAGGAAAACATAATGTAAAACCTCAGAAGGTAGTGGGGTAGCTCAACCAATGGAACTGACAGCCAGATTTAGATGCCTTTTCACAGGGCCAGAACCAAAATGTCATGCAAGTTCTGCTCTCTGTTGAAATCTGTAAATCGTTCTGCCTCAGTGTGGCCATCCGAAGTCAAAGAGCTAGGTTTAAACGCAGTCCTGGACAAACTTTTCTGAGACAGTTTGATCAGTTTGTCATCTTACGCTGTTGAAGCCAAACCACATCTGGAACACAAATGGCACCGAAATAAATCTTGCGTGCAGTTCCCGTATCTGTCTGTTGGCCATCACTCGGGTATGCAGCGTTAGCTTTTTGAAACGTGCTTTACTTCTGTGATCCCCAGGAGGCCTAACAAATGGGAGCGGCCGTTACATCTCCGCTGCTCCTGGAGCTGAAGCCAAGTACCGCAGCGCAAGCAGTGCCTCCAGCCTCTTCAGCCCCAGCAGCACGCTGTTCCCTTCATCTCGTTTGCGCTATGGGATGTCTGATGTCATGCCCTCTGGCCGAAGCAGGCTGCTTGAAGACTTCCGCAATAACCGGTACCCTAATTTACAGCTGAGAGAAATTGCGGGGCACATCATGGAGTTCTCCCAAGATCAACATGGATCCAGGTAGGGCTAGAAACAATGTACAGTGGGAAACTTTGGGGGCTGTCATTTCTTGATTAGCTTGGTTTGCAGTTAGCATTAGAGCTGAAACAGAAGCGGTGCAGAGATACAGTAACTGAAATCAAACTGCATTTTGCTCTGTTTTGATGGCTTTTGCCATCATTGCTTTTTCCAGATTTTTTCCTGAAAATAGGAGCTTTTTATTTTCATAATTACTTCAGTAGTCCTGCTGGCATTGATTAACCCTTCTAGTTGTCAAAGGGCTCCCTGTACCAGGATGTACTTTGCATGAAGTGGGGAGGGCACATTGAGTCAGTATACTACCATATTTTCTTGCATACAGCATGTACTTCCCTCCCTCCCAAATCAGCTTTCCCTCTTCTGCCCCTTCCTTCCTCAAAAAATTGGGGTGCATGCATTAATCAGGGAAGCTGTCGTCTTTGCTGGAAAAGCAGCAGACCTGGAGATGCTGTGTGTGGCATGCAGCTCTAAGATGGCTGCCACTTGTCTAGTTTGGCAAATTTAGGAGGTTGGAGTCCTGGTGAGCTGCTAGTGTACTATGTTGATGAGACTTGTGATGCTGAAACAGCACTTTATTTACAGGAACTTACAGTAAGGAACTAACATGCTAGTGTCCTTGCAAGGGTGTGGAGCTTAACCTTGTGTGACATTAGGGTAAGACTTCCTGGAAGCAGGGTATCCAGGAAGTGTGGCATCCTCTGCCACATCAGGATGTTCCTGCTGCCTCGCCCAGACTGGATGCCACACTTCCTAGATGCTCTGTATTCCCAAGAGGACTTACACTCATGCAGTTAGCCATAAAGCTGGAAAAATCATTTTATGTCTATATTCTCCCTTCCAAAAACAAGGTATGTTTTATGGGGGAGGAGATGAGTGTTGTATGTGAGAAAAAATTGTTTTTATGTTTGGTTGGTGTCTGTGAGAACATAAGGTATTTATGCTTTGTTGAACCATCACCTGGAGTCTCTGAAGGACGTTCGTATATGACTAGTTTTAAGTAGGAAAACAACTTACGGGGCCGCTAAATGTGTTTTTGGTAACGTGTACTTTGCAATAATATATGACAGTGACCTTTTAAATTATGACATATCAATCTCATTCCTTAGGTTTATTCAGCTGAAATTGGAGCGTGCTACCCCAGCAGAACGTCAGCTTGTGTTCACTGAAATCCTCCAGGCAGCTTACCAGTTGATGGTCGATGTGTTCGGAAATTATGTCATCCAGAAGTTTTTTGAAGTGAGTTTTTTGTTCCCTTCTTTGCTGGTCCCTTTGAGCGGCTAAATCTAAGGTATTGAAAGGCTTCTGGGAGAACACTGTAAAAACCCTGCCACTAGAATAAAGGGGAAGAGATCTCCCAGTATTGACAGTGTCACTTTTCTGAATGCGGCTAAATCACCTCTGCTGGTGTGACTCAGACCTGATGCTTTTCAGAACTCCTCTAAAGAGCATATTTTTGCCTTTGGGAAACACCAAATGTCAAATTAAGAAAAAATTCTCCCATGAGACAGTACCTAGAAGCTTCTACCAGTCTTTCACTTTCCTCTGTTTCCAAGGGCACATGATGTCGCTATTGTGAATTGTTGATACACTCAGCATATTTTGTACAGAGTATAGCCCTCTCTAGAGAACTGCATCTTAACAAAAATATGGGATTACATACTTCTGGGTTCTAGTTAGGAAGGAGCCCTTTTTTTTCATAGGGACCTAAGAATGAGGTGCCCAGCTTTCCTTTAATCAGAGTTTGTGCACTGAATTATCCATGGCTGCTTTGAAAATACTGTTTTTTGGCAATGGCCCATTTCCTCACCTTCTTTTTGAGACCTGGGTGTTATCACCAGCTCAGGGGAAGAGTTATAGCAAGCTGCTATCTTGGCAACACATCACTCAGTTAATCTGCAAGTCATGTTTTTATTTAATTCTGCTACTGCTGATTTTAGTGGCTCTTCAGGAATCAAAGCTAGGTAAATCATCCCAGTTCTTCCTGGAAACAGTCCACTCCTCCTCCATCATTCATAGTTGCAGTCAGAGCATGGACTGCATGGTCTTTCCAGTGACTACTTCAGTGTCACTCTGACATATGTACTGGCTGATTAACATAGTGTGGTATATTTAGCACCTTCCTCACTTCTTTTAAAAATAGAGTAGATTTGCACATTATTGACTGATTAAATCAGAAGTGCATAGCATACACTTCTGTAAGTAGTGCACCTATTTCATCAGACCCTTCACAGCATCTGATGAAGTACGTCTGCTGCTTCTGGAAAATTATGCATCTCTGATTTAGTTAGTTTGTAACAGGGTTAAAGTCATCTGGCCCCGCAGGCTGGGTAAGGAGCATGGGGTATGTCCACAGGGCTGGATTGGGACCATGGAGCAGCCCTATGCACCAGAGCCCGTGCACCTGCAACTCACGTAGTGCGCACTTTGGACCAGTCCTGTTCACTGTGCTGTGTGCAGTGCCTGTGGCATTGAGTCTGGCACTGGGACCAGCCACACATGCTGCATATGGCATGTGGCCAGGGCCACGACATGCCACATGTGGTATGTGATATCAGTCCAAGACATGGGGCTCCATGGGCCATATTTTTGACACCCATGCTCTATGAGGTGCAATCTACCCTGTCTTCTGCCTGAATTCAGACTGATATGACTAATGACTTCTTTCTTCTTTGGGAAATGTTAGAAGTTGGCTGACAAACCAACATATTTTCATTGTCTTGATTCGTCTCTGGAGAACATGAAGATTTTGAAAGAGGCTTAGCACACTGATACTGGCATTGGAATATTAGGCTAGATATGCAATTATTTCAGTGCGTTTCCCTCTGTTCCCGAGCACAGCATATCTTCACTCTGAACTTTTTGGAAAGGGTGGGATACAAATCTAATAAATAAAAATATGAGGGTTTTGTGCATGTGATAGTTATTATTTCTACACTTCTTTCTAGTTTGGCAGCTTGGAACAGAAGTTAGCATTGGCAGAACGCATCCGTGGGCATGTTCTTTCCCTGGCTTTGCAGATGTATGGCTGTAGGGTTATCCAGAAGGCTCTTGAGTTTATCCCCCCAGACCAGCAGGTAATTGTAAGTTTCAATTTTAACTTTCTTCTTGATGTTGAGTGTTTCTTGGTGATTGAGTCATTTTGTACACTTTTTGACCTGTGTTTTTGTCTGTCAGTGATCTTCCTTTTGGGCTGGTTTGTGGCATACCTGTTTGTTTCTTGTGCATGACACACACATGATATAGTTACTCGGTAAATCCACCGTGGATAGGAAGCATCATATTGTGCCATCTCACATTTAAAAGCTTTAACAGAGAATCAATCTCCAGCGTTTCCTCCAATCATATTGTAGTGTTGGTAGCTGAGGGTGTGGAAGGCAGTAGGGAATCTCTTGTTTCAAGGAATTTGAAAATGTTTTCCAACCAGTTCACAAGTTTTCACCTTCAGCATTCAGTAGGATCTTTTTGCATTAGAAAGTCAGAGTTGCTTTCTAGCTTCACTTGACATATGAAAGATTCCTTGTTCCTTTCAAATTTTTAGTCAGTCAGCCCAACTAGTGGATACATATGGGACATCCTAAATTCTCCTAGAAGATTGTTAGTAAAGTTACTTCTTCTCTTCTCTAGGATTTAATTAATGATGCATTTAAATAAGAAAAGTGGTATGTGAAACAGGTTTCCCAAGGAATAGCAAGTGAAGAACCTCAATTTAGGTCATTAGTCACTTGAGCTTTTAATAAAGAAAGTATCCCTTCAGGTTAAGAGAAAGCTGTTGCCTTTGCCTAGGTAGTTGTGTTTCCAGGAAAGGGGGTTTGGTGGCCCAGACAATATTGCTGTCACTCAAAGTATTTGTTGAAATAGCCCTCCAGAATAATAATAGGGAGTTTTTGATCCTGAAAATATCAACTTTTGCATTAGATACGATTGTGAAGTTTTGAACATCTTTGGCTCTGTGCCACATTTTACAGGAATAAAGCTGTTAGCCATAATATGTGCATTAAATTCCAGTGATAGGATTGCCTTTATCTTGCCTCCTGATAAGTCATTGCTGTCTTCCATTCCAGTGCTGGCTCCATTTCAGTGATGTATGAACTCGGTTCCTGTAGACTGTTTAGCCCTATACCATTGTTCTAGGAATTGTATCAGGGTTTTAAAATAGCATATAAGAATGTGTGAGAGAAGATTTTTGCCCTGTGGTTGTATGCTCCTTAACTGGACAGCTGCTCCACACCCACTTCGTAATTGTAAATAGGTTATTAGTGATCAGTTTAGCTCAGTAAGCTTTACTTAATAGCGTAATGTCAGCTGCATCAGATGTTAGAAGACTTTCTTTGGGGTAACCATAAGACAGACCTGTTCTTTACAGAAGTCTTTTCACCTGGCTTTAGCAGCAGTACTTCATCCTTTTTGTGTGCTGAGAAAGACTCTGTGTAAATATTTGTCAACCATGAATTCTGGTGGTGCTTTCTGTTCGTCTTTCTCTCTTCCCAATAGAATGAGATGGTACGGGAGCTAGATGGCCATGTACTGAAGTGTGTGAAAGACCAGAATGGTAATCATGTGGTGCAGAAGTGCATTGAGTGTGTGCAGCCCCAGTCTCTGCAATTCATCATTGATGCTTTTAAGGGACAGGTAAGTTCTTAAGAACCAAATAGTGAGCCTTACCATGTGTGTGTTTTAAATCACTTTGAGCATAAGCTCAGCAGCCATAACTCACTCTGACCTCTGCATTTTAGAATTTAATAATATTCTGCTTCCTATGTACACCAGTCAGAAGAATTGCATAATAAAATATGAGTAAGCACCTTTTCAATCGAATATGAGAGGTCCTTTTCTATGTAGGGCTAGCCCATTAGATCAGCCTTGCAAGAACTTATCTGCATGGGATACCACCTATATTTTGATGAATGCATAAAATATCACTTTTTCATCAAGTAAAGTGGCGAATAGATTTTGTAGCTGGGATAGTAACTCTTCTTTGACACATTTTTAAAGAAGATTTACAGTATTACCTTACCCAGGGGTCCATTTGTGGGCCAGAAATGTTTGATTTGCATCCAGAGATGAAGAGCTATGTCTGCTTCATTTCATTCTCAGAACTCCTCCCTGGCACACTTCCATAAATGGCACTCCAATGAATAGCCATTTAACTGTAGAGCAGACTTTATTCCTGTTATTGCAGCTCACTTATCTTGTTCTTTCCATTATACAAACCCTATTTTAAGAATTTCCAATTCTGCCAACATAATTGGCATTGAACTGAAGTTGAATGATACAATTTGGTTTGAAAGTGAGCTTTCTTTAATGCTAAGAGTTTTTCAGTCATAATATTGATTGCACTTTAAATTCAATTTAATGGTCAGAAAAGTGATAGTAAAAATAGCACTTTTTTATTCATTGACACTGCTCCAAGTATGTCTTCAGGTTGCATCTTATTTTACTAATGCGCCTAGAATTTTTCTACTGCTGCTGGAATGGCAGAGCTGTTCAGTTGTGAGGGAGGAAGTAGGAATTTTGTCTGACACATTCCTGTATAAACTTGTTGGCAAAGTTTGAAATGAAGAGCCTCTCAGTGGAGCATTAGTGAAAAACTGTCTGAAAGGCAAAGTATAGCTGAAAACTTTGATCCCAGGTTATGGCAGTTAGAAGAATTATCTTTGACTTGTAAACTGAGCAGGGCCTCCAGGACTTTCATATTGAAAGAGTAAATATGATGCCTCAAGACTGCTTCTCAGAATTTATCTGTACCAATTCTTTTTTGTGCTTGTTTAACTCAAAGGAGTGTTACTGTGGTTTTTATAGGGTGAGCAGGCTCCAGTGTATAATAATGCTGCTTTATGTTTGTTTTTAAGTAACTGAAAAGGATATTTTGCTTTAAACAAAGAAGGTGAATAGCAGCATTGCAATTAACAAGTCTTCTCAACCCATTCACATCCTGTTTGGAAGTGGGAGAAAAGGTTCTTCCAAGGCTATACTCGCTACAAACAATTTGAGGAAATTCAGTTACTGGTAAATGTGCTAGTGTCTTCAGCAAGCAAAGCACTCAATAAATTGAGGACACAAATACACTTAGCTGGCAGTGAACTTTTTTTTCTCCCTCTCTCATAGCTTGAAACCAGTTATATAGCCACAAACATGCAGTATTCCTACAGTGGAAATAAGTGTAAGCAGCCTCTTATTAAGCGTCTCTTAATACTTTTCATCAGTGGATCTCAAAGCACTTTACAAAGGAGGTATCATCACCCCTGTTTTACAGTTGGGGAAACTGAGATGCAGAAGGAAAGTAAGATGTCCGTGGTCACCCAGCAGGCTAGTGGCAGAGCTGGAATTGAGCCACAGGTCCTGTGCACCATCTCTTATGTTACATTGCCTTTTTATGCACTGTGATTAGAGAAGTTTGTGGCTTGATTTGGTGCTTTGACCTTTTTTTTGTGCACGCAAGAAACTGCCTCTTCAGTTTTGGAGGCAACTCATAAATGTTTTGCTTTTGCTTGCTCATGTCTATTAAATGCAGGTGTTTGCATTGTCTACACATCCATATGGCTGTCGTGTGATTCAGAGGATCCTGGAGCACTGTCTTCCTGAGCAGACTCTTCCCATCTTGGAGGAGCTCCATCAACATACTGAGCAGCTTGTGCAGGTAGAGTAATGGGAGCCTGCAGGCAGACTGCTGTAGAGCATTTTTAGTTACTACTTCACGTTACAGTTGCCCCAGTCTAGATTGAGGCCCTACCCTGTTGACTGCTATTCTAGTTTACAGTAAAAACCATCCTGGCCTCAAGGAGCTTACAGTGTAAGTAAGAACAGTGTGTAATGGGGTGTCAAAAACAACCTAGGAAGAAAACAGTGGTGACAACATGTTCTGTACCTGGTACACGTGTTGGAAGCATACGTTTTAGGTTTCTTAAGTAGGCAGATGAGATTTAGTGATTTTAATAAGTCTGTTTTACTTTGAGTGGTGCAGCACAGGTAGGATCTCAAGAATAGATTTAGAGGAAGGATGTGAATATCACTGAACTGTGTGTTTGTGTTTAGGGGTGGGTGTTACTGTGTTTTAGAACTGAGAGGAAGAGGGAGGACATTTGAAATAGTGCCTTTCCTGAAGCAGCTGGCCGGCCTATCAACATACTCCACAGTCAGTCATATTATTTTGAGTTATACTTGGTACAAAGCTACAGTAGTTTACATCACAGTAAAATTTTAGAATACGACTAACAATAGAAAGAGTGCTTATATGATTTAAGCAATAGTTGCTTTAGATAAATTATGGCATAATTATCGTGTAGCTTATCAAATGAATTAATGGGCAATGAAAGCTTGCTTGATTTGGTATTTGTAGTTGCTGTGCACGCTTACATTTTTTTGCTGTCTCTCAAACAGGATCAGTACGGGAATTATGTTATTCAGCATGTACTAGAACACGGGCGGCCAGAAGATAAAAGCAAGATTGTAGCAGAAATTAGAGGCAATGTACTTGTGTTGAGTCAGCATAAATTTGCTAGGTATGTATTTGCTTATTAAAGTCCTTAAAATAGTAATGTTCATTAGCATTGCAGAAGATCTTTTTAAGGGAGGGCTAGCTAAAATTAGTTATTAGTATGGACAGCACTGTTGTTTATAAAAGTGTATTCCTTTGCTTAAAAATCCAGCATGAATTAATGTGGAAATTTGGACCCAGTGAAATGATGGCTGTTTGTAGTAACAGGGAGGATGGCTGATGTTGCCTTACTTCAGGACCCTGTATTTGACCAAGAGTTAGGCAAGAGTAGGCTACAGCTCCCATTTTAAACCTGTCAGCACAACTTCCTGACCTACTTGCTGGGCACTTCTTTGGACAAAAACAGTCCAGAGAATTCCATTAGCACTAAGATGTCTTGCCAGGGACTAAAAGTTGGATATTATCTTCCCTTGCCCCATAATATAGATTGAGAAATCTGCACTAACATATGTGCTTTCCATATGTTAATTAAGACTCACAGACCCCTCTGAGGTATGTAGGATAAAATCGATAACTATTTTGTAAACTAAGAGACTGAAGTGCACACAGGAGTATCTTGACAGATATCCTGGAGATGCACACTATCAGACTGTCATCTCTAACTATTAGAAAACACCAGCTACATTCGAAGAATCCTTATTTTTAGTGTCTTGAAAATGTGTGTGTGTCTGTAAATAAGCTGTACTGAATACATAATATAGTCTGAGGTTTAATTGCACTTAATATGTCCTGTAGTCTTTAATGCTCAGTAACATGCAACACTTGTGCCATTAAGTAAAATGGGTAAAGTATGTTTAGGGACCAAAAAAAATCTTAACACGTCTTTCAGATTCCTTCCTCCTTGCTTTGCCTTTCTCTTTTCTACCATTTTCCCATGAAGAATTAATTATTCACGTGGTTTCCCTTGAGCAGAGTGCCAGTTTTAGCAAATCACTTTGTGGTTGTATGACATGGACAGAACATTTTGATTGACTGGCCAAACCTTTCTGTCTTTCACATATCCTGTTTTAACTTGGAGTCCCAGAGACATGTTAAAACTAGTACACTGGCATCAGGCCACTTCTTTCCTGAGTTGCATTCCTCTGTTCTAACTGTGGACTTCCATTCATGTGCAGAAATAGTACTAAGAAGCAGCTGAAAACAGTTCAGTTTCCTCAGCGATGGCTGTAGTATGAGAACCTTGATACACCTTATAATTAAAGACCGCTTGCTTTCAAGATATAGAGAATGCACCAGGATATCTGTGAATGTGCTAACTTGTGTGCTGGTGTCTACATGATGCAAGGCAGGCAAACCTTATCTGTCTCTGGAAGTAATATAACTTCTTTGAGCAGTGCTATGCTTGGGCTAACAAGCCCTCTTTAGGCATAGAGCCTTGCTAATGCAGTTTTACGGCTTCAGGTACCTGAGCTTGCTTATGCAGAGCAACTCTGGTATCTCTACACAGCACTGACTTGTACTGCATAGACTCACGTATGCAAGTTAATGAGTTCTAAGGTAGTTTGGGTTATCTGTTTGCATTGTGCTGTTAGATAGATCCCAAAGTTCTTCAAACAAGAATCCGATGAATTCCTGAATTTCCATATCGGCATGTCTGTGCTTCTGTAATGGTCTTTCCTGGTAGATACGCCCATTGATCAGAAATCTATTTAGGGATGTCACAGTCATCTGCTTGTTTCATTGCAGCAACGTTGTAGAAAAATGTGTTACTCACGCCTCCCGCACGGAGCGTGCCATGTTGATCGATGAGGTGTGCACTATGAACGATGGCCCTCACAGTGCCTTATACACCATGATGAAAGATCAGTATGCCAACTACGTGGTACAGAAAATGATTGATGTGGCAGAACCAGCTCAGCGGAAGATTGTCATGCACAAGGTAAGTGACTGTATCAGCTGATAGCAATGGGGTTTGGTGCTTGGGACTTTCAAAGTAGGCATTTGAAGTTGTCTACGCAGGTAGATTTAAACCTCCTTAGCAGCCTTTGTATTTATCATGCTGCCAGCACTGAACTACTTGACATCAGGACCTGAAATAAAACTAACATGCATTCATTTATCTGTAGCAGTAGGAATGAGGAGTTTTGCTGAGAAATTGCTTCTGCTAATGATTAATATTTTAATCATCTGTGTATGGCTATGACCCTGGTATCCTCAAAAGTCATGAAAATTTAGATGTAGCCACAATTTAACACCCCCCCCCCCCAACATGCACACACTGTGTGGTTTGTTTTTTTTCCAGACCCAAAACCGGGTGTTAGGCAGGTATCGTTTAAATATTTCAATCTACTAACTCATACTTGTTTTCTAATGAAGACTGCCATTGGCTAATGCTTCATAGCAGGCATACTATTTACTGATGCCAAGAAGGACTGAAAAAATTGGCTTTGCTATTAGATAGGACTGGAAATTGGAGTGCTTTGCAGGTGTTGCAAAATAAAAGGCAGGGGTATAGAAATATTTAAGTGGTGCAGTAATAAACAGAAAAAAATAGCCTGTATTTGGAACAAGATTTCATTTGAGGCTGAAACATCACTTGCCTTAAAGCAATCTCTTCTGGCCTAGTTACCTACTTAGGGCATGGGGATTTATAATAAAAATACTGATGCCATTTTGGCTTTAGCAAAGCTAACTAAACCTCTGAAATGCCTTTTAGTGGTGTGGCAGTGATGACACACTTGCCCTCACTGAGAATACTGTTCGGTTATGAAAATCTTGCTCTGTACTGAGAGGAGCTGAGCTAGACCTGAAGTCCTAACTCAGAGCTGTTTACAGGAATGCTGAGAACAGGTGCCATTTTTGTCCAGGTTTATAACAGCAGTTGTAATAAACTTTCTTGAAAGATCCCATAAAACATTATGTTTGGGAACGTATAGCCTTCATCCTTTTGGATCCATACATCTCAATTTGAAAAGCTACTGTTAGGTAGAAGATGTCTTTTAGACTCATCATCTTATCAATGTCACCAGAAGCCACCAGAGTTCATAGGTAGAAAACTTAAAAGTTAGTTTTGTCACAAGTTAGGCTGATAGGTGTTCAAGCTCAGAAAATATAGAGTGAAGTTACTTGTCAGCATTACTCTTACCTTTTCAGTTTCAGAACCTCATGCGGTAGAACAGTATTTGAGTTGCTGGACTGTATTTGTATTAATGGGTACTGGCAATATTGCAACATTTAAGACTAAAAATTTTTCAATCTTAGCTTCCAGAATCATGAGTCAGGCCTCTCAGATCATATTATAAAAATCATTTGTTTGTTTATTTCTTCTTTTGGCTTTGAGCCCTTCAAGGGAGTAGTTTCAAGATTTTACAACCACTAGGGATAGAAAGCTACTATTAAAAAATAAATGCATCACAGCTAAGATGGCCACAATTTTATGATCCAGTGGGTTGGGGAATTACAAAAAATACCAGTTGCAACTACATTTTGTAATAAAAATACAAGAATTACTGACACTGACTTGTAAATATTAAGCTCTGGGTTTTCAAAGGAGCCAGGAACTCAAATCCTATTGAAGTGCAAGACTCCTTTGACTATCCAAGCATAGATAGGGCATCAAGCAGACGTTGTTTCCGTAAAATTAAAAATATGGAGATGTTGTGTGTGTAGACTGAAGTGTGTGGGCTTTGCTATACAGGCTAGCTAGCTGGTATAGCTTCAGCAGAATAACTGCCATAAAAATAATCTACAAAGAAAGGCCAAACTCCCAATTAATTGCTTCAAAATCTCAGTAATTATTCCGTTATTAAATCACCTTTGTTTCCAGTAGTTTGCCCATATGAATATTGTATAGGGGTGGCCAACCTGCAGCGTAGGTGCCACAAGTGGCATAGGTAGCCTCTGTACAGCATGTGGCAGATTGGGGAGGGGACAGGCAGCACAGTGGCAGATAGGCCAGGGAGCAGAAAACAGAGCAGCGGATCAGGCAGGGAGCACAAGGTAGGAAGCAGTAAGTGGAGCAGCAGTTTGGTCAGAAAGTAAAGGAAGGGGGCAGAAAGTGAAGCAGCAGTTTAGGTAAGGGAAGGGGATCAGAATGGCATTTTTGAAGAGGCGGTGGGGCTAATTTGTGGTATGCCTGCCAAAAAGGTTGGTCCCCACTTGGTATAGCAGAATAATTCTGCAACAAAGCCAGTCAGTTTCTTTTGTGTGTTTAGTGCCTTGTGCTTGCTTCCATTAAGCCTGTTCTTTCCTTTAGATTAGAGTAAGCAGCTAATTAGGTTAAGGACAGAGCTCAAGATACTATCTGTGTAAGTAACCCTGGCTAAATGAGACAGCTTTTAAATCATAATTGTCCTGGATCTTCTTTAAGCACATTCAGAATATTGGCCTTTGCCTGTATGTTATTTTAATGACAGGTGTTCTGCAGACAGGTTTTGACAGAACAGTGTTATAAAAAACCCATAATTTTAACAGAGACAAGTAAAGGGCTAACCTGTAGGTGTCCAGTTTGGCCTACAGGCCAGGTCTGGCCATAGAGCCACTCCATCAGGTGGGTGGGCTACTGGAAATTGGGGGCATGACCAGTGATGAGCATGGCATGCTGCAGAGCATTGCTCTTGGTTTCCCTATGGTCACTTGTCCTGCTGCCACATGGCCCAGGCTAGATCTGGCCTGTGGGGTGCCCCATAGAATATATCGAACCTGTGGCCCTGGGGGTGTTGGACACCCCTGGGCTGAAGCATTAAACCTGGTAAATACAGTTGCTGAGCTTCAACAGTGAAAATTCCTCAATGCATCTGTTGAAGACAACTGGAATAACAAAGGTCTATGCTGCTGGTATGTATCTTTAATTATAACTAAAAATGGCATAGCTTACTTGAAGGTAGAAAACACATAAGATGAGCAGCAGATGCATTCAAAATGCAATGCTTAAGATCCCTCTGGCAAAAGTCATGCATCATTTTATTTCCACAAGGTGAGTGTGACTGCATAACAAACGATGGAAATCCATCTCCAGTCCCCCCAACCGCTTTCATTTATTTCAGTCACTAGCGGAGATGAGATCCAGTTTAATCTAAGGAGCCTAAACTTCACTGCCTGTGCCTCTTCCTATCTCCCCCAATACTTCCAAGTAAATTCAAGGGATAATATGAAGAATGACTTATGAAAAGGAAACTGTATGATGGCTCAGAAACAATTCCATTCTGGTTGTCTTCATCCACAGATGTATATGAGGACAGGCTGAGGAAACTGGTTTTACTTAATCAGGAGAAGAGAAGACTAAAGGGGGATTTAATAGCAGCCTTCAACTACCTGAAGGGTGGTTCCAAAGAGGATGGGGCTAAACTTTTTCTTAGTGCTGGCAGAACAAGGAGCAATGGTCTCAAGTTGCAGCAAGAGAAGTTTAGATTAGACGTTAGGAAAAACTTTCTCACTAGGAGGGTAGTTAAGCACTAGAACAAGCTACCCAGAGAGATTGTGCAGTCTCCATCTTTGGAGGTTTTAAGACCTGGGTGGATAAAGCTGTGGCTGGGATGATCTATTTGGGGATGGTCCTGCTTTGATCAGGGGGTTGGGTTAGATGACCTCCTGAGGTCCTTTCCAACCCTAATTTCCTATGATTCTGAGTCACCGATGCCTCTTCCCTTTATGTATATATCCACATCAAGCAATTGCTTTATCAGGAACTTCCTCTGCAGATGCTCTTATTTTAGAGGAAAAGTTACTTATTTTAGCACAGGTAATTACAGTGGTATAAGAGAACTTTATCCCAAAATAGTGCGAGTCTGGATAGTTATATTGCATCATCTTCTGGCCCCTTTTCCCCATGTAGAAAAGCCGTTGCGGACATTAGGATTACATATAAAATGCTCTTAAGCACAGGGCGCTGCTCACCTAAAAATAAATACCATAGCATGGGGCTGTTTTTAGATTTGCTTGCTAGAATGACTGCTTCAGTCACATTACCTTATCTGTTTTAATTTACATTTCAGCATTAGAATAAGGTTCCTGCATTGTAGTCCATAGAATAGACAATTTGCGTAGCTGAGCACATAATGCTAGCTTTCTTCCTTGTTTCTTTAAAAAATTTTATTTTAAAAAAACCTACTGACAGGGCATTACATGCTTTTCCCTCATAGTAAGTGGGTCTGGATGGGAGGGAACGAGCCATATCCTGGGAAAATGTAGATACTCCTGGATTCTGTCTCATTACTGATATTATTTATTACTGTATCTTCTTGCATAGAGTATGTCCCCAAATAAAACACGTGCCTTGTTTTTGGAAGGCAGAACAGAGGATGAAAAGACTTCTCTAGAGTTGCACCCAACTGTGTGACAGAGCAGATCCTCCAGGAAACGTAGCGTGTACAGCAAGGTGTGGCACTAGGAACTTCCTGGTATGGCTGACTTGCCTTTTGAGGTGCCACATTTCCTGGACACCCTGGCTGCTTGCAGATATTGAAACCTCCCCCAGCGCTTTACTTTAAACCTGGTGCGCACCCACAGCAAGCCCAGCGCCTTCCCAGAAAAGGCATCACATTAGTTGGACCTAGCTTGCCCAACATCTGTCTAGATCTGGCACTTTTAATGGGGCTTTTTTCTGGCTTTTCTGATTGAATCAGCTTTAGATAAAAGTGCCAAAAAAGCCATGCTGTAGTGCCTGATCTATACAGACTCTGCAAAGCTGGGTCAAAGTAATGCTCTGCTGCTTCTGGTAAAGTGTGTTTTTTGTTAGTTTTGTTCTTTAATGCCTGCAAGCAGCCTCTTATGTTTTCAGGAGGACTTACTATTGTCCTTGCAAGGACACTGAGTAGCTCCTGTAAAGTTTTGTTTCCACATCACAAGCCTTGGTGATGCTACCAGTAGCTCACTTGCTGCTTTGAGCACAAGCTATGGTGCGTAACTCAGGGGCGGGCAAAATACGACTCATGGGCCGGATCTGGCCCACCAGACACTTTTCATCCAGCTGCAGGTAGGGATTGGGAAAGGCAGCAGGCCCCAGCACATGGAGCTTCCTTCCTGTGGCACTTGAGCGTGCGGGCTTCGCATGCACGGCATAGAGCACCGGCGACAGAGGCAGCCCAGCCGGGCTGTGTTCCTCGCTCTGATATGCAGTGCTGGCCAGATCTGTGTGCTGCTGGGCACCAGCATCTGTGCCAGACACGAGTGCTCCAGGCATCCCCACCTGCTGCTGCTGTACCATGGGGAGAGTAGGGGGGTCCCCACACCCACCTCCCAGTCTCCCTTGCACCCCACAAGTGCCACACCCTGCCCCCTAAGCCCCCCCACATAAACGCACCCAACAACATACCCTGTCACCCCCCCATGCCACACCCCACCGTATGCAGACACACCCCCTAACCACACCCCTACACAATATACAAGGCTAAGAATTTACTTGCAAGTTATTATGCAATCACCTCTATCTACAGTACACCAACACGAAGCTTGACAAAAATATTTTTTGTAAGAAAATTAAAATGTTATAGTAGGTGTTTGACTTTTATTGTATGAGTTGGCTTTTTTCCCCAGTTTCTAAGATGGCCACCCCCCCCACCCCCGAGTATTTCCTGGGGGGCAAGAGGAGGGACTTCCAGTCCCAAGATGGTGACCAGGGCGTGGGGCAACTAGCAAGGGGCAGGCTCCCCATGCAGCCCTCAAAAGCTCACCAAACCTTGTTAAGTGGCCCTCCACCCAAAATAATTGCCTACCCTGACTTAACAGCCATAGCTATCAGTTAAGGGTTAATGCACCTTCAGTTTGCTCAACAGGCACAAGCCACGGCCCTCGTGGCAGCTATGTGTCATGCACAGCATCTCCAGGACTGCTTCTTTTCCAGTGAGGAAAACAGCTTCCTCTCTTGAAATAAATACCCAAAAGGGGGAAGAGACTGATTTGTTTGGGGGGGAGTTATATACTCTATAGGAAAAAATATAGTAGTATACATGAGGCTGCTGACAGGTGTTCAACCAAAGGCGTGTTGGGATCTAATCCCATGCATGGCAGGGCATGCAATTTTGAGATTGGGGATCAGATCCCAATTGCACTATGCTTGCCAGTGCAAGAGAAGCTCAGAGTCATGATCCCAGGCTCCTCTGGCAACCAGCACAGGTGCCCAACTATAAGGTGATTATCATCTGCCCAGCGGGCAGCTTGAGGTCCTGGCGCCAGCTGTCAGTCAGCTGATCAGGAGCAGCATGAGGACCGTGCTGGGCCTCCAGTGGGCCCTGAGTCAGCGGCGGTGAGGGACCACTGCTGGGGCTGATTCAGGCCCCAGTGTGGTCCCTGTGTTGCTGGCAATCAGGTGATTCGCTGCTGGCAGGAACCACACCAGGGCCCAGTCGAGCACCAGCAAGGACCAGCCTGCCACATGTTCATTTTAAGGTTTAATGGAAACTGGTCACAAAAACTCTTACACGTTGTTTGTGTAATAATTTTGTGGCTGGCTTCATTTTTTGTCATGCCATTAGTTGCCTGAATGTGTGGCTGAGTTGCACTTCAAGATGTAGTTAACTGGCTAATTGTATCTCAGGTGTAAGGTCTGCCTTCTGCTCAGGTGTCCCATTCAGTCTTCAAATTGTGTGACTTGCTAATTTCAGTTTATGACTTAGAACCTGGCTAGGTAGTTTTCCAGAAGCCAAATTTTGGCATTAAAACTAAAAACTGGTTCTAATAAGTATGGAAGACGTGATTGAATTCAGAGTAATTGTGGTGTTTACAGCAGCGGGCATGGTAATGTCTCAAGGGTTTACTGGTCTTGTGCAGCGTTGTAGTGGTGGCAAAGGGAACGTGTCGTTAAAGCAACACAGAAATGTCTCAGGACTTATATGTACGTGGTTCTGGCTTCTAAACGTTTTTCCATAACTGTTTTGTCTGACCTTTTCTAGATCCGGCCCCACATTGCCACCCTGCGCAAGTACACCTACGGCAAACACATTTTGGCCAAGCTGGAGAAATACTACATGAAAAATGGGGTTGATTTAGGGCCAATTTGTGGACCACCAAATGGTATCATTTGAAACAATGAATTTCAAAGAAACTCACTGGCCATCAGGCATTTACAACCAGCAACCAACAATATTCCAATATACAGTTAGAAAAAATTTTATGGTTGCTAAACTGCTAAAAAAACAAAAAAAGAAACAAAAAAAAGCCTTTGTAAATTTCTTTAATTTTATTATGCATAACATGTACTAATTATTTTTTTTAATTAACTAATTGCCCTGCTGTTTTACTGGTGTATAGAATACTTGTACATAGGTACCAAATGTACATGGGAGGCCACATTTTTGTTCACTGTTGTATCTATATTCCAAATGTGGAAACTTTCAGGGTGGTTGGTTTGAAGAAAAAAAAAAAACGTTTTTAATTCATCTGCCTTGCAGGCAACTTTTTTGCAAATACCTGTTTTTTCTCCTTTTAGTCAGAACTCAGCAAAAAGTATGAATTTTAGTTAAATGGCACAGAATCTGCATTTAACACTGTTTATAAAGAATCAACTTGCTAAAGCTTCAGTTTAAAAAAAATTAAGTTTTTTTGAAACTTTTTAATTGCTTTTTTGTTTTGTTTTTGAGTATAACATGCTAAAGAAGGTAGCTTAGCAGTCAGTTTTGGAAGATGTTCACACCCAGAAAGTTTTTAAAGCGAGAGGGCGGGTGTATTTGTTTACTGCCTACTCAGTTTGTTCTGTTAACATTGAAAGACAAAATTTGATTATTTAGCATGAGGAAAAAAAATCCAACTCAGCTTTGGTCTTGCTTCTATAAATATATAGTGTATACTTGGTGTAGACTTTACATATATAAAAATTTGTAGTATTTTCTTGTTTTGATGTCTAATCTGTATCTATAATGTACCCTAGTAGTGGAACATACTTTTGATTGTACAATTGTACATTTGTAAACCTCTGTAATGTAAATGTGGAGAAGTTTGAATCAACATAAACCCGTTTTTGGTAAGAAAAAATTAGCAAAACCTGTGCATTTCAGTGTATATTCACACCTTTTATGGTCGTAGCATATAGTGTTGTATATTGTAAATTGTAATTTCAACCAGAAGTAAATTTTTTCTTTTGAAGGAAATGTTCTCTTTATACAGCCTAGTTAATGTTTAAAAAAATGCTTGGTTTTATTTGTCACCTAGTCAAACAGTAGCGATCCTTTCTAAATGTTATACAAAATGATTCAGTTCAAAATAGTGTTTTTTTGAATCTTAAAAAAGTAATGTTTTGCTTCTTTTGTGACAGTAAAAAAAAGTGCAAAAGTACAGAAACCCCTAGTTTTCCTTACAATCAGAGTCCCTTTTCACCTTGTAAAGTGTGAATCACCTTCCCTTTTTGTACAGAAGATGAACTGTATTTTGCATTTTGTCTACTTGTAAGTGAATGTAACATACTGTCAATTTTCCTTGTTTGAATATAGAATTGTAACACTACACGGTGTACATTTACAGAGCCTTGTGTATATTTCCAATGAACTTTTTTGCAAGCACACTTGTAACCATATGTGTATAATTAACAAACCTGTGTATGCTTATGCCTGGGCGACTATTTTTTGTAACTCTTGTGTAGATTGTCTCTAAACAACGTGTGATCTTTATTTTGAAAAATACAGAACTTTGGAATCTGGGTTTGTGCTTTATTTGAACACTTTCAATATAGTACCACCAGGACAAACTTGCTGTTGCCTCATTCTTTCTGGCTTAAGAATCTCTCACAGAATGACCTTTGAAGTGTAACGAGGATGATCGAACATTGACCCAAACTGAGTTTTAAACATTTTTAGAATGAACAGCGTTCAGGATTTTGCAGCGTGATTAAAAAGTAGTTCCTGTTTCCATGTGCAATTAATCTTGTGATTTTATAATTTTAGAAAGAACCCAAGAAGACCTGCAAGCTTTTACACGTTTTGATTTCACGCACAGCATTAGTCTCATTAAAAAAATCCAAAAAATTTAAAGTTAAGCATACATGTAAGTGTTTACTGGGATTCAGATGACTCTCCGTATAATTGTATTGCGTTATTGCCAAATTCTATGTTCCATTTAAAGTTTTATTTTCGGGTGTCAGATTAATTCTTTGTATCCCACCACCTTTCCTGACACCAACACTCCTGTGAACTGCCAGTGTTTTAACAGAGTGTTTTGACGTATTGTGAAATTTATCTCTAATAGTAAGCTCTCCAATGCCTTTCTCTTCCAGTTTTAAGTTACAATTCATGCATGCAGAAAGTACTGATGTGTGACAACTGTGCTAAATAATGGGTGGAAGCTCATAAGAAGTATATAATAATGCTTATGTATTATCTCTTAGCGAAATTTCACAGCTTTTCATATCGCTTTAGTGTTTATTGCAGCATAATTGTACCTGGCATTGGATATAATCGCTTCCATTCAAGTATATGGAAAGACTTTTCTGATAAAGCCTCTTGGCACACTCCTCTGAGTTGGAACAGTTGTCTATGTGGACAATCCTCACTGTTGGTGAACAGACAGCATAGCATACATCTGGTTAACCCTAGTCCCCGTCCTTATGCTCCTCACCAAGGGCATGAAGCACGGTGCATTTTTTTTCCTCTTCAGTTCCACTTAACTACCTGGGCTCAAAACAGAAGACTCTCCTGTTGGCCTCTGATTTTTTTTTCAGACTGCAGATTTTTCAAGGTTCTAAGTTTGGTTCCTTTCTTTTGTATCAGAGGTTTTTTTTGTTTTCTTTCTTTATGCCTGACCTCTGCTCGCCTCCCCTTTCTTTTTTGTGCCTGAGCTATGACATGCTGGCATGTCAGGCACCTTTCTTTCTTGCTTCTTTTCTTTACCTTTCAATTCCTCCTTTCCCTGAAGAGAAGAAAAAGTTCTCTACTCCTCCCCAGTCCTTGGAAGGCAAATTTTTCCATCTGCATCCCTGCCCTTTTGCACATTCCCGGAAAATGCTCCAGATGCAGATCCTTTATCTTAGGAGCAAGAAAGGGCTTTGAGACCATGCTGAAATTTCATCTTCTGGGTAAAGTCCAGGGGACCTGCCTCCAGTTCTGGGATTCTCCTTGGTCCTGGGCATCTTGAAAACTGACTCCTAGAGAAGGTGCTCCATCTTTTTGGCTCCAAAGAAGTCTGTAGTGGGCAGTGGTGTAAGGCCTGTTCAAAGAGGAGGTACTTATGGATAAGTCTTTTTTTCATCACCACTTGATTTTCAATCTGTGAATACCGTTGAAGGTCTAGCACTGTCAGTTTGCCAGGTTGGTATTGCCAGTTCGTTTGCTTTCTCTCTTTCTTATGTCACAGTTACTGGGTTCAGCCAGAACTGGCTTTGCAAACTTATTTGTTGACTCCCACCAGGCTAAGAACATAAATGCTGTTATTTAAAGAACTTGGAAAAAAATAACTTAATGCTAAGTTGGAATTTCTGTATTGTTGCAGTAACATCAAGGAGAAGCAGTCATAAAAAGCACTATGTTCTTTTTAGTTCCAGCAGTGACAAGAGTGCAAGCCAGTATGCCAGGAGTGTCAGATTTCAATCACAAAACAATATCCTTTTTTATACTCTTTTATGCCTCTTACTTACGATAGGCCCAGAAGCTTCTTAAGTCTTTCAACATCCATCAATTAAAAGCTACCACAAGCCTGGAGCTCAAACATTGTTACGTCTAAAACTTTTTTTAGATTAGATATTTTTTCTCCTTTGTGCAGACATCCCATAACAAGCCTGAACTCTTAGTGCTTTAAAACCTTTGCCCCATTTTGCTGCTTGTACCTCATTAAAGCTTTTGCCTTGACTATTTACAAGTTTTTTTCAACTTTTTCAAACTCAAGGCACCACTCAAGAATTCTTCTGAATTGAGGGACATCCCATTATTTATTGTGGTGCATAAATAATAATACGGGAAACATGTTTTTTAAACAAACTAGAAAAAACATGCATGAATAACCATGATATACTTAATGAGACACTTGAGACTGCAAGTTGGTGTGAGCATCTTAAGTAAAACCCAGACCTAGGTAAGTTTCATTGTACTTTCTTAGTTTACCTATGGAGAGCTGGCATGGCCAAGTTGGAAGCACTTTTGCCATGATAAAACCCCAGAGCCGGGCAAGTAAAGGATTGGGGGCCATGTTAGGCCTAGAGCCAGTACTACTGCTTGGGGAGGGGTGGGGGGTGACAAATTGAGGAAATCAGCATAAATCATCACTATTTAAAATTATGGGGAAAGCCACAATCTCTTATTGAATAACTATCTGGGGGGCTAGATACCAGTTTATCTAAAGATTAGTCATGCAGTCACTGTACAGGTTCTCACCTGCCCAGGTCTAGTCTGCCTCTGGGCTACAGAGTAGTCAATATATTGCAGCACCCTATATTTACCCATGTGGGGAACTGGGAGCCACCTGATCTTCCCGGGCCTGCAGCTGAAAGGTCTTGAAAGTATGGGGACAAGCCTGAAATAAATGAAATGCAGGTGGGAGCTTTCCCTCCTGCCACAACCTCTTTCTTGATCTAGCTCCATGTGTGCATCCTGGAAATGGGTGTTAGGGTAGTTTTACCTGGCTATGGTAGAGGCATTGTTACCAGATTTGCCCATCACTTCGGGGGTCTGCTCATGTATTAGAGGTATGTTTCTGGGGTCGCCGTAATTCTATCAGTGTGCTGCTTGTGTTGCTGTATGGAGCTGTATATCTCCCTTCTGCAAGTCCTAACCCCCAGTGGAACTACCTTGCAGGACTCCGTTTCAATGGGGCTGGGTTCTTCCAGCTACCAAATCAGTCAAACACACACTCACTAACGTGACATGCCTGGCCCAGCTGGGTTGATGAGCATGTGCAGGCATCTGACATCCTCATATGCCAGGAATCAGTGCATTAGGGCAACAATAAAATGCAGTCGGACACAAGCACGCAGGTGAACAGAATTCCTCTGAATCCAGCTGGGTGTCCGGCTGACACCCTCATGGGCCAGGATTCAGTTCAGGGCATACCTGAGCCAAACTGGGTCAATCAACCTAAACAAGCTGATCCCCCTATGTGTCTCAAACTCAGCATGTCCCAAACTTTTGCCCTAACTGGCTTAATGGTAGCCTTTTGATCGGACCCCACAGTATTTTTGGACTTCACAGGGATCTTGGGTTTAGGTAAAAGAAGCATTGCTACAGAGCAAGTGGGGGAGGAAGTAGAGAAGGAAAAATATACCCAGTTACCACCAGTTTGACTACAAAAGTTATTTATTGCTAAGTATATGAAATTTATGATAGTACTGGTAATAAGAGCCATGCAAGGAAAAACAAACAAAAGCAATTACAATATTACCCTGGTTCAATTGAGTATTTGGGAAAAGCTAGCTCAAGCTTAACTAATAAAATTCAGGCTCAGAAAGCTATGCTTAGAGAGTGAGAATTGGGATTTCACTGTTTCAAGGCGCTTGCGTGTTGTCAATGGGCAAAGTTCCTAGCACGATTGTTGAAGTTTAAACAGGTGACAAAAGAGACTATCTGTTTATCCCAGCTTCTTGAGAACGGCAGTGCATGGTGTCAGAGAGATATCTCCCCCTTGAAGCACGCTGTTTGCTGCTTTGCAGCTTTCTTATACCCTCAGTCCAGCCTCTTGAAGGCATTATTTTAATTGTGTAAATCAAGAGAGTCCCAAGCTGTAATTGACAGGAAAAATCCTGTTATTTAAACAGTTTCAATCTAAATGAATTACCTTTTTCAGTGACAAGGGGTTGGCTGGTTTGGAATGTCTCAAGAAACTAACAACCAGGAAAAACAAGGTTTTAAGGAGTAACCCAGACACCTAGGAGCCGGCTTGAAATCATTATAAATATAGAAGATAAACTGGCAGGAATACCACATTATTTCTTCTCAGGTGGCCTAGCTATGCTTGCACTGTAAAGTCAGCATCAGCGTTTTGCATTTTACCTGTTGTGAATAAGCTTGAGCTTAGTATGACTTTCAGCTCTTACTGTAGTCTTTTACTGGTGCCTTGATTTGGTCTGTTTTCTGAAACAGGAAATCCCAAGGGCATATGGAAGAGACTGAAGGGGATTGATTACTGGGAGTGTTCATAAACTTTGCGGGGAAGACTTCCACCAGTCATCCCGGGAAAAGTATGACAGCATTTGTGGTCAGGGCTCCAATGGGCTGGACGTTGTGACAAACGCTTAACCGTTGTTCAAAGATTGCCAATACCCCCTCAGACTCGGTTTCTTGCCTCAGCATTCCCTAACCCAGCAACTGAGTTTTAGTCGATCAAGTTTAAATAGGCCTCCCATACTGGGACCGGGGAATGTATGGCCCGAGATGCCTATTAAACTTTTCTTCTGCTTAGTTCTGGTTAGGTGAGTTGGGGGGGTGGAAAACGTCCTTTACAAGTCCAGGAAGCTGGGTGCCAGGGCTCCCTCGGGAACACAGAGCTGACAGGTAAATAAATAGCATCATTGAAAGAAGCTTGCAGCACCTTGGTTGCAGACCTCTGATGCAGTGTTTCTGGCTTAGCCTGACTTTCTTTTAACTCAATTCCTTAGCTGCACTAAAATCTGTATTCTACTAATAAGCTTTTTTTTTTCCTTAAGCCTTCTTGGGCAGCAAAGGAAGCAGTGAGAAGTACCCTACACAGTCCTCAGCAATACCAGCTCTTCCATAAAAGGGATCAGCACTAGTTCTAGCATCAACTTCATCTGTCTCCAAAATCCCCCAGTCCTGGTTTCTCCTGCATGAAGTATGGTTAGGATCCCATGTATGGACACCTTCCCCCACTCTGATACTGCCCTTTTCCTTACTGGGTCATACGATATTTTTGGTCAAAGCTTATTAGTAGAATACAGATTTTAGTGCAGCTTTGGGTGATTGGCTGGTTTCACTGAAACTGGTACTTTTGCTTGCTCCTGACCTCCCGTAGCTCCACAAATGGGTCCATCAACTTTTAAGCTGCTTCTGGTCATGGATCCAAACTCAGCCCCCAAGCTAGTCTAAACAGCACTGCTCCTTGAGGTTGGCTGCTCAGAACCTTTTTCTGATTCAGATACAAAATGCACTTCATCTTACTCATGGACCCACATCTAAGGCCCAGAGAGTCCTTAAAAGAGTGATCCTCTTCTAGGCTGCCCCTCACGCCTTGCAGTTCCCTGCTAAATGGCCACAGGGTCCTCCTGCCTAGTCTTTTCAAATGTGGCCATTGTAGCCCTGAGGTCCACAGCGTAAACTGGACAGAGAGAGGCTACACCACCGGGCATTTTGCTCCTCTGCTTTGACTTTCCAGATCCTCTGGGTCATCATGTGCCTGTATTTTCAGGGCACAAGCTTGAGTGATCCAGTTTCTTCTCCCGACAAGACACATTCTACCATTACTGCAACAGATGGATGGGTGTGCACAACTTTCAGGTTTTGGACTCCATGGCCGAGGCAAGGCAGCTTAGACTTCTTCCTAATGTGAAGCAGCCCAAATAGCAGAACCTGCTTGGGAGATGGTGCTGTTCTTTAACTAAAGACTCCAGTTCAGAATGGCCAGCTGCCAGGCTCTGCTGCCCAGATACACTTCTGCACTTACGAACTGAGCTTCCAGGACCATCTCCCAATGGACTCGAAAGAAGCCTTCCTAGCCCTTGTTGCTGAAGGCCGGGCAGTGACAAAAACTTCACTTCGGGCCTTTGATGCTGCAGATACTGCCTCTGGTTCTGCACCTTCCGCACTGGCACTGCATCACTCCGCCGGGTTCCAGGAACCGGGTGTCCCTAAAGAGGTGTAGACTAAGGTAGCAGAGCTCTTCAGTGCCAAGATGCTGCAGACTTACCCTTCAGTCAGTAGTTTCACTAGCGCCTGGGAAAAAGCATAAGTATCTACTCTGAGGCAGTCTTGCTTTGCGCTTCGTCCTGCATTCACATGCTAGGTCTTGGGACTTCCAAGGAAACACCAACAGTTCCGTAAAGGGGACTTCTCCTTTTCTGCCCCATCTGCTTCTCGACATCCTTCTTGGCGAAACCTTCAATGATGTCTAGGTATGCTTATGTCTCCTTCCTTTCCTTCAATTAACCATTTAGCCCATTTTCAAGCAGCATGAATCCAAATCACATCAGGTCATTGGATATTGGATACGTGACTGAGTTTGGTGCCTTTTTCAAACCAAATCCCCCTTTCCTTTCATGTTTTAGGGATCCTTCCCTAAGAATTTGCTCTGCTATGAGGTTTCCTCCCTGCTAGCTGTAGGGGGCAATGGAGTTACAACCAATTCAATCCCCTTCCCTGCCCACTCCTTATTATGGAGTATTTACATTACTATAATCTTACTGGGTTTGGATGGAATTGGCTCAAATGAAACTTGTTATTTGGTCCAAAAAAGATGTAAAGCAGCAATAAAAAAGGGAAATTAAAGTTTTCAGAGCTTTTTTATTAAATAACTTTTAATCATAGAATCAATGAGTGGGAAGGGATCTAGACAGATCATCAAGTCCGACCACCTGCCATGGGCAGGAATGACACCGGGGGTAGGAGGGGTCATAAGACCCCAGCCAGGTGCCTGTCCAGTCTCCTCTTGAAGATCTCCAGGGAAGGTGAGAGCACCACCTCTCTGGGAAGCCTATTCCAGGCTCCGGCCACCCTTACCATGAAGTAGTTCTTCCTAATATCTAACCTAAACCTCAGCTTGTGGCCATGGTTCCTGGTGACCCCCAAGGGGGACCCTGGTGAGCAGACTATCCCTGAGTCCCTGCTGCTGGCCCCTGATAAGGTTGTAGGCAGCCACAAGATCCCCCCTCAGTCTCCTCTTGCGGAGACTGAAAAGATTCAGGTCCCTCAGCCTCTCATAGGGCTGACCACGGAGGCCCCCAACCATACGAGAGGCCTCCTCTGGACCCTCTCCATGTTCTCTACGTCCTTGCTGAAGTGCGGTGCCCAGGACTGGACACAGTACTCCAGCTGCGGCCGGACCAGTGCCGCATAGAGGGGGAGCAAGACCTCTCGGGACCTGTTAGTGATGCCCCTGTTGATGCAGGACAGGATGCGGTTGGCTCTGGCTATTGCTTCGTCGCATTGGCGACTCATTCATCCTGGAGTCAATTCTGACTCCAAGATCCCTCGCTGCCTCTGTGCTGCCAAGTTAGAATTTTTATTTGCTTGTAACAGTCAGAGAATAACAAGTCATAAAGTGTAATACATCACCTTACCAATATGGTAAGTTAGGTAGGCACTTAGGCTGGAAGAGTCGAGCAGTACATGGATAAGAGTGGAATCTGGCAGCGTGACAAGATGCAGTTCAAGTCAGAGCACCTAACTGCAAAATGACACCCCTTTAATACTATTTTGTCCCCATTACAAAAGCTACCTGGGAAGGAGGATCCAGGGAACTACAGATGAGTTAGCCTAACTTCAGTCCCTGGAAAAATCACGGAGCAGGTCCTCTAAGTATCTGGAGGAGGAAAAGAAAGTGATCAGGAACAGTCAGCATAGATTCACCAAGGGCAAGTCATGCCTTACCAATCTGATTGACTTCTATGATGAGATGACTGGCTGTGTGGGTGGGGGGAAAGTAGTGGACATGATATACCTTTACTTCAGCAAGGCTTTTGATATGACCTCCCACAACATACTTGCAAGCAAGCTAAGGAAGTCTGGGTTGAAGAAATGGACTGTAAAGTGGATAGAAAGCTGTCTGGAGTGTTGGGCTCAACGGGTAGTGATCAATGGCTCGATGTCTAGTTGGCAGGCAGTATCAAGTGGAGGGTCCCAAGGGTTGGACCTGGGGCTGGTTTTGTTTAATATCTTCATTAATGATTTGGAAGATGGGATGGAGTGAACCCTCAGCAAGCTTGTGGATAACACCAAGCTGGAGGGAATACTAGATGCACTGGAGAGTAGAGATAGGATTCAGAGTGCCCTAGACAACTTGGAGGACTGGACCAAAAGAAATCTCGTAAGGTTCAACAAGGACAAGTACAAAGTCCCACACATAAGACAAAAGAATCCCACGCGCCAGTACAGGCTGGGGGCTGACTGGCTGGGCAGCAGCTCTGCAGAACAGAAGATCAGGGTTGCAGTGGGCAATAAGATGGATAAGAGTCAACAGTGTTCTCTTGTTGCCAAGAAGACTAACAGCATCCTGGGCTGCATTAGTAGGAGAGTAACCAGCAGATCAAGGGTACTAATTATTTCCCTCTGTTCAGCACTGGTGAGGCCACATCTGGAGTACTGCATCCAGTTTTGGGCCCCCCCACTAGAGAAAGGATGTGGACAAGTTGGACAGTTTAGCGGAGGGCAACGATAATGGTGATGGGGCTGGGGCACATGACTTCTGAGGAGAGGCTGGTTTCATTTTATTTAGTCTGCAGAAGAGAAGACTGAGGGGGGATTTAATAGCAACCTTTGACTACCTGAAGGGGGTTCAAAAGAAGGTAGAGCTAGACTGTTCTCATTGGTGGCTGATGACAGAACAGGGATCAATGGTCTCAAGTTGCAGCAAGGGAAGTTTAGGTTAGATATTAGGAAAAACTTTTTTCAGTAGGAAGGTGGTGAAGCACTGGAACAGGTTATGTAGAGACCTGGGTGGACCAATGGGAGCTACAAGCCTCTGATGAGAGGGCTTTAAAACCCTCCCATTTCCTGGGAGGCATTGTCTGGCAACAGCACTACTGGGTGCAGCTGGCTTAGACCCTCCTGCTTACTCTTATTATTGCCTTGGTCCTCCCAACCTTGATCAGCCGGTTGGCCCTGACTACAGCCCTGCCCTGCCCCTCTTCTTGATGTCCGGGAGCACAGACTAACACCTGGCTTTCTTCATGATTAATTCCACCCCAGTAACCTACAGCTCCAAACCTAGTGGGAACCTCTAGGCCTGACTGCATATGCTTTGGTCAGCCCTTATAGTCCTGGCTTATGGTGCTGGCTTCTGAGGGACCTGTTGGTAGAGGCCTGACCCTCTCATTATCCTAGTGATTCCCAAAGGGTGGCTGTGACACTAGTGTGCCAGGAGAGCAGTGGAAGCGTGCCACAAAAAATAGACTGGATCAGGTCCAAGCCATGCCAGCTCCATGCAGTGGGATTGGGCCCACGGACCAGCACTAGGCCACGGACCAGCGAGTGAAGTGTGTCCCAGGTCCAGAAAGTTTTGGAAACACTGTGCTATGCTATGAAGGAGCCTAGCTTGGGGCTAAGTTAACTGGCTGGCAGGAAACCTAACAGCTAGAGACAGAGATATTTCAATGCCTTGTAGATTTAGCTACTGTATAACTCATGCAGCTGGGCCCTGCATCCTGATGAGCACTGTATTGCTGGATGCTTATACCCCATTTGGCTAGGGATACAAATCTGTTCCTCTTCTACCTGTCTGGCTGCTTCAGCAGGCTTAGGCCCAAAAGATCATTGCATGTCCTGCTAAAGCAACTGTGCAGTTGGGAAACTCCACTCATGTGGGTGTTTCCAAGTGTGCCAAGAGGGCAAGGCTTTACCATGGCTCCCCTTTGCACTGCTTGGAAACAGTGTAAGCAGTAGGGCTGTGTGAGGCTTCAGACATAGCTTCAGATCCGGAGAAGCTTTGGATGCTTTGGGGTCTGAAGCAGCACATCAGGTTTGAAGTGCCGGCCTTGTTCAGCTTCCCGAAGAGCTTCAGAGCCGCCTCGGAGATCTGGCCATAGGGTGTCATGGGGAAACAATACAATGTCTATCACTTCGTTGTTTTTTGTCCAATTTGGCTGAAATGTTCAGGGGTCGTAGACCCTGCAGAGAGCACGAACCCTGCCAAGTTTCAAGAAGATCGGTGCAGGAGTTTGGGGGGAACTGCACCCCAAATTCCTGAAAGTCAAACTCATGTCACGTGTATGTGTTACACTACGGGGGGGAGGGGGGTGAAAACTGCAGGGGTTGTAGCCCCTGGTGAGGCCACAAAGCCTGCCAAGTTTCAAGAAGATGGGTGCAGGGGTTTTGGGGGAACTGTACCCCAAATTCTTGAAAGCAAAATTCGTGTCATGTGTATGTGTTACACCATGGGAGGGGGAGGAGGGGGCAAAACTGCAGGGGTGGTAGCTCTTGCTGAGGCCATAAAGCCTGCCAAGTTTCAAGAAGATTGGTGCAGGGGGTTGGGGGAAACTGCACCTCAAGCTGCAGACAAGCAAAACTGGTGCCACGGGTGACACTGCGTGTGTTAAGGCGCAGCGAGGTGACAGCTGCAGGGATGGTGGCCCCTGCTGAGGCCACGATGCCTGCCAGCTGACGAGGAGATCGGTGCAGAGCTTCTGGGTTCTGGGGCCCTGCACCCCAAGCTGCTGACAGACAAAACTCATGACATTGGTGCTTGTGGGACTGACTGCCTCTGTCTTGGGGCGTGGGAGACACTGCTGCAGGCCTGGCTGCTCAGCTGCTGTGTTACTAGTTACCAGTCAATCCATCATGATTCGCTCAGGGACCAGGGACTCAGGAACCAGCTAATGTAGCCAGTTAATTGCCATCAATTAGCACCTACAAAACCAGACTAAGGAGAGGAAATAATACAGACAATCAACTACCCCAAGACAGACACAGTCAGTCCCAGAAGCACCCATGGCACGAGTTTTGCCTGTCAGCAAAACTCTGCCCCCAGACTCCCCTGCCCCCAGACTCCCCTGCACCGATCTCCTCAACAGCTGGCAGGCGTTGTGGCCTTAGCAGGGGCCACGATCCCTGCAGCTGTCACCCCACTGCGCCTTAGCACACACAGGGTCACCCATGGCACGAGTTTTGCTTGTCTGCAGCTTGAGGGGCAGTTCCCCCAAACCCCTGCACCAATCTCCTTGAAAGCTGGCAGGCTTTGTGGCCTCAGTAAGAGCTACCACC
>NW_017728940.1:3954949-3972018 GCF_001723895.1 Crocodylus porosus | reverse complement strand
TAACACATAGACGTGACAGGAGTTTTGCTTTCAAGAATTTGGGGTACAGGTCCCCCAAAACACCTGCACCGATCTTCTTGAAACATATCAGGCTACCATCCCTGCAAGCTTCATCCAAATCGGACAAAAAACAACAAAGTTACAGATATTCCACTGATTCTCCATTACATAATGGCCGGATCTCTGAGGCGGCTTCGGAGCCGCTTCGGCCGGATCAAGGCAGAAACCCAGCCTGGAGCTCCGGCTCGGATCGTGGCCATGCGAAGCGGCTGGATCTGAAGCCAGATCGGATCGCTGCCGACTCACACAGGCCTAGTAAGCAGGTGCTCAGCTTGCAGAGGGCTGATATTAGTTGCAGGTAGACAGCAGTTAAGAGTCTGCGTAGCTGGGGCAAGCTGCAGTTGATGACCAATACATGGGGATGGAGCAACAGAGCGGGCTGAGAGCTCCCCGAGCAGAGGACCAGGGGGAGAGGAGGAGGCTGGTGTGCTGAGGGAGAAGCGCAGAGCCTGGGTTGCCCTCCCTAGGACTGAAGAAAGACCACAGGTTTGGAGTTGGTTGGTTACTTGCACACTTGCTTACTTTGACATTTTCCTGGTTTTCTGTGGGGACGAGGTTGCTTCATGTAAAATAAACTGACTGGAAACCTGAACTCAAAGCCAACTGGCCTTGATGAGCAAGCCAGGTGAGTGACCAGCTCATGGGGAGCCTCCGATTGGCTGGTGTGATGACGTGCAGCCTGGTCACCCGACTTCCACTCGTGTCCTACGCACCTTGGCTGGAACAGCAACAGCAACCCACGCTGCCCAGCTCGGACCTGGGCGTGCGCAGGCGCGCACCGGCCCATTGCCTCAGAGCGGCTTCAAGTCTCACTCCGCCTTGGGACTGCGTTCAGAGCGTTATGGCGGGAGAGGCAGGCATTGTGACGAGCCCTGGGAATAGATACGGGACCTTCGAGAACATCTGAATGCAAAACAGGAGCAGGGTCTTTTGGCTGCTGGGTAGCAATTGGTGCACCCTTTGCTCAAAGAGGAATGGGTTGAATGCACAGGCTTTGGCCACATGGGGGGGCTGCAACCTAAAGAACACGTCCCCACATCCCTGCAGCTAACTGGCAGCCGGGTGTCCTTGCAACCAGCTATTTCTATAAAGAGCTCCTCCACCTTGCGGAGAAGCACGTGCTAATGGCTCAGCGAGGGTTGTGCCGTCAAAGAGGCGCCGTCTGCTTGTTAGGATGCACACGTCACTCGGTCAGTGCAGCTCTGCCAGGGCAAGAAGAGCATGATCGTCTGCTATAATAAACACATGGTCATGGCCCCCCGGCATGGGTTGTGGCAGATTGCCAGGCAGGGGCCTTTCATGTCCTGACACCCAGCTCCAGTCTTAGCTGATGTGTCCTCCTATGTGATGCTAAGGTCCCTCCCCCATGCTGCTGGGAGCAGGGCCATCCCCGCAGCTGAAAGCAAACACGAGCACATCCTCATGACCCGGTGTTCTCAGCCTCCACGGTGTGTTAATAGGCATGAAATCCCTGTGGCTAACTACCTTGTAGGAGAGGAGAGGGCAGTCCTTCCCCCTCCCATGCACTTGGTTTCTGTATGGCCGAGGGTGGCACAAGAAAAATCAACAGGTAATAGGCACGCGGGGGTGTCTCGCTGAGGGTAACAAGGGCAGGCAGGAGAAGGGAGCAGGGCCCAGCCACTGGGGCAGGGGCTGGGAGTCAGGACTCCTGGTTTCCTTCCCCCACCCAGGGAAGAGCCCGTGCTTTAATAAATACGTTCTAGATTTTCCCTGGTGGCCACTTGCTCCTGTCCAGCCTCTCCCACCTGCAAATCCCCTCCCCACTCCCGTGCGTCACCCTGCACTAACAACCGGCCAGGAGCTAGTTAAGAGCCTCTCTGCGGGCCGGGCATCCAGCAAGCTGAGCATTGTTCTCCGTCTCAGCATGGCACGGCGGCACAATCTGGACTCGGTGACTCACTGCTCTCTGGCCCAGCGGGGCTGGAAGTCAGTCCCTTGGCATGGCAGAGCTGCAGCACTACACGTTTCCCTCTCTGCAGCCCAGGTCATGGGGAGCGCGAGCTGCTGGCTGGGTCGCACAGTGGCAGGAGAGTAACACTGCCATTGAATGCCAAGGTGACACTTCCTAACAAAACAGGATTATAGCCCTCCTGCCAAGCCCCTGAGGCTGCAAGCTCTTTGGAGCAGGGACAACAGGCTGCTCCGTATCTGTACAGTGCCCCATGGGCATGGTGCCAGGCCAGGCTTCTGGCTTCTTTGCAAGGAGCCCAGGGGCCTTCCTGGGAACAAGCCCCAGAGCGGGCACTGGGGGCTGGGCTGCCCAGTGGTTGGAGCCCAGGCTAGCCAGGCGTGGAGGTGGGTGAAAAAATATAAAGGAAAAAAGACAAGTGGTAAATGTGAAAATTGTTTCCATTTTGCAGGGTCCAAAATTAGCCCTTTGGTCCAGAGTGTTGTTATGGAAACAGTTATCGGCTTCACGTGATGGATTTAGGGGAGGGGGAGGACGGAGCTGTGGAAGAGTTTCTCTGCAGAAGTTTACCTTTACCCCACACCAGACTTTGACCCACCTGGGGAGGAGTCCGGCCCCAGCACCATGCAGCAGCTTCTGTGCACGTCAGGCCCCAGCTGGGACACGGGCATAGGCTCCACTTGGAGGGCCTGGCTGAAGTGGGTTGTAAAGCCCATGCCTCCTGCTCTGCCCTGGGTGGGCAAGTTCAGCTAAGGACCAGTGCTGCTGCCGCTGTCCCCTCTTCAGCACGGCCCTGACTTCCCAGGGAGCAGGACGTGACTGAGGTGAGCTGGGGAACGGTCCCTAGCCCTAAGTAGGTCTTGGTGCTCCGGTGCTGCTGGAGATTCAGGCGGTGCGAGGCTCGATTCCTTATTATACCCTATGGCTGGATCTCCAAGGGCAGATTGAGGCGGAAACCCGGTCCAGAGCTCCAGGTTGGATCACTGCGGCCTCGCACAGGAGATCCCAAGTGCACCGGGGCTCCAGCGGCAGGGCGGCCGTGTACCAGCAGTCGCTTTCGTGAATCAAGCCGAGCTTCCTGCCTCCAGGGCCACCCCCTTTCCCTGATTTGCTGTCGCTCACCACTTCCTCCCTTGCACTTAGCTGCCCACAGCCAGAACAGTTCAGCCTGGCCTCACCAGCCTGCTGTCTGCGCGGTCACCCTCCCTGCATGTCTGAGAGCTCAAATGGGATCGTTTGCTGTCTCGTTTCTGCCCTTCACGTTCTCCAGCTTTCGCCTCCATCTACAAGGGCTAGAAATTTCCTTTCCCTCTAAGACGAAAGCTGAAATTGCCCATCTAAGAGCATGACTCCAGGATTACAGCGGGGCCAGCAGGCCTCCAGCAAGGACTCCAGCAAGGCCCTGGATACCATGAGACACACGGTGATTGAACGGAGCTCACCAAAGAGAACTGGTTCAGACTTAACAATGACCGTGGAGAGCTTCCAAATCAGGGATGTGCCTTATTGTCTCGGGACCCAGAGCATTTTGTAAACCTTGGGCCATACATAACTCACGCCCACTTCTGGGATGATGTAGGGACTGCTAACGCAGCACAGCCACAAAGAGCCAAGAAGAAGGAGTTGGAGAACTGCCATTGCTGGGGGAGTTTTGAACCAGCATTGATGAGAAGCTCAGGGATTGTGGCCGAAAGGAGCCTCAACACCTGCCTGAGGGACACCTAAGTTGGCTGGGTGAAAAGGTGAGAGCAGAGGAAGGTGCGAGCTGAGCAGTGGGCCTTGTGCCAATGCTAAATGAGGGGACTGCAGTCAGGGGCCACCACGGGCAAAGCCTTCCTCGTGCCATAAGTGACGTTTGACAGCACAGGCAGGATCGGGGCCCTGAATAATGGCGTCACCAGCAACTGTTGTCTGGGATGACTTGGCGCTGACTTGCATGGAAGAGCACCACCACCCTCCAAGCAGCTTCCCTTCCTCACACACGCATTTAGCCAGTCACAACATGCACGACATGCACTTACTGTGCACGTCTTGCCACTTCATCTGCACTCTACCCTCTAACCCATCTGCCTCGGATTGAAGTTGTCAAAACATATGACATTGCAAACCTGATTCTGTTCTAAATAGACTGATTTTTTTATTTCATTCAAATAAACCTCCTCCCCCCCCCCACACACACACAGTGGCAGATAGGCGTAACTCCTCTGGCTCTCTGATAGTTAAGGAACAGCTTGTCCTCAAGCTGAGCTTTAATATTCCTTCTAAAATGTTGCTGTCATTAATGCTACTCTGGATCTTCTTGATAGCCATGTAAATGTCCAACCTCGTTGTGGCCTCTTGCTAAATCCATGATCTTGGGGTTCTTGATGGCACACTCAGCACTCACCTCTAGCCCTAATATACCCAGAGGCACCTGGCTTTAAATCTGATGGTGCTGACCTCTGAACCCGATCTTACATGCTGCGCTCCACCGATGTCCATGCTGTTACTCCTCACTTGCACAGGTGGGATCAGGCACTGGGGATCTATGAACAGAGTATTTTAGGTTTCAGTTTCAGAGAGTTTGGAAAGGAATTCTGGTTTTCTACTCTATCCCAGGCCTGTGCTACAGGAGCTAAGGCAACTAAAGCATTTGGCATTTGCAGCCAAAGACACAAAAACCATCCCACAGTCAAGCTGTATAAACTCTCGGCTTTGGGGAGACCGCTGCTGTTTCTCATTGCTTGTTTCCATTGCCTTGTGTTTGGTACATGGAAAAAGGACCTGGGGACCTAGAGCGATGGTAGAGATCTATGCTCACTACCTAACACAGAGCAAATAAGCGTTGCTCTCTTGCACCCTTTGTCCTATGCTGTCAGTCTTTGACATAGACGGTCTACAGAGAAGCAGAGTCTAGCTCGGGAAAGCCAAGCGTAAAGGCTGGGGGTAAACATTCCCCTTTCCCTCAAGGATGATGCTTTCATAATTGCTGCAGGTGGCAGCTAGGAGTTTCTCTCTTCCCTTTGCTGCCACTCTGAGAAGCATTTCTGTTTCCTTCAGACTGCTGGGCTGCTGAAGCATTACACACGACAACCCGATTCACTGCACAGGTTTCCTCTCCTACCTCTCAGTGATGAGCACTGGTGTGATGGCAAAGAGGAACAGGGGAAGGCGATTGCTCTGTTTTACAGCCCCAGGCTCAGTGACTGCAGGATAATGTGGATCAGCATTGGAGACTTGGGGAATGCAGGGAAGAGGAAGATTAGTTTGTCTTCCCTCCACAGCACATGGAAACCCTTATTCCCCTCATAACGGGCATTGCAAATGCACCGCAGAGGCCATCAGCTGGATTTGGACTCTTGTCTTTCTCTGCAGCAGTGAGCTACAGGAATAAGTGCACTGTGTGTTTGGCAATAGTAAGCTCTTATCCTCTCATGGACATCCTGTAGAGGGAGGCACAACATTTCACCAGTCTGGTATACCTATATTGTGTCTGACAATGAAGTAACAGTTCTGGATCCAGAAAGCACACGGTCTGTAGCACTGGAATGTCTGCGGGCTGAGGTTGTGGGATGGGGGATCTCTGCTGCTACAAAGCACGAAGTTGTGCTTTGGAGCCTGCGTTTGATCCCTGACACAGCACACACATGCCCCTAGACAAAGCCTAACCAAAAGCATTTAACTTACCTTATTGCACTGTCCTGTTCCCACGGGAGACCCTTGTCCACCTTAGCAAAGCTTGAGGGTCACCAGGAGACTTGCAATTTCTATTCCACCAGGATTTCCAATCTTTCACTCCTCCCACCCCCACCCTAGCCCTCCAAATCAGGATTTAAAAGAAACCCTCACATTTTGCCATTGATCTGGCCCAGGAAACAAGATTTCTGAAGAGAAGAAATGTGGCAGTTGTGATTTGGACTTTAGTAACAAATACAGAAAAACACTTGAAGAGTCACTGCGAAACAGGCATTTCAAACCCTCCACGTGGATTTGCTTCAGATGAGCTCCTTCCAAATGGACACGCCCAATTAAGCCAAAACTGAGCAGCACAACAGCTTTCCATCAGAGGCTTTTGAGCAACTCTAGTGCCCAGCACAGAGGAGAAGAGCACCAGCATGCTGGCCGTGACGTGGGGCCAGAGGTGCTGGTCAGGATGGAAACGCATCGGCAGAGCTGGCTCGGGGGAAGACCTCTGCCACACCCAAAAGGTCAAAAATCATGGGACAGGGGTGCTGGACAGTCATGGGATTTTTAAAGGAAACAATTCATTGGGATTTTGTCTATTTGCTGTATTTGTGGGTCCAGAGCCTTCTGGTAGCATTTTTTGACCTTTTCATCAGAGCTACAAAGGTCAAAAGCGTGACGATTTTTAATGCTTGCTGAGATTTCAGTGCAGTCGCGTCGACTCCAGGAGCTGGGGCTTTTCAGTAGAGCAGTAAATATCAGAAGACTCGCAATGAAATTGTAAGGCCTGGCGACACAGGGATCAGGACTCGAGCACTGCGTGTGGCAGGGAGGGGAGAGGGGAAGGTGCGAGCGGGGCTAGGAGCTCGCTGAACACTTGTCTCGGTAGTCTGACCTGCCAGCCGTAGCAGCAGTACTGTAGCTAGGGCGGTGACGGGGGTAAAATCCTAAGCCCCAACTTACAGGCAACACAAGACTGGCGGCTGCTGCTAGGTTGGCCACTTACCCGCGGCAGTCCTGGGCTCAAAATTTCCTTTCTGGTCAAACTTCTGCACATCAGATCCTGCTTTCACACCCTGTTGCGCCCCCAGGTCCAGGCACTGGACTGGAAGCAGATGAGCTCTCGTGTTCAACCTCTGTCGCATTTCCTCTTGGATCACATGCAGGTGCCACACTGTGAAAGCACTGGATACCCTGACTGAATTTCCTCTCAGAGCCGTATGTTCTTTGAATGCCATTTGTTTGAGTGACAATATTACTGCTCAGTTAAAAAGGAAGCAGGTTAGTTATGGCCCAAGGAACAGACACTGGGAAGACCCGAAGGACAGCCCAGGGGAGCATTTGAGAGACAGCAGGCACTCATTTTTTTACCTGCCATCTTTAAGACAGAACACCCCACTTCACTCAGTGGGGGACTCCTCCAGGAAGCTCTCCAAGCCTTTGATGGGGTAGTGTCATTAACCCTGTATTAACACTGGGGAAACTGAGGCATGGAGCAGGAACACGACGAACCCTGAACCACAGAGGGGATCAATGGCAGAACCAATAACAGAACCAGAAGTCCTGTCTTTATACTCCCCCACAATTCATATCCTCTGGAGCAGTGGGAGTCAGCCTTTTCAGCAGGGGTGCCACAGACGAAGCCCCATGCCCTCCTCTGATCCCCTTCTACCCAAATGGCAGCTCTGCTTTCTGCACCCCGCTCTATCTGCCACTGTTCTAGCTGCCCTCCCTGCTCGGCCGCGCGCCACATGCAGGGGTTGCCCGTGCCACTTATGGCACGCATGCTGCAGCTGCAGGTTTTTCTTTTGCGGATGCAGACCTGAAAAGAAGATCTTTTCTTTGGATTTGCTACTGGTTGATCCCATCTAAGACTGGCTGGAGGCTCTCAATTTCCGCCCTGGTGTAGATAAGAACAGGCAGGGATTAAACCCAGCTAGCTCTGCAAGCACAAAGCTGCCTCATTCTTTCCTATGCTGAGGCCAGCGTGGTCAGGAGTGCTCAGCAACTATTCAAATACCCATAATGGGAAAGTGATACCAGAATAATGTCCTTTAACATGCTGCAGTTATCGATGTTTCCAGACCAAGTCCTGTTTGGCTGCTCTGGCTCCAGTCAATTTCCCAATACTGAGATTCCCTCAGGGTCAGAGTTTTTACAATTGATCCACCCCAGCGTGCTTCCTAAATGGATACTGAGCGGTTTTGAAAGCCTGGCCCCAAGGCACGTCCACACGCGGAAACTAACTGCTGAGGCCTTGTAGATCTGGCCTGGGAGCCAGCACCCGTTACTGGCCATTGATTGTTATTCCAGAGTGGAGAACAGGGTCTAATTGTTTGTAAAGTACTTTGAAGCTGGAGGGCGATTGTTACACTGGCACAAAGAGCCCGTTCATGCAAACCTCTGGCGCTGAGAACACGAAGGAGGGAAATTACAGGAAATCTGACCTAGTGGAGCTACCTGCAAGCTGACTGCTTTTCAGCTTTCCACCAAATGCTGTTTCAAGCTCTCCAGGGCTGAGACTGGAAGTTACAAGCAGCTGATTCATGCACAGGGTTAGACCTTTACTCAGAGGAACAACCGGTCACAGAAATGCCCTGAGAATTGCAATCTGGAGACTCATCAGGAGGGGGCGACGTCCACTCACGTTTCCAACACACAAAGAGCCCACCCAAAAAATTGACTCTGGCTGAAGGGATGAAAGAAGAAAGAGGAAAGCTGAGCTTCTGGGGAGGGCACCGCGGGTTCTGCAACAGGCTGCAGCAGCTCTGAAAACAGCAGGGCTCCTGGACTTCGCAGGAAGTGCAAAGGTAGTACCTTTTCATAGCAAGATAGGCCGATGGCAAGATTCCCCGTGACATCTCTAGGTTTGGGAGAAGACACGCGGCACTAACAGTATCCTTCTTTACCTGGCCAGCAGTACACTCAGCTACTTTGCAGTCAGGAGACCTGATCTTCATAAGTACGGTGGGGCTAAACAGCCCCATGCTTGGATCAGAGAGATTCCCTGGGGGGGAATATGTCAGCAGTGCCCATGGCAAGGTCTTTCTGTGCCCACTTTCTGTGCTCATTAGCTGGCTCCTTCACCCTCTGAGCTGATCAACCCACTGAAAGATCGTTATCCGCTCAGAGGTTTGCAAAGTGGAGGAAAAAAAAAAGTCATTTCCACAGCCCAGGGGAAAAAGAGCAACGCAGCCTATTAAGGCTCCATCTCTGAAAACTTCATTAATGCTTATTGCATAATGAGACACTTCACTTTACAGCAAGCTTCCTAATCACTGGAAATTGCGTGTTAAGCTAGCCTCAGCCACGGTGTCCATGGCAGCCTCCCAGCACCGTATCACAAGCTGGCGAATGCTGTCAGTCGCCCGTGTCAAACACACCTTCCTCTCAGTGTCGGAGGAGCTAGGAAAAGCCTCAGTTGGTCTAGGCTACTTCAGATTACTCTGTAAGAGGAAATTGAGGCCACCTGGACCAGCCATTCCCCTATGCTAGGGGAAAGGTGTGTTTCATACACTGCAGCTGCCTGGGTGCAAGCGATACACAGCACAGGATGGGGGGAGAAGGGGCCTTGTTCTCCGGAGTATCCCCTAGAAAACTCCCCCCACTGAGAGCAGTGACCCAGGCTGGACCCTGAGGTGTATGCATTTGTCAGGCTGGGTTGTATGTGTGGTTCCCATCACCTTCAGTGTAGCTGGTGGACCTACAAGATGTCCCACAGATGAGTCCTTGGTCAATCACTAGCTGTGCTGCAACAGGGGAGCTGGGAAGGGTTGCACCTCTCCCAGGCACGTTTGTGCTGCCGGAGGTAGTAACCGCAGGGCTGTCGTGGGCAGCGTGCAGCAGGGAGGGGACCCAGGCATCCTGGATTTTAATTCCATTGCTGCTGCTTGTAGAAGGGCCTTGGGTGCTAAATCAGCCTCTCGATGGGGTGGCAAGGCTTGATCCTGTGATGTTTGCTGGGTGCCTTGAGATGTGAGATACCTTGGTGCTTAATTGTTCTGCTGATCAAACGCGTTCTTTCACTGCAGTCAGGGCAAATTCCTGGGATCCCTTCTTAGAGAGAAAGATTCAATCTTCTCCTTTCCATCAGTGCTTGGTTGGCGTCTACACACCTCTCATAGTGCTTCCCTGGGCTGGGATATAGACCAAAATCTTGGATCCCATCAGCCTATAGCTGCTGGGACCTTGGTGTGGGCCAAACCTGTGCAATAGCTGTACTCCAGGCTGTCTGAGCTCCTGCTGAGTAAATGGAGCCTTTCTCTTCCCTGCTGCTGTCAAAGGCTTTGAGGATGTAGGAGTAAATAGGAGCTCCCTTCTAGCTGGACTGCCTGAGCCGACCATCGCGTAGCAAGGAGCAGATCAGCAGCTGCTGGGGCTCTGGAAACTAACTGATGTTGGGGGCTGCTCTCTAAGATATAGCCAGCCCGTGACACTACTGCTGAAATGCTTTGTTCCTTGCAAGTGGATGTTTAAGACAGTCCATTCAGGAAAGCTCAGGAACCAGGCCTGTGTTGCAGGGAGGAGACAGCTTCCCCCACCGCTGGAGTCCAGGTAGCAGATGGTATACTGCTACTGTTTAAAGCAGTTGCCTTTCAGGCCAGGTTTGAGCTGAAAAGAATCAGCTCTTTTCCCCCTTCTTCTGTAGCAAAGGCCCTTTGAAGTACAACAGAGGCTGCCGCTGTGAAGACAGCAAGCTGAGATGGAGGAGGTAGAGAGGAGCATTAGCACTGCCTTAGCAGCATGTTCTGGAGGCAAGTAGCCCGATGCCAGATGGAAAGCAGGGATATGCAGGGCACAGGGAGAACAGCCCAGAGCTCGGTGCTACTCCGTCCACCAACCGGGGGAGCTGGTAGGCTCCAAAGGGAGATTTCTTCTTGGAGGTTATCTGCCCCCTGGGGCTCTTCCTAGCCCAGTGGTTAGAGCAGGAGACCAGAGTCAGGACTCTCTGGTTCTAGTCCGGGAGGTATTCCTTGAACCCTGGTCTAGTTAAGTGCAGTGAAGCTTCCCTGCTTTCCCAGAGCCCTTCAGGAGCCTCTGAGTTATCAGCTCCATGGTCACAATAGGGTGAAGAAAGCATCTGGAGTCGCATCCAGGTGAGTGTGCACGTGCAGTTTGTAGCACCGCAGATGCATCTGCAGTACTGTAAACCACACATGCAGGTGTTTGCCGCACTGCTAATTTGCAACGCGGTGGATTTTTTGATGCTAGGAGATCGTGGCGTCCAAAAAGCCTGCACCAGAAAAAAGTGGGGCAGCGCACACGGCAGCACCCAAAACCAGAGCCTGGCTGGCCAAAACCACACTCTGTGCACCTGGATCGGCACAGCTGGAGCCCTGGAAGGCCTCCAAGACCCCAGGTAAGGCTTCTGGAGCCAGCCCAGGTGCTGGCCCCAGCCTCCCCTACCCCACCCAGGGCAACTTGCTGCATGCCAGAGCGCACATGCAGGGGCATTCCCCAGGGACAACTAGCAACAGCACAAATATGTGCCACTGCTGTTTGTCCCCAGGGAACATGGGGACGTGCCCTTGGTGTCTTTTTTGCCACTTACTTTCTAAGCTTCTGCATTGCCTGCAGATTGCATTTACTGCCTCTTCCCACAGGAACACAGGACTAGAAGGGCCTCCCAAGCCATTGAGTCCCTTCTTTTTCAGGCAACTATTTATCTAAGGAGTCCCCAAAACCACCCACTCCAATGCCTTACACATGACAACCACATGGCACCTTGTGGAAAGGAAACCACATGTGTCTGCTGCCTGCTGCAAGGGAGACCAGGGCACCACCCATGCTCTGCCTTGGCAGTGGGAGGGAAGTTAGCAGTCGGGTACATGCTCCAAGCAAGAGGACCACACCTCATGTAACAAGAAAGGAAAAACCGACATAGTCCTTGCCAGTCTCATCTGGGGCAAAAATTTCTTCCTCATCCCAAATGTGGCAATTAGCTTGGCCCTGAACTTAAGAGCAAGGCCCTCCAGCTGGGCTCCTGGGAGGTGAACCAGACCTTCTGCTGAGAAAAGAAAATGGAGGGTTTCATGCATTCACTTGATGCCAGACCTGGGGCTTTAAAGAAGACATGCAGGCTAATGCAAAGCAAGTAATGAAACAGCAAAGGGTGGTGCTGTTGGCTTCTGTGGGTGCAAGGTGCTTGTCACAGCATAGGGAGGAAGATCACAGGGAACAGACCAGGATGATTTACATCCATGAAACACAAACCAGGTACCTCCAGCCCACTCCTGCTCACTGACACCACTCCAAACTGCAGCTGCTCCCAATGAACCCTTGCCAGACTACATTGGGTCTTCACTGCACACTTGCTTACAACAAGGGACGGAAGATCCTTCATTATATAGGACTCCAGGCTCCAGTTCCCTCCTGTTGAGCACGTTTTGCAAACAAGGAAGTTGGAAAGCAAGCTGTTCTTTCCCCAACTTTTTCAAGAAAGCAAGACTGAGATACTGTGCCCAGCTCTCGTACACTATTGGACAAACACTTGGCTGGGGCGGTTTAGCCAGTGATGATCCTGCCTTGTGAGGTCCCTTCCAGTCCTACTTTCCTATAATCCTATGATTGCACTTTGGGAAGGAGGAATAGGGGGCTGGCAAAGCCGGGGAGGGCTGTGTGCTGGGTTCTTCTTGCCTAATTTTGTACTGCTGGCAAGACTGAGGAGCCTTGGCTTGTCCTTGGGGCTCTGGTCAACTAACAAAAAATGAAGCTAGTCTGTTGTTATGGCCATGCCTTTCTGTTCCCTATTGCCAACATGCCTTGTCGCTAGCTACAGATGGATGCCATCTTTGTGGTGGGATCAGCTGTGCCAGGATGCATCACAGCACAGCTGATCCTATAGGTGAGCAGAGACAGACAGTGCCTAGGGTAGCCTGCTGGCACTCTCCTAACATAAGTCAAAGGGTGTCTGCACAACAAGGCCACACAAATTATTAGTAGGAATAATCATTCTCACCATTATGGGCATTTGTGGTGTGACAGGGCAGGGGTATCTGTTTGCTCAGGCTTTATGTGCCTCCAGCAAAAATGTTAGTGGCAGCAAGGGCAACATCTATTTGCAGCCATAGGGACCTGTGGGACTTTGGCCTGGGCGTTGGGAGCCTGGGTCAGCCCTGTCCTGGCTGGCTACTGTTGTTTCCCACCTTGCTTCTTCCAGGCTCTGTTCCCCAGTGCTCCCTGCTGGGCAGTGATTTTAGTACCCTTGGCTTTTTGCATCCCACCGTGAACACCACTGTTTTGTCCAAGTCTGGTAGACCAGTAATGTGTTCATTCTCTAGGATCAAGAATCTTACATCTCGGCGCCTCCAGCTGTGCTTCTCCTAGAACAGGGGTGGGCAAATACAGGCCACAGGCCGGACCCAACTTGCAGAGGGACTTTGTCTGTGGGTCCCTCGTTCCTGGCCCAGATGCCATCCAGCCTCTAGCATGTCCCACCACCTCCGGGTGCCCAGCAGGGCTGGGACGGCTTCATAGCTGGACTCCATTTCTAGGCAGCCCAGGCAGTGGCAGCTCCTTCTGGATGCTGCCGTTGCTGACTCCAGCACCATGGAGACTAACGGGGACCTGCACACCCAGGCCCAGCCCATCCTGCACCCACTCCAGACCAGCTGGGACGCACATGCGTAGCCCCAACCCTGCCCTGCTCTGCGCCTGCTTTGGACCCACCCACCCATGGTGAGCAGTGGCAGCTGGGCTGAAGCTGCTGCTGGGCACAGAGGAAAAGCGGCTGCCTTCCGTCACCACTGCCGGGCCCTTCTTGCCGTGCCCACCCAGAGCCCATGCTCAGGCTGCCCCGTGGCTCCTCTGCACTGCTATCATGACCACCCTCAGCGTCTCCTCCAGGTCACCCAGTGGGGTGGCGGTGGCATTGGAAAGGAGTGGCAGGGCAGCCTGGGCACTGGTGGCAGTGGCAGGGAGGAGCTGCAGGGCACGTGGGCTCTGGCTGTTGCAGGGGGAGGGGTGCTGACTGGCCTGCAGCAGCTCCCCAAAACTGCCTGTGTGGCCCACGGGCCCAAATAATTGCCCATCCCTGTCCTAAAAGCAGCCTGAATTTTTTGGTGCTGAGTGCCTGTAGCACCAGGGACTGTCAGCAGAAGTGTGTGTGTGTATGTGGGGTTCAAACCTTTGAACCCCAAGCTTGAATATCTAGGTGCCCAGCTATGGGCCTAGGAGCCAAATGTTGAGTGCCAAGATAACAGATTCGTACCAGACCCAGAAGGGACCATCGTGATCGGGCACGCTGATGTCCTGCACCGCACAGGCCAGAGCATTCCTGCCAGTGAGTCCTATAAGCCTGTCACTTCTGGCTGATGCAGAGCAGCGGCCTGATTTCAGAGGAGAGCCCCTGAACCCAGGTGAGTTGTTTGAGCTTCATGGGGGAAATGGGTCCCTTGTTCCTGATCTGTGCTTGTCTATGCCCTGCTAGCTTCCATACAAGACCCCTCCGGTATCGCGCTCTCACTGTTTCCGCCTGTTCTGTTCACCTCCTGACCTCCCCCTGGATAGCTCATTTAACATAGTTTTGCATTCAAATACATTTTTTATGGTAATCCAAGTGTATTTTAGGCTCTTCGCACAAAGGGTGTGAAATCCATTAGAAAGCATTAGATGTGTCAAAGAAACAGCTCATTTATATCCCTTGCCTTATGTTACCAACTTACTGCATGTTATCGCCTCTCTCCTGGACCCACACGAAGTGAATCAGTTCCTTCTGTTTGGATCAGGAGAATTTTACCCGGCTGCCCAACGTGGCTCGGCACCCCACCTCCGTGGGCTCAGGCCTTCAGGAGGAGGAATTAGCTCGTTGTTGCGGTTCTCCTGCTGTGTAGTCATTAGCTCCTTTTCAGAGCTAGAGAAACAGAGGCACAGAGAGCTGCAGTGGTAACTCTGGGCTTTTGGTTAAGACACTTAAATGGGACGTAGGCAACCTGGGGTCAGTTCCCAGCTGTGGCACAGATTCCTGGGTGACCCTGAAGTCATGAGGTTGTTGTGTGCCTCAGGTTCCCTATCTACCAGCAAGTAATACTTCCTGCTGGTCTCCTGGGGACAGGGGCACTCTGCAGCATTCATGTGACGTGAGCAGAGCATGGACTTTGCATCACTCGAGGAAATTTTAATCCAAATATACTTAGAGAGCAGTGGGGGCCAGGGCTCAGAGAGGGAGATAGGACATCCCTGAGGGACATTCGAAGGTAAAGACACCAGGGACAAGGACAATTGCTGCAGTTCATTTGCTCCAGTTCATTATCTAACGCTAGCAGGGTATACAGCCTATTCTGGGCTTGTATCTACCTCTCCACTGGCAGTCCCTGATTTTCCTGTGCATCCTTTAGTTTCGGGAGCGTCCAGACACCTGCTGTGATTGGCAACTGGAGATGGGCACTGGGCTGTGCAAAGGAATGAGCTGTGCAAGGGACTGACATGCAACAAAGCACCGCACATGGCCCAGGATGAGCTCTGAGACTCTCCATTCAAGCCCTGGCCCCTTGGTGGCTGCTTCTGATAATTAGTTTCCTTTAAAAATTTTTACAATAAAAAAAAAAAAATCGCAAGGAACAGGATGAGGCAGGAAGGTTTTATGAGCAAGCACCTCCAGCCTGAGTGGGGGCTGGGGGTTGAGGGGCTCCTGCTTCTCCCAGCTGCCAGCATTAGGCAGGTCTAAGAGGGGGCATGTTGCCGTGCACCCCATTAGGGGCAGCGTGCGTGTCCCTGGTCATGCTGGTTCTCCATGCTCTCCCCACAGGAGACGTGGGCTCTCCTTGCTCTCCAGTGCAGAAAGCCGTGCCGGGTGCTCACGGCAACCCTAGGGGGGGAAACAAATTGGCCTGAGCTTCCCCTTAGCATGGCTTGTGTTGTGTTGCATAATATCAGGCAACTTGCATTCATTTTTCTGTCCTGCTTTTTTTTCACACTGGACGTTTGGGTTTTGCTCATGTTGAGTTTCCTAAAAAACTCTTTGGGGCCTGGAAAGCTGACAGCAGATGCTGCTGTCACAAGCACAAATGACTCAAGTCCTGGACAACAGAGAGAGAAGCCCATTTCTTTAGACGGAGTGAGACTCTTTACGGGTTTTGTCAAAGCTCATCGCACCCAACTGTCCTGCCTGTGCTTGGGAGAAAAGACGTTTGCTACAGACTTAGCAGCCCGGCCTGTAGGAGGGAAGGCACAGTAGGCACAGTCATAAAGTTTTTAGCCTGGCCGGGACAGAAACCCCATTTTCTGCTGAACTGTGTAATATTCATCCCCGTTCCCCTTGACATCAGTGCCCTCGGTTCAGCCCAGCTGCAGCATGGCTCTGCCTTTCTTGAGGAAGTCCTTGTCCTGCATGTCCAGACAGTCCTCAGCTCCGATCACCTCACTATCGTCCTTGCAAGTCTCCTCAGGGCAGATCTATTTTCAGCTCTGGTGAAGAGGTGGGATGGGGAACAGCTTCAAAGCCACATGTGGTCACCGTGGATGTGCAGGGAGAAGCCTCGGCTCAGCGATCTACGGTGTTCGCTCCCGATGGCGTCTCCGGAGCGCAGCCGTTCACGAGCACGGTGCTCCCCCAGTGACAGTCCCGCCAGTTGAGAGGGAGCCAGTCGTGAGCAACCCTTTGCTCTCCCAAAACACTGTGACCACAACCTTACTGACTCCATCAGTTGCTTGGGAGGTGGAGGCGGTGCACTTCCACCGCTCGCTGTGCTGCTTGGTGCCAGGTTCAGCGCTGGGCTCGTGTCTCAGCCTGAATCACAATCTTGCATGCAATTTTTTTCTGGGATTGCCTCAAAATACGGCAGACGCTCCCTGGAAAGGTCACTCTACTGGTCAGTGCTCAGCGTCCTGGGCCCCCATCTCGCTACCATCTTTCTCTTGCCCAGATCACCAACCCTGATCCCCAAATGTCCGTATTTTGCCTGGGGAAGCGGGACCGGCTATAGCGTCGGGCAGACGCTTGCTGAGCGCCCCTCAGCCGTTTCTTTGCGTCCTTCCACGGAGACCCCCAGCAAAATAAACCTCTCTTCCTAGTGCCGCCAGCAAACACGCGCGCACGTGGCGGCACCAGCCTTTCTTTGCCCGACTGCCTGCAGGGCTCGTGGGTGCGGGTCCTAGCAGCCCAGCACCGCTCGCGAACACTCTTCTTCAAACCGATGTCTTTGCAAGCCTGTTGTCGCCTAATCAAAGATGTGAGCCCCGATGCATTCCTCCCTCTGCTCCTCTCACAACTCCCAAACCTTCCTCCGCCGGCTCCCAAGCGCCCGCCCGCAGGCAGGAGGCAGACCGCGGCTCCGAGGGCCCCGTGAGGGAGCGGGAGCGCATCCTCACAGCCGGCTGCTGCGGCGGGGCTGAGGAGCCCCTTATCGGCCGCTGCCCCCGGGCGAGCCCGGTGCCCTCCCCGGCCCTGCCGCCTCCGCGGGCTTGGGCGCGGCACGAA
>NW_017728940.1:3877446-3954760 GCF_001723895.1 Crocodylus porosus | reverse complement strand
TAAGTGCCGCCGCCCGCAAAGTTTCGCGGCCCCGCAGCTCGCCGGGCCGCCCGCTGAAGGTCACCGGGAGCGGGTGCGGGCAGCGCGCCCGGGGCACCTCCCCGCGCCGGGCTGCCCTCCCCGAGGTGACCCTGCAAGCCGCTTGCCCTGCGGGGGAGCCCGGGCTCCGGCCGGCCCGAGCCTCTCCTGAGCCCGAAGGGGCTTTCTGTGCCAGCCCGGCCACCGACCGCGGCGCTGGAAGGGACCTTGGAAGATCCTGGGAGTGGGGCGAGGTTTGCAGTGGCCCCCGATAGCCAGCCCCCGCGTCTCGCATCCGCGGCGCAGTCCAGCGGCAGCCGGGGGCCGCCTCGCCCCGGGATGATGCCTTCTGCTTAGGACACTTGTGTTACGGGCTGAATTCTCCTCTCCCCAGATGTGCCAAAACGATTGTTTTTGTGCGCGCTGTGCCCTGCTCCCTAGAAGTCCCACAGGATGCCTCAGTGACCGGGGCTTTCCAAATCGGCTCTTGTGCCGGGAGGCATTTATAAAGCCCCAGGGAAGCACGCAGGAGCCTCCTAACCTCGTCCTCTCTCCTTTTAAGAGAAGAAAGCCACGGGGAACTGGCTCCTGGCCAGCAAATGACCCTGTATATTAAATAACATTGTCCTCTTACTCGGTTTTGATGGCAGTTCTCTTGTGCTTCCGCCAAGTCTTTTCTTTTCATATTTCTCAGCGCTGTGATCTAAGATTCGTGTTTAAAAGAGGTTCGTTCCTTTGATAATTAAAAACGCTGGCAAATAAGTGCTTGGGGAGATTTTCAGACTAACGTAACAATTGCTACTTTGAATGAATGATGCAAACTCGCAGGACGACTTTGACAATCTCTATTTTTTGTTTTTCCCCCTGTCCCTCTGTTGCTGTGATGATTTTAAATAAGGCCCTTGGTAAGGTGCCAGGTATTTTTCATAGACACACACACACACACACATTTATAAATGGGTTTTCCAGCAATGATTATTTATCTCAACAGAGACAGATGCAACTTTTTTTTCTAATGAGGCTGGTGAGCTGGATATTGAATATGCAATAAGGTGTGTGATTTATTTGTGTGAACAAACCTGCACTATAAATATTGTGAATGCTTCTGGTAAAGCCGTACAGTTGGTCATGCCGTGTATCAGTAGGTAGTTTATTAAATCGAACATCGCATTTTGCCACTGATCTGTGGGACGCTTAGTTAAACTAACAGGTTTATTATTTCTCTTTTTCCGTGTCGGCAAAGAAATGAGCTGCTGGAGCTCCAAGTTGTCTATCAGGCCAGGCGGGTGGGCGTTACCTGATGAGATGAGGCTGCTCCCTCTGGGGATCGGTACTCGGGCGAGCCACGTTTGGGTGCTTGCATCCAACAGGAAGGCCAAGCAATGGGTTATTCTTGGTTAACTCGTGACGGGTTGTACCGTGCATGATCGGAGCTTGCTTATAAAAAATCTCCCAGACTTCCCCTCCCACCCCACATATTCACATCCCAGTCCCCAGCTCAGCTCTGCCTTCCCGTCTCGCTCATGGGACTTTGTATCCCCAGCGCTGAGGGCCGCTAATGCTTCTCTCCAATTTCTTAGACGTTATTTAAACGATGGGGTGTTCTTGACTGGCAGCTCTGCCAGCTGTTTGCTCAAAGTGTAATAGCTGTGAGCTTAGATTTTTTTCATGACCTGTCTTAGAGCTGAATTTTCTGGGAGCGTTCCTCGGGTAGGCAAGAGATGGAGCACTGCTGTAATGGGTAAAGGGGATTCTCTTGAGGATGCTGGACCCAGGCAGACCCTGTGGTTCCCTACCTCCCAGGATGACTAGCACCAGTTTGGACCCAAAATTACCGCTTGACCGTGCATGGACCCTTTCATCCAGGAGTGGGTTCTTCCTCTGAATGGCTGATGCCAGAACACCTCCCACTGGCTCCCTGGTTCCCCATGACATGTTGTCTTGACATCCAGAGAAGACTGTTTTTGCCGTGCCAGGCCCCTACTCTGACATGAGTCCACGCCAGAGGGAGATCAGGATCTAGCTGGTCACTGTGGGAGCAGCTCACTTGAGCAGGCCTACAGGGCGGTGACGTGACTAGTGTTTTGGGGCCACAGAGGAATTGTAGGTGATTGTGGGGGTTTGCCTCTCGTTCCCCTGGTGCATGCCCAGGGTCTCCAGGTGACTGCGTACCAACATGTGTGATGTACTGCAGCTTGGGGCAGAACCGGTGCTGAGCTCTGTCCACCTCTTCAGCGTTAATGTGAGTCTGCATCTACGTGCATCTGGTATTTCCAAGTATAATGCCACACATGCACACTAGCACTGCTCTCGCATGAGTCGGCGACACTGCCTTTGGGACAGGCATCCCAGGGCTTCCCATGCTTGTCCAAAATGTGATGCATTGAATCCTATTATCATCACTCTCAAGTCTAGGCTTGCCCACGGGGTCTCCCCAAGCCCCAGTGTAGACTCCACAGTCCTAGAAGGGGTGTTGACTCTGCTCGCCTCCACGCTCTCCTGATTTCTGCCCGTTGCACCTTGAATGGAAGGATAAAATGGTCCTTAATTGCCATTTCCCCATTGGGAGGGAAAGCTATGATTTTATGAGCTGCAAGAAGCGATGCTAGTGCAAAGTTAGCAACTCCGCAAACAGGGTGTGAATACAGTCTGCTGGTTGACTAGAAACCTGCTGGCTGGGAGACGGTTGATTTAGGATGGAGATGAGATGAAATGCATGTAACAAAGTGTTGCTTTAAGTGGTTTTCCCTGGAGCCCATCATTATGCTGCCAGTCAGCCAAAAAGGGTCCATAACATATGGCTCTGCTGTCCTCCAGTACGGGTGCTGCCTTTTAATTTCATGGACAAACACATAACCCTCTGCTGTCATTGAGAACACTGGGTGTGTAATGCAATGTCTTGAGGTGGCTTCGTAGCTAATCATCTTGCTGTGGCACCAGGTTGGGAGATGATGCTGTTTTGCTGGCTTTGAAACAGATACGGGGACTCCTGAGTGCACCCTGAATCTGTTTTCAGCCCTAAATAGGTAACCAGATCCTGCGTGTCCCAGGCTGGCTTCTGCACATGTCCAAGCTGCGTGTTATCCCTGGATCCCCCCGGCTGGCGTCTGATTTTGTGTGTGCCTCTATTGTCTCTGTGTTTGGGGAGCGTGGTAAGGAATGCTGGAGCGCAGGCACTTTGTGTGCTCACTCTGGGGCGTGGGTGGCAGTGGGGAAGCTGGTCCAACAAAGCTCCAGTGTCCTGGCTTCTAACCATTCACCACTGGCTGCTCAAGGCTTTGAAACGGCTTGTGCAAGGACGGAGTGAAAGTCAGGCCATTACATATGGCTGGGGGCCGCCCCTCAGCGTCCTGCACCGGAGAGCACAAATTAGCTGCCTCCTTGGCAAACAGTTCCCCACTACAGCCCTCTCTGACTCACCAGGCCTGGCACAGCGGAGAGGGCTGGCAGGAAAAGGGCTTGTCTGGGTGGTGCCCAGAACAGGGGCAGGCAATTATTTTGGGCGGAGGGCCGCTTACCAAGTTTTGGCAAGCTGTCAAGGGCTACAAAGGTAGCCCCTCCCCTTGACAGGTGCCCCGCCCCCTGGTCACCATCTTGGGACACGACGTCCCACCCCTAGCACCCAATCTTTGCCTTTGGAAGTCCTTCCCCTTGCCTCCCCCCACCCCTGAAGTACTTCTTTCAGCAACAGTTTTCCATCTTGGTACCAGAAAAATACCAAATTATATTCTAAAGATCAAACGTTTACTATAATGTTCTTTAATTTGATTTAAAAAAAAAATTTTGATCTGATTTACATGCGTTTGTGTAGTGTACATAGAGGTGATTGCACAGTAGTTTAAAACCATGCAGTCTTACTCTTGTATATTGTGGAGGGGTGTGGGTGGGTGGGTATAGGTATGTGGGTATCGAGGGCGTGGGTGGGTGTGGGGTTTGTGGGGGCATGTGTGCACGGGTGGAGTGTGGCTGGGGAGGGTTGTAGCATGTGTGCAGGGTGAGGATTTGCCCACAGCGTCCCTGTGGCAGGCAGAGCCCCCTGCAGTACTCCTTCCAGCCCGGGCTCCGGGCTTCTGCTGCTCCTGGCCTTGGGGCACCAGCGTGGACCTGTGCTCCCGCTCGCCACTGCTTCCACCTCGTCTGCCACTACTGCCCTTCTGCCACTTCCCCATTCCCCCCCCACCAGCTTGCTGCTTATGTCCCAGCTGCATGGCTGAGACTACAGGACGCAGAAGAAGCTGGACAGGTCCAGCGAGCCCCGCATGGAGCCAGCTGAGAATCACAGGGGCCAGGCCGGCTCCTGCTGCGTCCTGCGTCCTGGTGCTGCAGCTGGGAACCACGTGGTGCCGATGTGGCCGGCGGGAGATAGAGGGAGCTCTGTCAGCGGTGAGCAAATGGCCGCAGCAGGTGGGGGGCAGTGGCAGTGAGTGGGTGTGCGAAGCACAGTGACAGGTGGATGGGAGCGCAGGGCCTGCACGGTGCACTGGCGGGGCCCAGAGCAGGGTGGCAGGAGCACAGGGGTGGGGCCAGCAGGGCCCTGTGGAGCCAGGCTGGGCTGTGCCAGCAGGGAGAGGGGGAGTCGACCTGGCTCCAGAGCCCCAGTGCTCCTGCTGTCCCGCTCTGAACCCCTGCTGGCCCTGGCCTCGGTGCACCGGCATGGGCCGTGTGCTCCCGCCTGGCTGTTGCTGGGTTCTGCATGCTCGCTAGCTGCCCCTTCCCCCTGCCTACTGCTGCTTTCACCGCTTCCCTGCCCATGGCTACTGCTGGCCACTCTGGCCGTGGCTCTCGGCTGCAGCACTGGGGCAGCAGCAGCCAGCTCGGGCCAGCCCTGAGGACTGGGGCAATCCCCTGCCTCCCCTCCCCATGGCAGCTGAATTTCCTTCCAGCGCAGGGAGGCAGGAACAGTCCCAGGCCAGAACCCTCTGCTCTGTACAGGGCTTCTGGCTGGGGGCTGGGTTGCTGGGCCTTGCTTCTGCAGCCAATTGGTTCTGCCAGTGGCTTCCCCTGGGTATTGTCGCCCCGGGGCTCCTGTCATCTTTGACAGGCAGTCAGGAGCAGATAAATATTAATTTTCTAAATTTTTTTAGGGGACCCATGGGCTGGATAGAATGGCCTGGCAGGCTGGATCCAGCCCACGAGCCAAATTTTGCCACCCCGGAGGCCTAAAGTGGACACGGAGTAAGCATCAATTCCAGCCCCACTGATTAAGGTCTGTGGATGATGGTATTACTCCCTAAATGCAGGGGAATCCACAGCAAACAACCTTCTCCCTGAACCCCATCCCAGGACAAACCTCAGATCCTGATCCTCCAACCCCACATCGATGCAGCCCTCACCATTGCTGATGCTGCCTGTTTTACTCTGGCTAGATGATCTGACCACTGTGGCCAATAAGGGAGGTGGTTTAGCAGCTAGGGCATGAGACTGCAGCCAAAGGTGAAGGGAAGGGAGACTGAGGCAGGGTTGGGGCCAGGGCGTGGGGTATTCTGAAATACATGCATGAGCCTGGGCCAAGAGCTCATCAGCCTGCCTTGGATAGGAGCCTGAGCGATTGGGCCGCTGGCTTTGGCTGCTTGCAATTCTTTTGTTGGGTCCAGCGCTCTCTGCTTATGCTGTGGTAGATGCCAGGGGGAACGATTGACCTGTTCCCTGGGCATGGTGTGACCCAGAGATTGCGAGTAACCGGGTCCTCTGGCGATGCTGGCTGGCACTCAGCCCCTTACCTTAGGCTTATCAGCACTTATTGCTTGCATGAATATCTGGTGGGAGCTCGGCTGTTTTTGTGCTCCTGCTCCCTCCAGGTGTCTGCCTGGCGCCAAGTAGAGCCGGGGACTCTGGAGGGCGTTGGCTGAGTTACTTGCTCAGCAGTCGACAGTGGCCCCTGCAGCAGGGACATGTCTGGGATGTTGTTGTTCTTGAACTACAGGCATCCAATCTCTCTCCTGTCCCCTGCACTCAGGGCAGTGTGAAGGTGGAGGGGGGCAACCATCTTATTATTCGGTTTATTATACATGCAGACGAAGGTTCCTGAATTGGTCCTGGCTTCTCAGGTGCTTGGAACTGATTTCCCCTCTGCACCTTGAGGACGGAAGGGGCATCACTTTTGTTTCTTCTTTTGCTTAATGGTACAGGTAGGAGACTACAGCTTTTTTTGTATGGTTGGGTGTCAGCTTGTCTCCAGAGGCCATCGCTGACACGGGTGCACATACATGGGTCAGGGTCAAAAGTGGTTTATTTTGGAGGCCAATCTGAGACATCCAAGAGGGCCTGATGGCCAAAGCTGAGCACCCGCCTCCTGGGAACTGGGGCTTTTGGGGAGATTTCAGGTTGAGTGCCCAAAATCGTCCCCTTCAGAAGAGCTTGGCAACTGTATGTGAGAGGGAGTGAGCTTTAGGTCTTGCAGCAAAGCGAACAGGCATTGGGGCACAGGATAAACCTTGACTGGGATCTAGTACTGACTGCTAAAGCGGGCCGCATCTGACTTATCCTAGGTCCAGATTGGAGGTGATTGCAGGGCAGGTGAATTTGGTCTTGCCTTTGCTCCAGATCCTGCTCGGTTTCCCGGTGTGCCAGACAGCTGCTGCTGATTACTCACCTGTGCTTCGAGAGCACAGAGTCAAAAGTGCGTAAGTGCACAGCGTTCTTGTTTTATTCAGTGTGGCTGTTGTTTGCAAGTCCCTGTGGACGTGGGGCTGGGCCCTGATGCTGCGTGCTTGGGTTTCATTAGCAGTGCTGAACTCTGCAGTGAAAACCAGGGGACTGCCTAGTGTGGGGGGAGGAAATGGGGGATGAGACATGGAGCCACAGTCCCCTGTGGGATACAAATCCACCCTCGGGGTCTAATGTTCTCCTACCCCTGCAAGTTGCATCTTGGGCCAATGTCTGGGAGCAGGCAGTCCCTGCAGTTCCTTGCCGCATGGGTGGGCTGCTACAGAGTTGCTCAGGGATGTAAGCAGGGATGGATTGGGCTTGTTGGCAGAAGGTCACTTTCTCTGCAAACAGGCAGGGGACATAAGGCTTTAGCTACTCGTGTGGCTGGCCTGACCTCTGTCCCCAGGCTTCCTAGAACGCATCAGCTGATCCGCTGCGGTGAGCCGTCAGCAGGGAGAGCACGTCGCCCCGACTTAGAGGTGCCGTAATTACAGGGCTTAGCAGGCAGGGAGGTTAGAAATTCTGTGCTGGGGTGGAGAAGTCAGTGAACAGGGTGTTTTTGGCAGCCAGGCAGGAGCCAGCAGGGCATTAGCTGGTCAGCAACCAGCCCCCTGTGCTGTGGAGCTGCATGCGTATGGTGCGGATCCGACTGTGATGAGCCAGGCTGGAGAACCCTCCCAGCTCTGTGCATCCTCCTGAGACGTGGCGCTCCTAGGGCTGGGGGGCAGGCTGCTAGCCTGTCAGCCCTGCCACCCTGCTCTGTTTTGGATGCTGGCTGCTTCTGTCCAGGTGTGACCATTTGTGCAGACATTGTGTCTCGTCTCCCTACCAGGGAGCCCTGCACTTGTTGGACGCTCCTTCGTACAAAGCATCTCCAAAAAGCTTTCTTCCCTAAAATGGTCATTAGAAATAATACAAAATAAAGCTAATAAATCACTATGAGAGCAGGTATGTGCCCCTCTCCCACCTCCAGCTCCTGGTGTTGCTGCACTGACTGACCTAGCTCTTCCTGGGTTTAACTAGGAGTCTGCCAAGCAAATAAGATCCTCCATGAAAACTTTGCCTCTATGACTCTCCCTTTGCAAAGCCATTGACTGGGCTTCGCAGAGGGCTTGCACGTGCTCATGGGTATGGGCATGCATGCACCAAGCCTAGGCATGGTATTAACAGGTAACAGTGGAGGCAGAGGGATGCTGTTGCAATGCACAGCTCTGGACTCTGAAAAGCTCTTGGCAACACTTTTTTACGGTCTGTGCTGTTAGCTTGTCGCTCTGAATTCATCCAATTTTAAAAAGAGCTTAGGAAGCTGGACATATATTTGGATTTGTAACCAACCATGGCAGACAGAGACTGGTACCCTTGCTCCCCTTGGCAAAGGAGGCATGGAAGAAACCTGCGTAGCATGACAGTGCATTTGTGTAGCATGTACAACGTTCATCAGCCCCACAGAGCTCCAGCGGTTTTCTCTCTGATCTCCAGAGCAGGATAGTCAAGTTCTGTCCGGCCTCAGTTGAGGAAAGCACTCAAACTTTTGTTAAAGTCCTGCAGACTCCGTTGCTTCTGCCACTGGCTTGCTGGACAGTCTCTCTGCTTCACCTCTCTGCTTCCCTTCCCTTGTCCGTAGAGACTGCTAGTTCTTTGGGACAACAGCCATCTCTCAATCTGGGCCGCAGCGCTTGGCAGGATGTGGCCTGAATCGTGGCTAAGGCTGTTGGATACTACTGTATGCAAATAATAATGCAAAATGAGTCATGTGGCTCTTGCATCTGGGCAATAGAAAGAAGGCTGGCTGAGTCGGCTGGGGTATCCAGAGCCCCATTCACCCTGAGCAGGACTCTCCCAGACACTGGCCTTGGTCCCAGTCCAGGGGGCTCAATCTGTGACAGCCTCCTTAATTCAGAGCTGGGTCATAAAGACGAGCAGTTGTTGTCAGATGAGACTTCAGCAAATTGGATGGGAAAGGTCACTGCTCAGCAGCATGGCTGCCCCAGGCTTACGCAGCCACCGGTTTGTTCCCTCGGGCCATATCCAGTGAAAAACAGTTATCTCCTTAATAGGTTTCAACTCTGGCATGTTGACTCTGCAGAAGCGGGTTTAATTAAGCCCTGCTCTGGGACTGCTGGTGGTGGCTGCAGGGGTTAGGGGTTGGGGAGATGGAGCCATTTGCATCTTGCCTGGAAGGGGAGTCAGCTCGGATCCATCTCCCAGGGGTTCAGCTGCGATTCAGCTGCTCTTGTGGTTTTTGTGTCTCATTTTTGCAGGTGGGAGCTTGTACCTAAAGAATGCTTCTGTGTATTCCCAGCTAGCTGGGCTCTCCCCTCCGCTACCTCCAAACCTGCTTCCCATCGCAGTTCAGGAAGCTGCTGGTTGATCTCAGTGTGGGTCTTCCAGAGAAGCTGGTCCAGCACATTCCTCCGGAGGTGGTAGTTTCCCATCATCTGCTGGGTGAGCACATGGAGAAGGTCCTTTCAGCCCTTCCCAGGGGGGTGCCCTGATGAATAATCAAAGGCTTCCTCCTTAAGAAGGCATCTTTTGTTAGCGTTTTAATTTGTAGCAAAGTGTGATGCACAAAGTGCCAACTGGAAGCTCCTGGTAAGGGTCTGAGTGAACCCTTTGGCATTTCCGTGCTGAGAGATGGCTTTTGAGAAGGACCGGGTGTTCCATGCTTTGTAGAAGCAGAATTCCTCAGTGGTTCCCGAACTGTGGGTCGTGACCTTAAATGGGGTCTCAACATCAGCGGATGGGGTTGGGGGTCGGGGGAGGCTGTGGGTTGGGAGTGAGGGGCCATGCTGAGGAAATGGGGCCACAAATGGAGTCATGCTGTGGAAAAGTTTGGGAAGCACTGCTCTAGCTGGTGCCTCTGCCTATATCTAGACCAGAAAGGGTGTCTTCTCAGGAGTCCTGGGGACCAAATACCTCCTGAATAGGGTATTGTAGCCAAGCTGCTTGCCGTCTGCTGTGTAACACATGTTCCCTAGAAGGGTCACTTTTAGGACACAGGGGCTCAGTTGCCCTGTGCTGTTCACCGCGCTGCTGAGTCCCAGCAAGGAGGCCTATTCATGCTGGTGGTCATCATGATGGGGGAGGCCCTGGTATGGGGAACAAAGCCCGGAGTTACCAGACTCCTGCCACACAGGCCTCCCCAGAGCCTGATGATCTGAGCAGTGTCCTGGGGAGGAAGGGCTGTGCACCCCATCTGACTCCCACCCAGCTTCCTGAGCCAGCCAGGTGCTACCCCGCACCAGGGATAAATCTGACTGACTGCTTCAATAAACAGGACACTTGAACCTGCAAGGAGTGCCCATGCACAGAGCATGCGTTGCCTGTTCTTTAGTACTTCTGGTGCATGTTTTCCTGCATACCAAGCTGTTTGCCTCTCACCGGTGGCGGCACTGCTTGTGGGACGCCAGGAGACTGTTAACCCTCCTCCCAGACCTAGAGTATAGGAGGATGCCCAGGTAGGGCTGGTGTCCAAATTCCAGCCGTCATGAAAAGTGATGGCTTGGAGTTCCTACACCAATTCCTTGATAATGGCTGGGGAGACTCCCTTCAGCAGCCCCTAGATCTGCTCTGGCTCCAGTGATGGGAGACTTCCTCCCAGGGAATTTTAAATGATTATATGAGATCTAAAACGAAGAAACTTGCCACTTGCAGGCATTAAAACTCTCCTGGCTCTTTTCCCGGCAGTGGGGCTGTTAGTCCTGGCATCCTGGCCACGCTCCAATCTGAGTAATTCATTCTACTTGCCTAAATTTCCCCTGCACAGTGGAAACATTATCCTTCACTTTCCCTTCCTGAAAATACCTGTTGTGTAATGTTGCTGTGTGCTGTTTAGCAGTTGTTGTGTTCCACCCCAGAAATGGAGGCATTTTTAAAAAATGATGGGTGAAGAGATTCAAAATGACCCATGATGCTTTCAGAGATCCTTGCAATTTCGCTGACCTTGGAGGAGTTGCAAGGAGAAAATTCTGGCTGCAGTTTGCAAAGTGCTTTGAGCGGATTCTGGATGCAAGTGCTATTGAAGTTACTTAGGTTTGGACAGTGTGCTATTAACAACTGCAGGGAGACAGCATTGCTGCTCTCAAGGCAAGGGAGGAGCGTCACCCCGTCAGGGGAGGGAGTACGGGACTGGCATTGGTGTTCCCTGCTGGGCTGCGGGAGAGAGTAAAGGACACTGGATAGAGGAGCAGGACTAGATGTGGGGTTCTGGGTGTCCTGTGGCTTTGAGGAAAAGTTCTTGCCCCTCTCTGCCTCAGTTTCCTCGTCTGTACTATGGAGATAATGATCCCTTTGAACCCTCAGCTGGAAGGTCTCAGCATGTGATTGACATCCTTGCTGACTTTCAACCTGTGCTGCAATGAGCCGTTTTTAGCTTTCCCACCAGTTTACACATCTTTCCTTTTTGTCTGGCCTGTCTGGAGCATTACTCAGAGCTGACTTCCTTCCAGACGGCAGCATTGAAGGGTCCCCTCGTCCTCCCTTAAGCCCTTGAAGCCTCTGCTCTGTGACTCTTCTATTCGTGAGCCACCTCTGGCACAAAAGCCACAGCCAGAACGAAATAGGTGTGAAACTGGAAATGAGTGTGGAGAATCTGCACCTTGAGGATGTCAGCGGCTTCTAGCCCATGGCTGTACGTGGGCTGTCACCCCTGCTATTGAATTGAACCACTGCGAAGCAGTCGCACGCTCCTGCCTTGCTGGGGGTGGTATCCGTATAACGCTTCATGCTTTTACGTTCTTTCCCAGGCCTGTCAATGCTGCTGTACGCACAGTGCTATGGGCGGTGGAGTTTTCTGTCTGAAGCCTCAGCATCCCTGTGTCGCTGCCAGGGAGGGTGTCCTTGGGTGGGGGCCAATGGCTGATTTTTGGGGACTAGAATAGAAGTCAGGGGTCCTTTCTCCTGTGCGAAACTCTAGATCCACATTTCCCTCCCCGGGCAAGAACCCAGGAGTCCTGCTTCTCAGCCTTCTGCCTTCTCTTCTTCGGCATCTGGAGTCTGGTTTCCGAGCTCTTCGGTGGCATCACAGCGCAGAAACGGAGCGGGGCCTCTGGATTCTGCTCCTTGAGACTCCACGTCACGTCCAGCTTGGGGCGGGGAGCAGGCTGTAAGATACGGGCCACCGGCAACGCACTGCAAGAGAGGGCAGTGCCAGGTGGAGCCATTCAGCCTGTTTGGATGCTGGGGAAATCTGCTTGGTAAAGAGCTGTGGTGAACAGGGCTGCATGGGTCGGTGTCCTGTGTACGTTGCGTGGTGCTGGGTGCATGAGAAACAGCCCTCTGTTCTGTGAAAGCAGGCGTGGTGCTGATGAGATGCCAGCTGGTAGTTGTGGGAGCTGCAAATGTCTGGTTAACTGCATAGCAGGGAGAGACTGAGCAGTATGGGGGTAGGGTTCTTCCTCCATCAAGGTGTCCCAACAATACCCCGCGGGCAGGGAGGAAAAGCAAAGACAATTCCTTCCAATTTGACATGCGTGGTGGGTGGCTTCTCTGCTGTTCTGCAAGCCCTCGTGCTGATTGGTGCCACATTCAGGGTTCCTAATCCCTTACAAAACTGGGTCCAAAAGGTTCACAGGGTTTCCCCAGGCTCATGCCAGAGGAGTCTGGAGAAGGGAGAGGAGCATGAAGATGGGTGATGGGGGAAGGGCTTGTGGGGGGTGCATGTATTAGCCTGGGATGCCTCCCCCTTCGCCAGGAGGCCTCATTCTCCGGTCACGTGGTCCTTGCTCTGCTGCTCGCTGTGCAGGTACCTGGCACGGTTCTGTGCTTGCCAGCCTAGTAGGATCTGTGTAATCTGAAGCTTTCCTCTTTCTGATGCAAATGGCTGGGGGATTAGCCAGGCCCCACTGGATTGTAACCCCATCTCTGTGTGTATGTGAAGTGACTGCTGAGCAGATTGTGCTTGCCCCAGATTTTGATGCTTCCTTAATGAAAGGCTGAGAGAGAAATACGAGTAGGTGCATGTGGCAAGGCAGGGAGCAGCTGCAGCGTGGGCTTGAACCCTGACTCGCAGGCACTATCGCTGGGAGGCGGGGCACGTCTCGAGGCTTACTCGAGGTTTGGCCTCTTTGCTGACCATGCCGGCAAAGGTGCCAGGCTTTGCCAACCATGGTGTGGATTGATTCCTTAAAGGCAGCCATTTCTGAGCCACTGCAAAGCTGGCTTTGATTCATGGTGGTCTGTTCCCGGCGCTATGAGCCATCCAGTGTCCAGCAGCTTTCAAAGCTCCAGCCTTGGTCTTGGTTGACGGAGGAAGCAGGCTGTGCTGTCTGCGGTTCTTGGGGACAGCGGTCCTGTCCTGTGAGTGTGTCGTGAGCCAGCTCTATGTCTCTCCAGCTCCGTGCCACATTAGCTTGAACATCTGCTTGATTGACAAGTTACCACAGAAGGTTTTTCTTCATGTTAAGGAACGTGTGAGATGAAAGGACCGTGGTTAATGGGCTTGTCCCTTCCCAGCAGTCAACTTTTGTCTTCAGCTCAGTGCATCTTGCCAGAGGACTCTCTTTCTACCTCTAGGGAAAGACGGGGCCGGGTCTGAGAGGGGTGTCTAGGCCCTGCCATGTTGGTGAGTTGTTCCTGGATGTTTGGTGCTTGAGGCCTGGCAGCCCTTTACAAGTATGAAGAAAACCTCACATCCTGCACGTGTGATACTGTCACACAGGCTCTTCTGCCTCTATCCCACCAAAAGCTCCATCTGGGAGGATGGCGGCAGTCTTGCTCCGGGGCTGTTTCCTGGTTGCTGCAGGATGTTGGACAGTTTGACTAGGTGCAAGGTTGGTGGGGAGGGGGTTGCAAGTAGGGCTGTTTCCTTTCTTGGCTCCAAGGAACACCAAGCATTTTTTTTCCAAAGTATAGATTCCTCCACCCTTTCACTGTGCCTTTCAAGGCATTTGTTTTACCAACACCTGAAGAGGAAATTCATGGGGTCCCCTTGGCAAGCTGTTGGTACCATAGTACTGGGAGACCCAGTGGAGCATTTCCAGACTTGAGAAGCTGGAAGCTCGGTTGGTGTGCTTTTTATGAATTATTGAATTATAAGTCTTTCTGCAAGGATTCAAAGAAGCAGAGAGAATAAGCCAGGAGTGGTCTGTGGCAAGTTGTATTGAGAGAGAGCAGTATTTATGCAACTGTATAGAGGGGGAGGTGTGGGAGCCCTGTCTTTGGTGTCACTCACGTACAGGGCCAGGGTTTTCCCAAACTTCTTGTCTTTTCCCTACAAATAAAAGTATTTTCACTGAGAATGAGAAATCCTCCTGCTTCCAGAAAGGTCCCCAGAAAGGTAGAAATACCAGTAAAAGGAGGTTGGGATATGTGCCAGTCTGGTGAGCACTGCTGTGTTAGCCTACAGGCACAGCATGTGTGAGATCTAGATGTTGGGTGAGTTCTCCTCCTGTACTGGTGTAGCTGCATTGATTGCTATGGATTTGATCCTTCTTTCTAGCTGTCTGAGATGGGGATTGGTCTCACAAGATGCAGTCTCCATAGACAGATGGCCCATTCCTGGAGTCCTGGTGTGGTCTGGATAGGGCCCTGGCTTGGAAGTGGGGAGGCTGACTGCTGCCGCCTTCCTGTCTAACCGTGAGCACATCACTTCCACCCGTCTCCCATGCTTGGGTTATGATCCTTCCGAGCAGGGATTGTCTCTGACCGAGGGCAATGGGGCTGTAGTCTTTGCTCAGTTGTACTGTCATAGAAAGTAGTTGTGGGGTGAGTGAGCTCTGAAGCTCCCTGCCCTTCCATAAAGCATCTTCTCTATTCCTGCATGTCCTTGTGACACAGGAGAGGTCTCCATTTGGTTAAAAAGGCCCTTCCCACAGGAACTTTACTGGTCGAGGTAGGAGATGTTCTGGAAGTGCAAGTTGAGGGTTTGCACTGAGCCTCCGGCACTTGCCCGTTGTTGGTGATGAGGTAGAGCAGTGGTCGGCAACCAGTGGATCTTGATCCACCAGTAGGTCTCGGAGCCCCTTGGAGTCGATCCGAGCCTGGGGCAGGGGGCTGAGTACCCACGTGCATGCATGCGCACGCCCCAGCCCGGCCGGTCAGTCTATGGGGGAGGAAAGGGGTGGGAGCTAGATCGAGGCCCCCGCGGTTAGGGACGGTGCTGCAGAGGCGGGAGCAGGGGTAAATTGAGTGGGCCGTGTTTGGGTGGGACTTACCTGCTGGGGAGGTGCACGCCCAAATGATTTTTTCTCAATCTGCCCCCCCTTCCTTCCCCACAGATTTACTTGCTAGGCTGGGGGTGGGGGGTGGCAGTGCATGGTAGATCTTGGGTTGCTTTTAAATGCCAAAGGTGATCTCCTGCTTAAAACCGTTGTAGACTACTGGGGAAGAGTCAGCGAGTGAGGGGGTAGGGGAGCAGGCTGAAGGACTGAGGCATGGGTCTCATTAAAACTGAATCTATTTTCCCATGTTAGGATCCTGCATTTGCTGTGATGCATCCCTTGGCTCTGCTCCCATTTCACACGGTATAGGTGGCAGTGGGAGACATCCTCCCTATCTGCCTCTCCACAGCCCTGTAGCCCACTGGCTGGCGTTTTCTCCCTTTTGGGGTCTGGCACCCATTGCAAACTGGCCCAGATGCAGATTAAGGTTCATCTTGTCCCTTAATTGCTAAGAGATTAGCTGTAGCCTTCCTGTGGCTCTCTGGAAACCACTTAAAGGTATCTAAATAGAGTTTTGATGTGACCAGAAATAGACGGCCGTACGTAAAGAGGAAGAGAGCGGTTAAAAAGCCAGGTCTGGCCAAAGGGCCGAGGGGCAGCAGGACCATGTTGTACCCCCTCAAGTCCCACCCTGACCCATCCCACTCTTCTCCCTCCCAGGCTCCTCACAGTGTCCATCTGACCATCAGCTTTGTTGACGGGGCCAACTTCGGGGTATACTGATAGCGGCCTGAGTTGGAGTGCTGATTCACTGCAGGAGTGGGCAGGCTCACTCATTTCCGTAGCCCTGTGGCCACCCAGAGGGCTGCCCTGGGTGTGGTAAGTGCTGGCCACAGGCTGCTCCTGGAGCTTGGGCTCCTGCTGAGCCACTGAACTGGTTTGGCCTTAAGCACAGGTCACTGATGCTGCGTCTCGGTTGTGGCTGGGTGGCTCCAGGTGAAGGCAAGCGTGGTTGTACGTGGCCTCATGCTTCCTCCTGAAAGAGGTACCACAGTAGCCTGTTTGCTGCTGGCTCAGGACAGTCTGCACGAAGCCATACAGGGCTCGGCCGGGGAAGGCCACAGGGACTAGGTCAATGCTGGACATACCCTCCAGGCTTGCCTGCACTGCTGGGTGAGTGGACAGAAGTGAATAGCAGCTTCTGGCTATTTGTTCGTGGAGCCTGTAGCCAGGCTTGCTCCAGGAGCCCCAGCCAGGTGCTACACTGCTGCCACCCCCCAATGTCCCAGGAGCTGCCCCTGCTTTTTTGTGCTTCATTTTTTTAAGACATGCTGAAACAACGGCACCTTTCTAGGACCACTCTAAAACTGGACCCTTGTGTGTTTCCAGGATGTAGGGGCTGAGGGTAGAGGACATCTTCCAGGGCACTGTCTCAGCTTGACAAAGGGACAGGAAAAGGGTTGCCAGTCACTTCTTTCTTACAGGCGTGTAAACTTCACTTTGGGCATAGACCAATCGAGGCCATTTGAAACGCTGCTCTGGGTGTGTGTGTGTGTGGGCATAGGCCAGCCAAAGCCATTTGAAACGCTGCTCGGGGTGTGTGTGCATGCACCAAACGCCTGGAAGATGGAGTCCAAGAGCACGGGCTGGCCATGATGTGATGGAGCTTGCAAGAGTGAGTTTCTCTCCACGGGCCTGCAGAGCCCTGTGGGGAAGGCTTCTGGTGGGATCTTGAGCCAAGTGAAAGGAGCAAGCCTGACCAGCTCCCTTGGATCAGGGAGAGGGTTGTCCACCTAGCAATGACTAGCAAGAGCGCCGTCCCTGGCATCGGCAGCTCTGCACCTCCTGACTGGTCCAAGTCGAGGCACTAAGGGCAGGCGGTCCATCCTCTGAGGAGCTGGCTCTGATGCTGGCTGCCTTTGCACCTGCCGTGCAGAGGATGTTGGGGAAACCAGGGAAGGGAAAGACAGTGTTGTCTTATGTTGCAGGAATAGGTGTTGCAAGGTCTCACCCCACCCCTGCAGCAGGCAGACTCTGAGCATGGTTTCTCTTGCATACCGCAATCACTGCAGGGTGTCATGGGGCAGCACTGTTGGGGGTGGGAGAGGGACTTCTTCCCAGGCAGCTCTGGGCTGCTCTAGTAACTACCCCGGAGGCTCTGGGAATGACAATCAGGGGCCCTGTCTAGCAGGAGGCTTGGATTATTGAGATGTCATTTGCTTGCCCAGGGAAGTGGAACCTGTTTAGCAGCTGTGTGTGTGTGTGTGGGGGGGGGGGGTTGTGTGCTGAGCTCAGCAATTTTTCCTCGTGTGATTGCGACGTCAGCACGGGTACAATCCTTCAGTGCTGACCTTTGTTTGGCTCTTTGTGTTTCATCCTAACAGACCCATATAGCAGGACACTGCACCTCCCTGCCACAGGAAATGGAGGCTGTCTGGGGACCACAATCCCAGTGTCTGGTGGGGCTCATTTAATGACGTGGATGTAATGCAAGGCATGCACCCAAGGTCTCAACTGCATGCCACCAAGGAGCTTGGCAGGCCATTGCTGAGATTGTAGTGATGTAGCTTTTCACACCACAGCTGGCACTAATCAGCCCATCATTGCACTCAGCACAGAGTTTGAGGACTGAATGGGCCTTTGAGGCTGAGCTCCCTTCTCGACCCTGCAGAGAGGGTCCCTTGGGGTCAGAGCTGAGCTTCTATGATGCGCTCATCACGTGCATAGGTGCAGCCAGCTCCCAGTGCGGTCAACCCGGCAATGCCCTTCCCTGGTGTTAAGTGGCTTCATTTTAGAACAAGGGTGGGGGGAATAATGAGCAGCATAGGTTCCCTGAGTCACTCGGTCATCAAGCAGGCCCCTCTTAACACCATCCATTTGCTCCGGTCTCCCCAGCCACGTCCCTGATAACATCTGTTCACACCGTGGATTAAGTGTAATTTAGTTTATCTGTTCACTGAGTCTTTCAAATCTATTCCATTTATTTTAGGACTTTAGACTTTTAATCTGGCTTTAGAGTTTCATTCAACGTCAATGTGAAAATTGTGTGGGGTGATTTATTTATTTATTTATTTATTTATTTTAGGGTGAGGGGCTAGCGAGGGCAGTTGGTTTCCAATCTCAAACTGGTCCCTGTGCTCCTGGGGGCATCTTTTTCTATTGAGCCGTTCGAGTTGGAGGCCAGGAGTAGAAATGGACAAAAGCCTGTGCTTATTGAAGGCAAAGCTCACATTGATTTTAGCGATGTAGGATCAGACCCAAAGGCCCTTGAGCTAGGCTAGGCTTCTGCAAAGTTTCTGAGCATTGCAATAACTTTCAGTTCTCCTGGATTCCGGGGAACGTATGAAAATGTAACACAGTCCCACGGCTTGTAAAGCAGCAGTTGTGTCGCTGGGTGAATCCTGCTGAATAGCACCGAGTTCCCATTTCCACATGCCCACGACTTCTTCTGGGATCTTGCCTGCAACCTGGGTGGGATATTAAAGCCTCAGGATTCTCTGTGTTTACTAGATACAAAATTGCATCCTGAAAGCTGTGCCAAAATGACACAAAGGTGGTGAAATCAGGGACTCGGATTCATAACATGACAGAATTACGGTTTTCTCTTCATCCTTAATTCAGTCTCTTAAGACAATTGCATTATGATACAGTCCTTAATGATGAGGTAACATATTTTTCCACGTGACTCTTGCCTTCTTCAGGGCACAAGGTGAACAATGCTCATTTATCATGACAGCTCTTAAGTATTTTGTTTTCTCCTTATTGTACAGTTTGCGTCCCTGGCTCCTGCTAACTGCACATTGTTCAAACCCTGATTCGAAGACAGAATCATTCCCTTCCTCACCTGTGTTTTTCTAGGGTGCCTATTCCTATGGTACCTGAATGCTTTGCAGACAGTAGTTTATTCCCACAAGACACTTGAGAGTTAAGAGTATGATCCCCATTTTATATATGGGGAACTGAGGCATAAAGAGTTCAAGAAAGAAAGTCTCTGCTCATTTTGGGTGACCAGCTTGAGCTGCCCAGGGCTTGACTTTCCAGGGTCCTTTGCTTGTAGCATTAGATATATTCAAAGCCCAGCTCCCTTGTAATTCCCTTGCTGTTAAGAGCATGCAGTACTTTTGCAAATCAGATTTGGGCACCCATGCTGGCACCCAGAAAATAAGGAGTACCTAGGCAGTGAGCAGTTGCGAGGAGTCTGAGTTGAGCCCCTTGCCAGGCATCACCTAGGACCGGGCTGTCCAAGTGGGAGCCCATGGGCTGCATGTGGCCTGGAGGGGCTTAGATTGCCACCGGAGCTACTTTGTTGGCTTGGTCCATCCCCGCCAACTGCCCAATTTGGGGCCTTCTGTTGGTGATTCAGATCAGTGGCAAGCAGCAATGGCATTCACCCCGGCTTTCAGAGCTGCATCAGTGCAGTAGCTGTGGCAGCCACACTGGCAACCCACTGCCCTCCTGCCCAAGGTGAATTGTCTGCTGTGAGATCGCCATAGTTTGGATCTGGCCCATGCAGCTAAACAAGTTGCACAGCCCTGACCTAGGAGCTGACTGTCAGAACTAGAATCCAGTTCTCCTGCCAGCATTCACCTTTGCCATCACCATGAAATCATCCCTCCCCTTTCTGTAATCCCCTGCCTCCTTCCCTTCACGCCTTCCCGTTTCAGCAGGGGCATCAGGGCTCCTACAGACAACTGCCTCCTTTGCTACGCAGCCTTGATTATTTCTCAGAGAATGATCTGCCCTGTGCTCCAAGTGCTGCCGAGGTCTTCCGGACAAAACGGCATGTGATGATGTAATTAGGGAGCGTATCATCGTGTGCAGGCACAAGTGGGGAATTGAAATCAGATTTCGTATTTATTTTCCATGTGCATTTCACATGTTTGACTTTACAAGCTTAATGTTCTTTTCATGTCGCTTTTGGGGTGTATTTGTGTACTTCAAAAACTTAAATTGACAAAAACCTGGAAAATGTCATCACATTGCCCTATATTGACCTTTCCAGATGCTTCATCGGCAAGGTTGGGATAGTTAGGTCCACAGCACAGTTCTCTGCTGTTTGAGTTAACGTGGAACTGGTAGCAGTAGAAAGTTGTTACCTTCTGTAACGGCCCCTAGATAGGGTTAGAGATACACACGTGCCTTTGCGTTCACTGCTGATGGCTGAAAACAAAGTAAGGTTGACATTTGGGAATAATGGGTCCTAGTCTAGGTTCTAGTGGGGATTATGGGGATAGTGGTTAACAGCGTCTTTTGCTTCTGAATTTTTGGCCTCCCACATGGCTCCGCTCCCCAGCCCTTGCTTCTATTTTATATTAGATTTGGGTATTTAACATCCTTGGATTAGTTTGAAAATCTCAGCCTGGCACTCGCAGCCAGTGACCTCTCTTTGGGGAAAGCTGAGGTGGGAGGGAGATGTAGTGAAAACAGAAAGCTTTTGTGGAAATGTGTAGCGCTTTCTCAGTTAATTAATTTGACATTTAAGTAGAGCGTCTCATGCAAAGATCCAGAATGGTTTGGCAACCTTTGCAGGCGGTGTACAGCACACAGACAGGACGCCCTTTGCGTCAGCCATCACCGGGATGCAATGCATGTGCGGTGGCTCTATGCTGGAGCACGGGATGGAAGGAAAGAACAATCCTGTATCGACCTGAAAGTGCACAAGACTCGATGGCTGAACGTGCTCAACCAGATTGCGCAGACCAAGGGTGCTAGTACGGCTGCTCTTGGGAGGAGCTCTGTAGACTCGGGGCTTAAGTTGTACCTAATTTGAAACAAATGTGAGCAACCTAATTTTGAGTTCATATTGAAAGGGTCCCTGCAAAATGATTACCTGCGACTTTGTAGTGTCGGTGACCTGTTTGGAAACGAAAGCTGGAGCCATATGCTTCTTATGGGTTTTACTGCTAATTAATAAGCAATCAAATTAGAATTCCTCCTCTTCTAATGGTAACTAAGTCAGGCAGAATAAAACAAAGGAGTCATCAAATCACAGTTCCTGCTGAAATCCAATTCAGTCGATTCCTGGAGTAGAAATAATCTGCAGTGATGTCAACAAATTGATCAGATCATCGGATGAACACAAGGCGGATTCAAGGTATGAAGGTACAGAATGTGCGACTGATTCTTATGAGACTCTTCCTGGGAACTGAAGGAGAACAGCCGCTTTCCCAGCCTTGTGGGGCAGTGCACAGACCCTTTGAGACTTTCATTTATTGAGTGGCTGATTCAAATAATCCTCATTCTGTCCAAATGCTCTAATATGAAATGGCTTGCAGCTCTCAATTTCCCATTTCTGGCAGATTAGCTACACACACATATTCTTTTCCAATCGTGGATGATGCAGGGTGATTTAAGGTAACATTTACTACAAGTTTGGATAAGCACAGGCTATCGCTTAAACATGCGCGCAGTCACTCCTACCCTAACATTTCTAACAAAACAAAACAAAAAAAGGAGTAGTTAGGCATTCTTGCTAAAATACCAAGGAAAAGTTACTTAGAAAATGTAATTAACTTTTTAGCCCACCTGTTCTTTGGAGCATCAGAGTCAGGGTTTAAGTATGGTGATATCTCTGTTTGGTACCTCATGCCAACAGGTTTCCCCTTGGCACTGAGGGTGGCTGTAGTCGGTCAGGCCACCTGCTCCCCGTAATTACAGTGCATCAGAGCAGACTCGATTAATCAAGTCTGCTGGGGTGTGCTAATTAGCATGCTCCAGCAGCTTTGGCATCTTGTGTATTCAGCATTCCCGACTTCAAAAGGGCAGTGGGGAAGCTTCAAAGAAAGCTGGTTGAACAAGCTTTAGTTAAAGCACCCCGTTGCCGTTCTGAAGTGTGGGACACTGAATACACGAGACACTGTGGGCACTTTAATTAGAGTGGTTCTTGAGAGCCGCTCTAATTAAAGCCCTCCCCCCCCCCAGCACATGTAAAGATGCCCTCAGTTGGTGTAGTTTGTGGAGTTTCAGTCTTTGGACTCACCTCCGGAAACATTAGTCATCCGTTATGAAGTGGTGGCCCAAGAAGAATGCACCAAGTTCTACCCCTTGAAGCCAATCGGGGATTCCCAAGCCTTGCCTTCCAGTAATGTGGCCAAGACTGGACCGCAAGCAGTGGAGTTTGACCTTTGATTAGGACATCGTGCCCCCAAATCACTGTCTCTTACTGCTGATTTAGGCATCAGCTGCTTCTTTTAAGTTGCAACAGATATACTCCAAAGAGGTAGAAACATGTACTAAAAAGAGATGACTGTGGCTGTGTTTTGACCCTCAGCCATTCCTGGAGTAATGGATTGAGGAAAAGCCTTAAGTTCCTCTAACTTTCGGAACTTCCTGTATATTGCTAACGTAATTGATAAATTAGTCAGCATTGGACATTCACATTTCTCCTATTTTTTGTCTACGTTTTCATTCTTTCACTTTTTCGTCATTCCTTTTATCAGCAAAAATGTGGGGAGCTAAAAAGGATTTTGCTTACACTGTCCAAATAAAGATCAACCCTTGGCAATTGGCTTGTTCCGTTCTATTTTGCAAGAGCTACTGGAAGAGAATATGAAACTTTGGCAAAACAAAACCTGAATGTGTATCTGCCTTGGGCCTGCCTCAAGAAGGCCGGTGTCCCTCCTGGAGAACACCCAGGCAGCTGTAAGCCCCAAGTGCAATGTTGGGGTAGGAGATCAGTCCTAAATCAGAAAAACATGGGCTGATTTTTGAGTCCCTGACTCAATTTCCTGCAGCAGGCAGCTGCCTCTGATCAAGGGGACCTGAGCAGTGGTGCCAAAATTGCAGCATCACTGTTCCATCTAGTTTGGGGACATAGTAGGTCTCTGTTACTGTAATATTTAACTATCTCATATGTTTAAGCCATGAATCCCCGCAGTGCTTCTGGGTGGTAGGACAGTGCTGTTAATGCTGATGTTGCAGATGGGGCACTAATGCATTGAGTGGGCCTATCTACACAGCAGACGGCAGGGTACTACAGAGATACCAGCACTAGCAATGGTGCCAGAGGTAGACTAGTTACAGCAGGGCAGTGCTCCATCTGGGCTAGTTCATCAGCAGTCTGCAGTGTAGACGCACCCTAAATGACCTGCCTAAGGCCACCCAGGCAGTGGTGCGGCAGGGACTTTGACCCACGTCTTCCCAGGTCTCAGTCCATACCCCAGCACTGGACCGCTCTTGTCTTGCACCTGCTAAGAATCATGCCTGCTCCTCCACAGGCCGTGAAGCTCGTGGTCACAAACCCAGTACGTTTACAAGTCTGTGGTGCATGATGAAAGGTATTTCTTTCTTACGGAATAGGTTGGATACTCAGTCTTTTTATTTAAGGATAAAAATAATGATCATCTGTCTGCTTCTTCCTAGCCTGTTGGCAAAAACGGCCTGTTAGCTTACAGGGGTTATTTTCATGTGAGAGAATAGCAGATAGAAAGGCAGGGACAGAACTGAGACTGAAGCAAGTCATCTCCTTTCTCTAGCACCATGTTCTGTAACCTGGGTCATGTTTCTGGGGAAGTCCTGCCCTCTACCCTCTGCTTCCTTTGGTGACTGACAAGTTGTCAGAGAGCTGTCTGAACATAGAGGGATCCTAGTAATTTTGGGGAGGAGCAAATAGGTGATTTGCCCCCCAAAATTCAAGTGGGGAGTTAAGAAACTATGTGTGATTTTTGGGTCAAATTGAATGACTAGTTTTGGCTGGAAAAAAGGGGAGAAACCACTTGGAAAAGGTAAAATATTCAATTTCAAAATGTTTGAAGCAGTCTCCTTGTCTTTTTGGAATGATGCTTTTGTTGAGAGTGCTGCTGCAATTTAATTTGGGAAAGAGCCGAAAAGCGGTACTGTTTTGGTTAAATGAAAAGTACTGTTTGAGCAAAGCCAAAAGCTTGTTGGTTAATTTGTTTTGCCAAGAAAACAAAAGCTAGTTCATTGTGAGTTGACCTGAAGTGAAAGTTTTGATTAACCAGCAAACTAAGGGTGCTTGAAACTAGTTTGAAGGAGATGGGACTAGTTCCCTAGAACGGTTTTTGCATCAGGACGGGGCCCTTGATCTGGACTCCATGTGTGATCTAGGCCAGAGGAGTGCGCAGAGCTCCAGAGGGACAAGAAATGGTTCATGAGGACTATTGCTGAGCCAGATGGGTGGCTGTGCCCTGTACTGCCTGGGCTTCCTTCAGGGACCTATGCACTTGGGCTGAATGAATTGCAGTGCTCAGGCCTGGAGGTTGAGAACCTGAGAGTCATTATGGTCAGGTCTTTTTTTAGTAGGGAGGGGCAGGATCTTCTGGCCTAGCAGATACAGAAAGAAGTATGTTTGTTGCCATGACTATTTGCACCCAGGGTAATAATGTGGGGCAGGTGACCTTGCTTATGGGGGGGTTTGCGATATGGAGACTGTTCCCTCTTTCTTACCAGCATCACCTTAACCTTGCCCAGGCTGGCTTCTGCCTGATGCCCTGCATCTCTTCCAGGTGTTTAATCAGTTCTACTGCTGAGATTGTGATCTCTGGCTCTCTACCCAGCCAGGAATGGGGGAGCTGATCCTGTCCTGGAGCCATTCCCTCCAAAGCAGCAGCCGGAAATTGCTTTGCATTTTTAAGCCAGCCCATAAATATTTGACAGTCCCTGTATCCAGCTCATTTAAAGGGAATTGCCATCCGATAGCCTCCTAATGGATTTTTAGGTGATGGCTGTCCTGCGGCTGTTAGCTGTCTAACGAGATCTCAACAGGAAACCACTCCAGTTCTGTGTCATAAAGATTAATCAAAGCAAGCTGAGCAGGGGCCAGGCCGTGGGGTTCTGCAACTATGATTTCCATTTTCCAGGTCTGCTGCTCCAATGACCTAGTGGTAGCTACAGCCAGGAGTGGGCAAGAGGAGCAGGTATTGCCTGGAGAGCTAGCTTACTGCTGCTTTTGGTCACCCGTAGGTCTGTATCACCAAGACCTAGCATGCAAGGCCCTGAAAACTCTCGGGACTGGATAAAAATTCATCATGGCATTTAAAAAAAAAAAAAACAAAAAACCCATCCATGTTAAATGCCTCTTGGTTCAGGGGCACTGAAGAGTCATTTCACTTCTAGAGCTAGAAAGTTTTCTTCTAATCTCGTCTTCTTCTAAGATAAGATGCCTCCAGGATCTGGGACGTCAAGAAAAATACCAAAGTATGGAAATAAAATGGCAAGAAACAGAAGTGCTGGAGGAAAGGGCCATGTGGTGGTATGCACCGTGATCATAAGCAGCAGGTGAGTGTCCTGTAGTAGCAGCCAGAGGCCCTAGCTAGAAGGGGCCCACGTACAACAGCCTGTGAAGTCATGGCCACTGCCCTGAAGGATTCTTGGAGGAGCTGATACTGGAGAAATGGGACCCTCCTGGACAGTCCTCCATCTACCCACAGTAGGTATGGCAGTGCCTGGGCTCACTCTCCTCTCCACACTGCATTGCTTAAAACCTCCCCTGTGGCCTGGAAAACCCACATCTGGCCTGGAAGAGGAGCGGGTCTCCATGCCTCAGTCAGTCCATAACCTCTTGGCTGAATCTGCTATCTTAGAGCAGATAAACGGAGGGTAAAAGCAGAGGCATAATAGGGCAGCTCCATAGCCTGAGTGGCAGTGGAATGGCCAGCTGTGCTGGTGGCTGTATTTGCTCCCATTCCTCCTCAAAGGTACCGCCAAGGGTGGCTGCCCTGCTCACTCCTGTGCAGTTATTCTCCTGGGTAAAAGCACCAAGCCTGTCACAGTGATGGATCACGTGGTGTGATCCCCTGGCTGTGAGCAAACCGGGCCGAGAACTCACCAACTTGTCACGCAGACAGCCACCAAACAGCCTGGAGGGGAGTCCCCCTCCAAGTCCCTGGAGTGGTGGAAGAGGTGAGGGTGATAGGTGGAGACCAGGGCTTGGAGTTAGCAAGCTGGGCAGGCCTTGGTGCCGCTCCGATGCATTAAGAGCCTGTGGATCCCTCTGTTTTCTGCTGTCTGTCACTAGACGCGCCTTGAAGGAAACTTGGAAGGGAGAAGGGAGGCAGGGCACTTGGAACGAGGCTCAGATGAAGCCAAAGCCTGGCTCCAGCCCAGTGGAAAAACCCAGAGCTGCCAGGTATTTGCTGATGAAACAGGATTATTTTATAAATCTTCAGTGAAGCTTTAATCTGCTGTTTGGAGTTTTATTGGAATGAAAGGTTCCCTTTTTTGGAGATGGGAGCGAGTGGCCCAAGACGTGGGCAGTGAGCAGAAGAGGGAGGGGAGTGCACAGGCAGCGAGGGCTGCCAGGCAGCAGCGAAGAAACAAGTCAGAGTCCCATCCCAGTTCTTGTACTGGTGTGCTTCACTGGCACCCCTGACACCTGCTCCCTGTCAGAGGGAAGCCCTTGTGTACGCCGACCCCCAGTGCCGCCTCCTGCGGTTCTGGCAGCGCTTCTCCCTGCGCCCTTCCTATCTGCCAAGTCCCGGGACCTCCCGGTCAAGCTCCTCCTGGCTCTAGCCAGATGTGCCCTCGGTCTGACCGGGAAGGAGCCTCCGCCTGGCAGGAACCTGGATGACTGTGGCCATCTTTCTTTCACTCTTTTACTCACATTTCTGGGCAGAGGTTCACTGGACGGTGTCTACTGGCTTCTTGGACTTGTTTGAGGGCCACTGGGGACTGCCCGGTGTGCTCTGCTCAGTGTCCTCCCTTGGAGCACTCATTGTCAACCTCCCCTTCCTGTTTTCTCTCTCATCTCTTGGAATCTCTTACATCTAGTGGCTTCCCTTAATGCGGGAGGCTTATAGTTTTCTTGGTAGGCATAGGGCCACCACTGCTGTGCAAAACAAATAGGCCTTTTCTGAAGATCTGCACATGCAGCCCATGAAGAAGGGTAGTCTTGGACTCGAGGCAGCAGATCAGACTTGAAAGACCTGCCTTCAGTTCATAGGTCTCCTTGTGCGAGTCACTTAATCCCTCTGTGCCTCAGTTATAGGGATCATGACACTTCTTCTTTCATCTCACCCTCAGTCTAACCTATCTATTTAGGTTGCAAAAACGTGGTGGACGGAGGCTGACCCTGGCTGTGGGGTTTGTACTGAGCACAAGGAGGCTGTGATCCTGAGGCCTTTAAGCATTGTCCAAAGTCATGTGATAAAACTGGTTTGTGTGGGGGCTGGGCGGTGTACCTTTGATTATGGTCTGCTTAATACTGTAGACTAAAGCAGATAAAATAAGCATTCACTCAAAGGTTTGCCTGGTGGAAAGCTTTTGCCTGAATTGGAACTGGCTGCCTGCATTTTTCCAGTGTTGCACCTTTTGGAGCTGGGAGCACTATTTCCAGACTCTCTTGGGGGAAGCCCATCATCCTGGCATGTGAAACCTGTTTCCAGCTCTGTTTTCCAGCTTGGCTGTCCAGACCAAAGAGCCTCTGAACTCTTGGGTGCTTTCTCTATCCAAGTCTGAGCTCCGACTCTTCTGGGATTTGATGCCAAGTGCCAGAGAGGGGCCAGATCCACAGACTCTGCATATAGATTTTTAAGTGGTTCAGGGCTTTCATTGTCTGGCTCATCCCACCAAGATGAGCGAGACTGTGAAATTTGGGTCTGGATCCATGTGCGGCCAACAGATGGGAGAGTGGTACCCAGAGGTTGTTTGGCTGTATGTGATTATTTATAGGACACTGGGAATGATAATCCCAACCATTAGCAGGGTGTTGCAAAGAGACGCAGACCTTGCCCCGGAGCGCTCCATTGACACGGAACGGGAAGAAGGGCCAGAGTCAGGAGCGAAGAGCAGCACTCCCAAATGCCAGTCCCGTGGCCTATCAACTGGCTTTCCTGGCCTCTAAAAACCCCCACGGTGATTAAACAACAGCTGCCCTTCGACAGGGGATCGTGGCTTTGTGGGATGTGTAGTGGCTGCAGCACATGGTTGGTTTCCTGACGGGTCTGAAGGGCAGGAGCTCGTGTGGAAGGTCTTGCTCGTGGCTCGGAGGTTTTCGTGAGTCACCCTCCAGATCTCCCTCCCTCGCGCGGAGCGCAGTCACCGTTTCTGTGCTGCACGCTCGCCTGCCTGTGACGCCGCGGGGGGTGGGAATCCCCACTCGCCTCCCGGTTAATGCAACATGATCGATGCCACCTCAGAAGCAGCTGAGGAGCTTCCGGCTCCAAATGCCACCACGGTCGGAGCGGAGAGGAAACAAAACCGCCGCAGCTCATAACCTCCTGCGGCATGTCTTTACCACAGGGTTGGCATGAGCTGTCTATGCTTGTTACTCCTCTTGGCTTGAGTGTGACATAACAGGCAGGCTTTTACATCCCCACCTGGCGCTGTGAGTGTGCGCGTGCATCCATGTGCATGTGTGTGGTGCTAGGAGCTCAGGGGCACGCTGCAGGGCTTCGCTGGTCGCAGTCAGCCAAGCCGTCTATGAATTTATTTCCCTTGAATTGTGGGAGAACTTGTCTGTCCACTCTGGGAGAGCATGGGAGTAACTTGCAGTTGAATGGCATTAGCCTGCATCCGCTCGTCACAGTGCTGGCGTTAGTGGTAGGCAGGCTGTGCTCACTGGAGCTGGAGCTTATACCCTTAGGGGAATCAGACAGCTTGAGTGAACAGCATCACTGTGTGGAGCCGGGGGAGGAGGGGTTGTTGTGAGGTGGATGGGGCTCCTTTGGATTAACTTTGCAGTAAAAATGAGTCTGGGATGGATCGGTCTTGGTCCGGTGGGTCTTCTCTTCTACTCCTCACTTTCTCTTCTTCCTCCCATGGGGTACCTGGCCATCTCCAGTGCCTGAACTTCTCTTTCTTTTAAGTGGCTCCCTTTGCTGCACGCTTGCTGCTGTTTAAGGCAAGGGTGGGCAAAATACAGCCCATGAGCTGGATGCAGCCGGCCAAGGGACTCTGTTCCGCCTGCGGTGGGTCCCTCGGCTCTGCCTGCCTAGGTGTTGGGAGGGCAGCCCAGGCCATGGTGTGTGTGGCCGGTGCCACTGCTGGGTGCATGTTGGGGCAGGGGTGGCGTGGCAGCTGGATCCCACTTTTTGGCAGCCCATGCAGTGGCGGCTGCTTCTGGCTGCTGCTGCTGCTAGTGTTTCCACTACTGCCAGACCTGGCTCTGCTGCCCGAGCATGCTGGCCCAGGTGCCCTGCTCCCACCAGCTGGGGCCCCGGATCAACAGGGCATGCTTGGCTGGGCAGATGAATGTGGCTGTGGACAGGCAGACAGGTGGGCGGGGAGCAGGACAGCTGGGCGCGGGGGCCAGGACCCTGCGTTGTACCCTAGCTCTTCTGGAGCCTGGTTCTCTCGCACACAGAGGTGACAGAGTGGGGCCGGGGCCCGAGCCCGAGGCGAAGCTGCTATCTTCTTCCTGCACGCGTGTGCCGCCACACCAAGCACCCCCCTTCCCTCCAGCCCACAGCATCTCGCCAAATTCCTTAAGTGGCCCTCCAGCCAAATAGTTGCAGAGCCCTGATTTAGGGTGACTGAGTTTGGATGCAACTAGGGCCAGATTGAGATAGTGTGGATCCCCATGGCACCAATGTTAGCTCTGGTAGGTGTGCAAACTTCATTCACAATATAAACCCAGAGATTTCCCATAGGAATCCATGGTGTTAACAGCATGCTGCCCTGTTGCGGTCTTTCTGTGTTCTTTGCAACAGAAGAACTGCTATATATATATATATATATATTTTTTTTTTTGCACTCAAAAAAAAGTGCAAGCTGAGCTGGCATTTTTTTTTTTTTTTTTTTTTGAGGCCTTCAGTCTATCAAGGGGTACCTCGAGTCTAACCATGGCTTCAGAGAGCTGGCTCTGTGATTTGTCATGTTACTTGTGCAATGGTCCATAGTCCTGCTTGAGCCCTGTTTATGGGCCTGGTGACTGCCAGCAGCTTTGCCTGACTAGGGAAGAGTGTGGAGAGCACTAGATAACTGTGGTGTCTTATGGCTGACTGGCTTGAACGCCCTTTGTTGTCTTCTCAACACATGAGCCCCCAGCTGAGATGAAGCTCATGGCACACTGCCACCGATGCTTGGAGTTTAAAGTTGGCATGGCCTGATGCCTCCCTCCAGTGCAGTGAGCTGTTGGGTGGCATGTGGACCATTATCCTTTTAAGCAGCCTGGGTAGGGTTTTCTTTCAAGTGTGTTTGCTCAAGCTGCAGCTCACTTAATCTGGACATGTTTATTTAAACACGCTTTCCAGCCTAGATCAGAGGGGGCCATGTGCTTGTGACTGGGGTTTTAAAAGGAGGTGGGGAGGAAGAGGAATTTTTTTGGCATAATCAGAATTCTGTCTTTTTTTTTACTTGCACGTCATAAAAATAAACCCACTGTGAGACAAGTTTTAAAACAATACTACATTAAAACCCTGCCTGGGCCCCCATCTGACTGCTGGTGACTTGTCCTCTTTGATCAGAGGTCTTTGGCCTTGGGTTTCTGGCTCACTGTCCACTATCACTGCACTCATTTGTTTTGGGACCTTGTTAATTTTGGCCAGGAAATGGACATCATTTCTGGGAAGCACTGCCTTTCTAGATGCGAGGAGACCTTGGGAGTGAGCCCCATAGTCTAGAACTGCCACAAACAGACCGTGGTGTCATCTGCGTCTGGACTTCCCTTCCTTCCTAACTCTGTCACCTGCCTTGTTCCCTTAACACCCTGCTCTGCTTCAGAGACCCCAAATTGCTCCCTTTGTGGAGGTAGCGTCACCAGACGAGTCCTCAAATGTGTTCCTGGCGTTAAGCCTCTGCCTCCTCGTGGGATTCGCTGAACCCTTGTAGCCCTGAAATCCCGCTGCCATCGCCCAGGTCTGTTTCTCAGCCCTTGATCTCAAAGCAGCCATTCTGGGCAGGTCACACGGGCTTCTGGACTTCAATGGGGCAGCTCCTCAAAGGCTGCATTTGATATGTCATCTGAGCTCCCTTTGAAGTGTCTGGTAGGTTTTTTTCCCTTCCTTCCCTCGGTGTGACTGAGGTCGGGGGTGCAGGGTTGGGGCGTGCAGTCAGTGGCAGGCCATGTATGTGGTCCATGCAGGAGAGGTGGGAGGACAGGAAGGGAGGGGGGGGCAAAGGGGTGTGGATGACAAAGTCCAGGACTCTTGCTGTCTGTGCTTCAAATACTGACAAGCCGGGCGGGCCCTACTACAACACTGTGTAAATTTTCTCCTGATGGGAGATGAAAGGCGCGCTGGAGGACTGAGGCAGGACTGGGAGGTATTTGCCAACATCTGCTGCTGTGGCACTTGTTTGGGGTGAGCAAAGTATAGGTAGGCTGTGGCTAGACTGCTGTGGGGAAAGGGAGGTTGTGTGGAATGAGTTTGTCAGGCCTCGAGCCCCTTCTTGCTAGCAAGTGGAAATTGCCGGCATCCCAGCCACAGCTGACTTAAACTCTCAAGGGCTATTTTATCTGAGGAGCCAAGAACTGAGTGGGTCATGGGGACTGAACTGCTTTCCTGGCCCTGAAGTGGGAGCCTGCTCCCCGGGCTGTCCTCACCCATGGAAAGAGAGGCAGTATGGCCTAGTACGTAGCATGCTGGTGTGAGGCTCTGGGAACTTGGATTCTAGGCCGGGCTTGACTGCTGGTAACCTGGAGAGAGTCACTTCCTTCTCTGTGCCTCAATTTTCTCACCTCGAAAATGTGGATAAAGATAGTGCCCTCCTTTAGGCTTTATCAGTGTAAGCATGATATAAGCTAGGTAGCATTATAGGTGTTCAAGGCAGTAATTTGGAGCCTTTCAGAATCCATACTTTTGCTCAGAGCAGCGTCATGGAACTTGCAGTTTGGATAAATGGCTGTCTGAAAAGGCAGGGGACTGAACACAGTGGCTTAAGGGGCCTTGTCAGCCCTATGCTTCCATGTTGTACTGGGCACAGGCAACCCTTTCTTCTGGTGCAGATTCTTATGGCCGTGGCCACATCCTGCCACTCCTGCCATCAGCGTGTTCAAGTTGTTCCAGCCTATTTGCTGGAAATGCTGTGGGGTCCCAGTGTGTTGTCTCTAATAGAAATCTGCAGTGCAGCAGCAAGCACAAGCTCCCCTGCTGCCCCCCTCCATTTTGCATCCACTGGTGGTGGCTGGCAGTGTCTTGGGTTGTGCCTTCTCCTCCTCCTCCTCTGTGTTGCAGTTTCTAGATAAGCATTAATGAACTCCCACTTTCTGGCTCCAGACTCTGTGGCTTCAGGATGCTGCAGGCAGCAGGGGAGGGGGCTATGCTGCTGTGAAGAAATGAGCCAGTTCTGTTTCTACAGCTGTTTCAGAGCTGAAGAAATCCCCTTCCCCATCTCTTGATTACTTGCTGCAGACTTGGATGCTCTTCAGGCATCCCTGCTCTGATCATAGCTAGGGTATAGGGGGTGGCAGTGCTCGAGCACTTCAGAGCCTCTCTCCATCTGCATGCAAACAGGTGCTCTTGACTTCTGACCCAGGGCTGTGAAGTCACCTAGGCCCCAGGCTCCAAGGACCTGGGATAGCTCTAGGTCCCTGCACCTACACATGATGCCTGCCCCCAGGGTGATCCATCCTTCAAAGGGATTACCACTGGGCCCTGACAGATATGCAGGCCCCTGCTCTAACTCATGGCGCTTTATATAAAGTGCCATGAGTTAGAGCGGCCCCTCCTGACTCAACAGACATTTGCCTGTTGGCTTGTGGGTGGGGATCGAGCTCTTCTTTGGAGCTGATTGAGTCCTGCCTGCAACTCTTTTCCCCTGCTCCTTTCCCCCCCACCCCCAGCTCTGATGCTGTCTGCAGGAAGGGACGGGGAGCAGGCTGGGGTTTGCCTGGCCTCAACGGGTGGTGGGGCTGTGAGATGGGAGGGGGACAGTTTCCAATCCACCCCGCCCCTTCAGCTCAGGCTGGGTAAACCCCAGCCCGCAGCTCACTCCTCCCTCCCTTCCTGCAGGCAGCCCCAATTGCTTGACGGATTGACCCTAGGGAACAGAATTTCCCTGAGGCGCTCCGAAATGGAGCGCCTTCATCTGATCCGTCATCTGATGAGGGTTAATTCCTGTGTCATGGCACAGCTGTAGAACACTTTCAGGGGGCCGATTGCACGACTAATATAAGTTCTCTCTGTGCCCACAGAGGTCCAAAGGAATAGCTGAGCACTAACTGAGGCCTAATTATTGGGTAGTGAGAGTAGGGAATGCCCCAGTGAGTGTCTTGTTGCAGAGCTGTCCCTTGCTGCTTTCCAGGATCCATCTGGAACCCTTGCTAACTTATTTCCCTGCATTCTTTGCCATTGCATAACATGTGGTACTTCCATTGCAAAGTTTTACAAAAGCACATACTCCTACACAGAGCTGTTTCCAGCCATTAATGCAGCCCCCTAATGGGAGTGTCACTTAGTCTGCTTATTCCCATTCATGGGCCGAGAAATTGAGGCACAGAACAGTAGACTCATGCTGAGTTAGTGGCACAGCTGGGATCAGACCTTAACAGTCCTGATCCCCTGCTCTCCCTCCTCTCAGCACTGGGCGTTCTAGTTCTTCAGTAGTGTGTCTTCCTGCCTTGCTGCTGAAACAGTATCTGAGGTTCGTGAAGGATTCTGGCTGTTTGGGATTAGAGTGTGTGAGCTTTGCTTTGGATTTGCAGGGTTTCATTTCACTTCTGGTCCACAGAAGTGGTGCAGGCTTCACTCCCTAGGTTTTGAGGTGTACCTCTGGCTTCTATCCACAGCCAGCCAGATGTGGCTATGCTGGAGCCCAGCTGTGCCATGCTGAGAGGGAGGATTTGTAAGGAAAGGCTCTTCTTTCCTGATCACACGGGATCATGTGCTTGAGCCCCAGCTGTTCCTTTATCCCAGGAAGACTCATGAGGCCTGAGAGGCCAATGGGGTAAATTCAGCACCTTTGCTGCCCTTAATGGGCTGCCTCTTCCAGGCTGCATTAGAAGCCAGGCAAAAACTCCCCTGGTATTGGTATAGTTTGACTGAGGGTGGCACTGGGGACTGGGACTTGTGACAATCCTGATTGCAGGCTATTTTGGCACCCGGCCCCCCTAATTGGTTGTTTTTGTTTGGTTACTGAGCTGAAAGGAGCTGTTACTTCCTGTTTATATGAAGATAATTGTTTTGGGTGTAGGGTGATACTTCAGCTGCTTGGTAAGCAGCAATTAGGAGACTGGGAAAGGGCTGCATGCTGGCTGGTGGAGGAATCATTACCTATTTCACTCAGCCCCCAGCATCTTCTGTGAGCCAGTGGCTGAGCCGGCCACTGCCATTCTTCCTGAAGATTTCCTGCCACTGCAGCCATCGGAGTAGCGGTGGTGGGGGAGCCCAGTAGACAAGCTACTGGGTCTGTCGCCAGCCTGTCCAACCCCGTTGCATGCAGACTTGAGTGTGAGTGGTTGTGTCCATGCTTGCTCTCCCACTGGTGGGGTTGTTTGTAGCAAGGCCAGAAGCTTTTAGGGGAGAAAAGTTGAGGTATGTGAGGCCTGAGGGACTGGAAGTAGGGAATATAGATATTGTGGCAGCTGAGCTGCGTTTGCTTTGTTGTGGCACTAGCAGCAGTGGTAAGACTTGCAATAGAAGACTCCCAGCAAAGCTGCCTTAGGGTGTTTGACAAGTAGGGGTATGATGTGCTTCTTTCATGTGGGTTAGATGATTTATTATCTACGTTATGGGAACATACAGAAGCCTCAACTGAGACTGAGCATCAGTTGTGCCTCATGCAAAATGTAAGACATGCCCCTGCCCCAAAGAGCTTATGGCCTGAATAGAAACAGGACTGAAAACTGCTCAGACTCGCACTTTTGTAGCATGGACAGGTCAGTATGGCTCCAAATGCAAGCCCCAGCCTGCAAATTTGTAAGCCTGGGTGCATGTCCACGATAATTTTGAGCGAATTATCCTGGCGCATGTCCGCGAGGGGCCAGCAGGGGAGATTGTGCTTAGGGGCAACCAACACAGGTTCATTAGAGGCAGGTCCCGTCAGACCAACCTGGTGGCCTTCTACAACCAGGTCACCAAATCCTTAGGTGCAGGGGTAGCAGTGGCCGTAGTCTTTCTGGACTTCAGCAAGGCCTTTGACACTGTCTCTCACCCCATTCTCATTAAAAAAGTAGGAGACTGGCGTCGACCCTTACACGATCAAATGGGTCGCCAACTGGCTGGAGGGCTACACCCAGAGACTGGTGGTGGACGGGTCATTTTCACCCTGGAGGGATGTGGGCAGTGGGGTCCCCCAGGGCTCGGTCCTCGGGCCCACACTGTTCAACATCTTCATCAGTGACTTGAATGTGGAGGTAAAAAGCACCCTGTTCAAATTTGCAGACAACACTAAGATGTGGGGGCATGTGGGCACGCTAGAAGGAAGGAATAGGCTGCAATTGGACCGAGACAGGTTACAGGGGTGGGTGGATGAGAACAGGATGGGTTTCAACACTGACAAGTGCAAGGTACTGCACCTGGGGAGGAAGAACCAGCACCATACCTACAGGCTGGGGAACTCCCTTCCTTCTTGTCAGTACAGAGGCAGAAAAGGATCTAGGAGTCATTACTGATGCCAAGATGAACATGGGCTGGCAGTGTGGGGACGTGGTAAGGAAGGCCAACCGCACCTTGTCATGCATCCACAGATGCATCTCAAGCAGGTCCAAGGAGGTGATCCTCCCCCTCTATGCAACACTGATCAGGCCGCAGCTGGAGTACTGCGTCCAGTTCTGGGCGCCGCACTTCAAGAGGGATGTGGACAGCATGGAGAGGGTCCAGAGGAGGGCCACTCGTATAGTCAGGGGGCAGCAGGGCAGGCCCTATGAGGAGAGGCTACAGGACCTGAACCTGTTCAGCCTCCAAAAGAGAAGGCTGAGGGGGGATCTAGTGGCCTGTTACAAACTAGTCAGAGGGGACCAGCAGACACTGGGGGAGTCCCTGTTCCCCCGAGCACTGCCAGGAGTGACTAGAAATAACGGTCACAAGCTGGCAGGGGGTAGATTAAGACTAGACATCAGGAGGCGCTACTTCACGGTCAGGGCGGCTAGGATCTGGAACCAACTTCCAAGAGAAGTGATGCTGACTGCTACCTTGGGAGTGTTTAAGACAAGGCTAGACAATCACCCTGCTGGGGTCATTTGACCCCAGTACTCTTTCCTGCCATGGCAGGGGTTGGACTTGATGATCTGCTCAGGTCCCTTCCGACCCTACCAACCAACTCTGAAACTATGAAACTCTGTGGAGTTGGTGTAAGTAGGTGAGGCTGATCCTGGACGGTAAGCAAAGTCTCACTGAGGAAGCAGAGTAGGTGTCTCCTAAGTGGCTTGCCCAAGACCATGCGGGAAGCCAGTGGCAGGGCTGGGAATGGAAGCCCTCTTTTCTGAGCATTTGCCTAATGCTCTGAAAACAGGCCAGTGTTTCTTTTCTGGGAAATTGTGTGTTGGTGGCCTGTGGGTCAGGGTAAAATTAGAGTATTCTTGTTTCTATTCAGGAATTTCCAGGAATTGCACATTAACCCATTTAACAGCACATTGGATGTGGTGCTGAGCAGTAACAGTGAGCTGTGTCACTGAATGTGGCATTACATGGAAGGAGGGGGCTGGGGCCCTGCACCCAGCTTGTATGCATGGGAGTTGTGAAGTTGGGAAGCTGCGTCTGCTTAGATGACACAATGAGTCTGGACATGCTGCATCTGCATGGGAGAAAGAGAGATGAGGAGGTGTGAGGGGGGATAGGAATAGGCTTCCTTGCCCCTAATTAGAGGAAAGAGCCAGCCCCGTGTTTCTCTTCTGCTCCAGGTTGCACGGCCAACCCCCCCTCCCCTTCCTTGCATATACTGGTTGTCTATTACTTCCACTCTTGTCCTCTCTGTTCCCTTTCCCTGCTTTTGAAGTGTGTTTGTTGCTATGGGAACAGTGTCATCAATGCAAACGATGCTCGTTGACATTCTCAGGTGCTGCCTGAAGCTGGTGTCTCTAATGGCTTGAAACGCTGCGCGCCGGGGTCTGAAATGCAGGGGCTCGGGCCAAGGCTGAGGTAACGCAGGGTGAGATGGGCCACGCACTCCCCTTACGTAAACTGGAAGGAGGCTTATCTGGGAACTGGGGTTGGGGAGGGGCCACTGGGACAGGGGCTTCACCCCCACTCCAGTGCAGATCATTGCATTTGGGCAGTTTCTGGATCCAGTGGGCAGGGTCCCTCCCACCCACTGCCCTGGATAGAGAGCGCATCCCCCCACTGCCCTGGTAGCACTCTGACTTTTCCCATTCCTTGCCTGCCCCTTCCCCTGCATTGTACCCTACCTCTTTTGGAGTCTGCTGTCTTGCACGAAGAGGCTTCACCCCATATTGTTGAGGCCCTCCTGGCTCTGGAGAACAAGTTTCAATTCCAAGTCTTTGTGAAGTCTCAGTGACACTCCTGTCCTGCTCCGAGCGAGCTCTGGGACCCCGCAAGGGCAGTACATTGTTTCAGGAATTAAAAATAAAGTTGAGTTGTATTTTTTACTGAAAGCTCTGAGTCCAGTGTGCATGCGTGTGTGGGTGGGTGGGTGGGTGTATTGACACCCTCCACATGCCCTCTAGACTTGTCGCACCTTCTCCAGGGCCCTCCTTTTGGCTTGGTGACTTCCCTCTTTGCACACTCGGCGACTAGGTCCCGGGTACTGCCCGCTGGAGCCATGGGCTGGGAGCTGGCTTTGCCATCACCTGTTCCTCTTGACGTGGCAGAGCGCCAGGCTGGAGTACACTTTTGAGAAATAATGATGAAGCATTACCTTCCGCGCTGTAATCTGGTTGATTCAATTTGTTCTCCACTCCTTGCCCACTTGACTTTAATTTGGATCTAACTTGCTTTCCTCTAAGAAGACGCTTTCCTCTAATGACTCCAGGCTCTTCTTCCTCCTCTCCCAGCCGATTGAGTTATCTGTGAATTATGTATGAACGCTGTGCTGCCCCTCACCCCGAGCTGGAGCGGTGTGTGCATGTGTGGGGGACCCTGTGGCGAGATATGACAGCTTGATTTTACTAGCCTCTTAACAAGATTAGGCCCAGTTGTGCCTTTGAGTCCAGCCCCTGTCGATAAGGGCAGGCGGCCTCTTGACCTCAGCATTGATTACTCCCAATGAGGCTGGCCGTCAGGCTTTGTGGAAAGCACCCGTTGCATGTAGAGAGATCTCTGGCAGCGGGCAGGAATTTCAGCAGCTTCTCCTTTAAGTGGCTGGCTCCTTGCAGAGGTACAGAGCACAAGGCCCGGGAGGTGTGGGGTCAGCTTTACTGCCCCTTCCCCTGCAGGCTCCAGAGCAGGTGCCTTCAGGTCCTAAAAGCACAATGCCCCTAACAGAGGGGTGGGCAAAATGCGGCTGGATGCGGCCTGCCAGGCCATTCTAGCCAGCCCGCAGGGCCCCTAAAAAAAAAAATGAGAAAATTAATATTTATCTGCCCCTGGCTGCCTGTCATGTGGCCTTCGATGGCTTGCCAAAACTCAGTAAGCGGCCCTCAGCCCGAAATAATTGCCCACCCCTGCCCTAAGACTACTCAGCAGGCTCGATGCTGCTGCAAGTGATGTTCAGACAGTCTGTACAGAACATCTGCTTTATGAACTGGGCTCTTTCACGGGGAGGGGGCGATTCTGTGCTGTTCGTACCTATGGCGGAAAGAGACTCGGGCTTTTCCACCTGCTAGGCGAATCACTGGGGACTGTCAGCATCAACATGCAGGAACTCCACCAACCAAAATGAGGGTCGTCATGCCAACCGCATTGGTCTGGAGCTGAACAATAGTCGTTGCTGCATGCATAACGCTGTCACATTGGAAGTGCTTTCTGTGCACTGATGCAGTCCTGGGTTGCAAGATGGGAAGTTTGCATTACCTTGTGTCAGGCTCAGGGAAACTGAGGCACAGAGGCATGCAGCATTTGGAGAAAGGGACTGGGTTTCTGGTTAAAGTACTGGATGGGAGCTCTGCATATCTGGGCTTAGGTACCTGGCTCTGCCACAGACTCGTTGCATCACTTTGGGTGATGGCTTCATCTCTTTTTGACTCAGTCTCCTATCTGCACAATAGGGATATTCCCTTTCTGCTGCTCTTTGATTCATTTGTTAGACTGTAAACAGATTGTAAACTGAGCCGATCGCCTGGAACCCCAGTCATAGGTGTGAACTCTCGGTGTCATTGCAGAACAAATAAAGAACCGACTGACTTGCTCCAGGGCAAGCATCAGAGCTGAAGACTAAGAGCTCTTGGACTGCAGGCCTATGTTCTGACCACTAGCCCATACTCCCTTCCCCAGTTACATGCACTGTGTTTTCTGGAGTACCACATGCCCCCAAGTTAAGCGCACACCTTGTTTTGGGACGGCAGAACGAAGAAAAAAAAATAAAAGAAAAAAAAATATTTTTCCACAGTCTTACCTGTCACAGCATGGACTCACCCTGGCTAAATGATCCTGGGCTCATGTTTTCACTCACCGTCTCCTGGCAGCTCCGAAGCTCACATTTTAACCCTGTCTCAGGGTTAAAATTCGGCAGCAGCTTTTGGCTGAGGAGCCAAAAGCCATTGTTCATGCAGTGACCAGGTTAAAACTTCAGCTTTAACCAAGGAGAGGGTGAGTAACGCAGAACAGTGGACTCTGCCTCTCATGCCCGCACCCAGGAAGGCAGCACAGCCCCTGGCAGCCATTGCCTCATCGCCATGCCTCCGTTCCAGCTCAGAAATCAGCTGCTTTGCTTAAAACATGCACCTCTGCTTGGGGGGATGATTTTTGAGGATACATCGACTCATCTGACTTTCAACAACCCCCATCAGTTGACTCCCCGCTATCCCACCTTTCTTGCTCCCAAGACTTTGGTCTTTGAGAATCCTTTGTCGTGCCTGGGCTTCCAGAATGGATGCAGTCTGGCGTAATAAGACCCTCACCTGCAAGCTGAGTACCTTGCACCCAACTCAGCCAATGCAAACAGGGGTGGTTCCTGTTGACTGGGGTGAATCTGTCCCTGGGTATGTGTCCTGAGTGATAACTTGGAGGTGGCTTCTGTAGGGAGCTGTTTTTCCCTTTGAACCAGGACTGGGAGTGGGGCTCATCCTCCCTTGCTGGAAGTCTCTGCTCTCTGTGCTTAGCAGGAAGTCTCCTCCCTCTGGTCAAGCTGGTGGGAACCCTGCTGAGCAGACCCCGTCTGGAAGGCTCTTCTCTCTGGGACAATCAGCAGGCTCTGCCCTGGGTTCGTCTCCCTCTCTTGGTAGGGTTTGAATTTACCTGCTCGCATCTGGAAGTGACGTCTGTCAAGGTAAGCTGGGCTGAACTCTAGCCTGGAGCTCCTTTTTCATGGCAGAGTGCCTGGGAAGGGGCCACTGAACTATGTGTGGTTGGAAGCCACTGTCTGGATCTTGGAGGTCTGTTCTCTGAACCGGAGACCTTCGAACACGTCCCAAAGAGCCAGGACCCCTGGATTCTAATCTTGGCTCTGCCACCCCGTTTTGAAGCCTGAGTCAGAGGTCATTTCCCATATCTGTGCCTGAGCTGTAGGTAAAAATGTCCCATCAGGAGTCTCATGAAGCCTGATGAGAGGTGCCGGGGGAGTACCTGGCACCCAGCAGGTCCAGTGACTTACTGGCTACTCCATGAGCAAAGAGGCTGACCAGCACAGTGCCTTGAATGCAAGAGCTTTTTTGTACTAGAACCCATTTTTAAACATTGCCCGCTCTTGATCCAGTGCCCCTCACTCCTGCCCCCACCCCACGGGCCCCATCTCCCCAGCGTGTGGGGCAGGGGTGGCCCCAAGCACCCCTTGCAGGCTGGAACTGTGCCCGCCTGCAGGGGAAAAGCTACCATTTCCCATGGCTTTTCTCCTCTAAAGGAGAATCCATTTTTAAAGTTTGTTCATAGACTTTTCATATATTTTTTCATATATTTATACACTTTTGGGTCACAACCCACAGGTTGAGAAACGCTGAGCTAGCGTTTCTTACCCAGGGCCACCTGTATATCAAAACACGGCCTATGCAGCAGGCAGGGAGGGGGCTTTCCCTAAAGAAGATACGTTCCTGATGCAGAAAGCTCTTCTCTTTCCCACTTGGATGCCTCTTTAAGTGAAAGGAGAAGGTGGGAGGCAGAGGAAACCCCTCCTTACTATGTGGAAGCGTGCTCTGGGAATTGCATTAGGAGGATTTATGCTGCCAGACAGCAGCAACGCCAGGATTAAGTTGGCAGTGCTGGCATTTACAGCACCTAATTGGATGAAAGGCGGGGGTTTTTTTTATTCGTTAAGTATAGCAATGGAAAGGAAGGGGTCAGCAGTGCTGGGGCCAGCCAGGCTAGCTGCTGCCTTGGGGATGTCTCCTGCATCTTACGATGTTCCTCTTGGGCACATGCCTGCCTTCAGGGAGGCCTGGTGGGTGTCTCTTAGTGACTGGAACCGAAAAATGAAATGACTGCCCGTCAGCTCCCACTCACTTGAAGGGTGGACAGGACTGCCAGCTTGGTACAGGCTCCCCATGGCACTGCTACAGGTGACTGCCGGGCTGGAGCGGCTATGATCCCTTGTGTGCAGGTCTGTGGGAGTGGCTGCACATATATGAGAGTCTCCTCAAAAGTTCACGTTTCTTTATCCCAGTATTCAAATTTGGGTGTGCCTTTGCACGCATGCCTTTATGACTGTCTGTCTGTGTGTGGCTGCCTGTCTGCTGGTGGCCTATCTCAGCTGTGTGTTGTCTTGGCTGCTCTGGTGGTTTCTGAGTGACACTAGAATAGTTACTGGCACATTCCTCCCTAAGGATCAGTAACCCTGGAGATCTGCTGGGTGCCGGGTGCCCTGTGAGGACTGTGCTGTCTTTCCATCCAGGCCCCAGTGGCTTGTGGCATTGCTCCCCTCCCTGCCCATGCCCAGCACCTGCTTCCCCCCCCAACACAGGCTGGGGACAGCTGGGGGGGACAGGGTGCCAGACTCTGCCCTCAGCATCCATCTGTCTCCCTGGCTGCACCTCGCTCTTTTTCCAGTTGTCGCTGCTGTCACCAGGCATGATAGGAAACCTGCTGCCTTGCAGTCCCCTGTGTCAGCTGCCATCCATAGGTGAGCGCTTGGAAGGGTGAACTGGTGCTGGGAGGCCAATGGAGCAGGGCTACCTACCCTGGTACATGACTGGCAAAGGGGAGAGTGGATGGTGTTAAAGGGACACTCAGGTCAGTTGGCTCAGGATTGGATCTGTGCCATGCCCCATTTTGCAGCACTCCCAGATTCTCCTTGATTCCTTTGTCCTGCCTGCCACGAGGCACTCGGGGGGCTCCTCTCCAGGGAAGGTGGCTGTGGCTTGGTCTATGCTTTGAAGTTTTCCAGCATAGCTGTGTAAGCTAGGGCAAGAAAAGAGCTTAGCTTGTATTGCTTGGGGGGACGGGGTAGTGAAGCCATCCCTCATGTCTTGTGTCTGCAGGAGGGGGCTCTGCTGTCAGACCTCAGCCAGCATCCCTGTGGCTGCAGCAGCCCCGTAGTATAGACAAGCCCTTGGGGTTAGACAGGACTCTAATCCCGGTTCAGTCACCAGGTCCTGTGGGATCCTGGAGGAGTCATGTCACCTCTGCTTCAGTCCCCCCATGTGTGGGTAATAATACGGCCATGAACCACATGTATAGACCTCTACTTGATGGATTGAGACGTGTAGATCACGTGTGTCTTAAGTCCTGTACTGCTGACAGCTGATGGCGATTCACCATTACCCAAGTGAGGGGACATCAACTTTCCATCTTTGCTGTCAATACAAAGGGCTGAATGGCTGTGGCATGTGGCACAGGGGTAACTGCTCTCCTGACGTGGCACCAGATACATACGCGCACTAGCTTATTAAGAGGCCGGTGTGGGGAGGTAGGGAGGGCGAGCTGAATGCACCAAAGTTTTCATGGTGTCTGAAATCTCTCTTAGGAGTTTCTAGAAAAGAGCACAAGGTTGTTAGAGTTTGGGACTAGGTTTCCAAATAAACAGCCCACGTTTGTGCTTGTAACTCTGCAAACCGAAACCAGAAATAGCCTGGAGAATTATATAGCTTTTGGCTTTTTAAAAATAACACAAATAAGAAAAAAAAAAAAAAGCAGAACTAAACTCTGCATGTGGGAATCTAGCTTCAAGTGAGCTCCAATTAGACAGGTCATTGAAATTATAACATCTGTAAAGGGAAAGCAGGAGGTGGAGAGCGGATGTGACTGAATAAAGCGGAGTGGCCTTTGTGTTATCCATTTAAGGTGGGAGCGAGTTTATGTGCCTAAATACCCCATTCCTCTTCCACTTAGTGCTTATTTAGAGCTGTTGGGCACACTAGGGTCTCTGTGCGTGAGCGTATGTGTGTGCATGTTTGCTCTGGGCTAACTGTACGTTGCTAACCGGAGAAGTGACTCAGTAAAACGGACATTGTGGGCTTCCCTGTTTAGCCTCCAACAGATTTGGTAAAAGTGCTTGTTTTCCCAAGTTCCAAAGGAACTTTTCAGCTGCCGTCACCGCCAGCCCCGCTGGAGATCTGCATGCGCAGCGGAGCGCCGTTTCTCTGTCAAATGAGTGGCAGCGCTTGGGGAGAAAGCCTGGTCTAAGAGGTGTCAAACTCGCTTGGCCCCCTGGCTGGATCCAAACTGCAGGGCTCCTTGTGGGTCAGCTCTGAACCCACCTCTGGTGGCAGGGAGAAGGGTACTGTGTCAAGTGCCTGCGGTGCTGTGCTGGTTTAGGAAAGGACAGGGATTAACCCAGCTGTTGCTTGCCCCACCATTGCCAAAATGTGTCCCTGGCGTGGCTGTCCCATGGAATTTGGCAGGGGGACCTGTCCACTCCTGAATCCCCAGCCCCTCCAGGTGCTGTTTGTGGGCTGGATAGTGCTACCCCACAGGCCGTGTGTTCACACCCCTAGTTAAGGCAGATTAGAGCAGGGGACTGGAAAGCAGGACTCCTGGCTACTGTTTTTAACATCGCTACTGACTCACTGCATGATCTTGGGCAAATTGTTTATTTTTGCTGTGACCTCATCTGTGTGTGTGTGTGTGTGTCTGTTGGGGGGGGATACAGTCACCTCGATGGGAAGCAGAGAGGGTTAACTTTGTGAGCGACTCTGTGTAAGCTGTTATGACCTGCTTTGAGGGCCTAAGGTAAAACGGACTCCCTGGGGGTAAGGTACGACTTACTGCATGGCTGGGATTTAGCTGGCAAGTGCATCGGTCCATGAGTCAGAGCAGGATTCAGCTCACTCTCCCAGAACTCTGTTGACGCCATGGGGCTCACAACCGTATGCGTCTGTGCCAGCCAGATCAGCCACCACAGGAGTCTGAGATACGCCAAGCATCTGTTTTCAGTAGTCACTTCCTTGGCTATCACTGCACTGTGACACTTTGGCGTGCTGGTAGGTCTCCACACCCTGCAGCATTTGTCCCAGCAGGACCTCTGAAGGAGCAGGGAGGGGTTTGATGGCTGTCCTGTTGGCCCCCCTACCGGAGACAGCCACTTGGGGGAAGACATCTGTTTGCATCTGTGCTGATTTCCCCCCAAGGCCATACATCACTGTGCCAAAACCCTGTGGATCAAAGGGGTTATTGCATCCATGCATGCTGATTTCCCACTGTAAATGGTGTGTATTCCTGTGGCGGGGGAGCAGGGAGCACAGGGTCCTGCGGGAGACATTTGTTTGCATGAGGCAGGGGCTCAAGGAGGGGCAAGGTTCTGCCTTCGCCTGTCAAGCAAAATAGAGGTCCTTTGACCTAAGGATCTCAAAGCATCATATCAACACAAAGTAGCAGGGACTATGTGGGTGATCTCCCACTAGGGATTTTTGGTCCTGAAATCCCCCCTCTTTCCGTGACTCCTGTCCGCAATCTCTGCATCCCCAGTTTAGAAAATGGCTGCTCTCTGCATCACCACAATTGGCTTCCCTGCAAATGGGCATTTCCCCCCCTCTCTTCCCTCCCCCCTTCTTTGTGCAGAAGCATGTTGTTTTGAGCATCTGATGGATTATATTAAATTTGTGCTGTAAAGAGGACAAGCTGTCAGCTATTAGACTGTGTCAATCTCCCTACTAGCAGCCTACTCCACTCGTCTCCCCGGGGTGAGGGCAGGTATGCTTGGTCCTTTGTGATGGTGAGAGAGCAAGGTTCAGAGGGGTGGACTCGGGGCTAGGAGAGGGGCTTGTGGCTCTTAGGAGAAGGCGCTTCTTATTTGCAGTGGGTCACCTGAGAAAAGTTGTGCGCTTCAGAGTGGAAGCGGTGGGGACCGGAGGGGGAAGATGAATTATTTGCTTCCTAGTGGGAGCTCCACTTTAAGAGTATCCTGTGTTGGTGAGGTTCCTGTTTTTTAACACAGGACCAGTATCTGGGCCATTATGCAGTTCTGTCCCTACCCTTCATCTTGAGATCTCTGATTTTTTGCTCTACATCCCTATGGCTCTGAATCTGATCATTTCTCCTCCACCTCCTGAAGCTGTTCTCCTTAAAACTCCTTCAGCATCAGCAGAATGTCAAACAGGATTTCAGCAGTTTTGGCAGGTCTGAATCTCATTCTTTCGAACAGGCTCCTCTGCTTAGAAACATCAAGAGCTGTATAGTGGGCCAAAATCACCCTTTTGCAGTGCTGGCATTACCTCAGGACTGATTCTGTCCGGCAGCGTCTGAGGTTGAATTGCTGGGGTAAGGAGTTCCAGAAAGAAGCCCTTTGCCTGGAAGATGGTGGCATCCCATGTGCTAATTTGTCTGCTTGAAGCAAATGGTGATGGCTGTCTGTCTCTTCCCTAATTTAGGTTCTCTCCAGCCCTGCCTTGTGAGCTGCCATCTGATTAGTGTCCACATCACAGTGTCTGATCCTAACCCTGTTCCTGCTCCCTGGTGCATCTCACTATTCAGGTCCAACAGGCATCAAGAACAATTTGAGTTTTTGGAAGCTGCCTGCAGATATAAATAACGCATAGAGCAGCAAACCCCCGAGGGGGTAAGCACTAAACATAGCTCTGTGCAGCGTGAAGGCACTTTTGCTGAGGACCGTTGGTTGGCATCTCGTTGTTCCTGCCTCCCCCTAAAAATGGGGAAGAATAGAAAGATGGGGAGAAGACTCGTGGCCAGTGGCTCAGGTCTCCAAATGGTGGGGGAGGCATGGAGGAGGTGGAGAGAGGTGAGGACAGAGATGCTGCACTGTGCCACCTGGAGAAATGGCACGCAAGGTGCAGCCCAGGAGAGTAATGGGGGCTGCTTGTTGGCATTTTTGGCTGCTTTAGGGGCTGCAATAACCTCAGGCCTAATTTAGAGCAGTCCCAAGGTTGCTCTGGCAGCAGAGACATGTGAACAGCTGTAGAGCACAGTGGTGCACACCCCCCCTGGGGAACGTAGCTGTTGAGGTGTTAGTGGGATGTTGGGAGGCTTTATTGCCTTGTCTCAGGTGTGTCTGTGTTGCCCTCTGCATTCTCTGAGGCTATTCCCTCTTCCGTGTGCCTGGGCCCTGCTGGGAGAGCCCAGGAGAGGCAGTGCCTCACTCGTTGCTGGTGTCTGGACCACTGGTTCCCAGCTTCACTTCAGTTTTTTCCAGTGCTCTAGGGGAGCAACTGCAGGGAAAGTCCTGCCCAACCTTGGTAAGTAGCTGAGCAACATGTCCAGTGCGTGGTGCTTGGCAGGGCACTCTGCTCTTGCTGCATGCTTTATCGCTGGAGTCCCTGGCTTGCTTCAGCTGACTCTTCTCATGCTGTACAGTTCAAGCAGGTTTTCCCTTGGCTTGGGAGTAGATGTGCACACACAGATCTGAGCATGCATTTGTAGACTGACTCGGTGCCCCCCTTCCTCCAGGCCCCCACCATCCCATCCCATCCCATCCCATCCCATCCCAGCCAATGAACCTCCACTCTGACCTGGACCCTGCTGACCTGCTCTTTGAGCCTGTGACTGTCACACAAACTCCCTTCATCCTGATCAGCCTCATGGCCTGCTATTCTGGGCTGGATGTCTCCCTGCCAAACTCTGCTCAGACTTGACCTGTAACACCTCTTGCTGCTCCTGAGCCTCTTTCCTCTGAGTGTGCCAGCCATCAATAAAGTTAGAGGCTGTGAGTGTAAAGAAAAAAGACATCAAATATTCATAGCCAATGAAAGTAAGCAAGGCAATTTATATCTCACTAAAAATAGTAGGATCAATTAGGAAAAAAAAAAATGTTTTCTCCTTTTACTCTAGCACAAATTCCCTGCCCTTGCAAGTACTTTCCATAGGCAGCTGGGATTCACTGAACTCTTCTTCCTGTCCCTTCCCTGTTGTGTCAGGGTGGAATGCGCTGGATTTTCTTTCTCAAAACAAATGTACTGGAACCATTAGCAGAAGTTCCCCAAATCGCTTTTGAAATGTAATTTTGCAGCTTGCGCAAGCATGTTTAAAATGCATTCTGGATCTAAATTAGAGGGCGCCACAAAGGACTGGTGGAAAAACAAAGCAGTGGAGTCAGTGACCAAAAATGAAACTTGTCAGTAGCTTCTGAGTGGGTTTAGCAAGTCCTGTCAGTGCGCAGGGTCATGTATATGTCTATATATGTCAGATGGAGACGGAGGACATTTGCACGCACTCCGTGAGTCAGACATTGCTACTGTGAAGGAAGTCTCCATAAGGATTTTTGGCTTTGGCTTTAATATTCCCATTTGGTCTATCGCTGCCTGGATTTTCAACCTTCTGGGCAAACGGAAAAGCCTATCTTTTCTCTTTCCTTTCTCAGGCTTTAAAGTGCAATGGTAGGAGGGGGAATATGTGCTCATAGACAGGCCTTCTGTCAGATTAGTGCATGTGTGTGTAGCCTATGGGGTTAATTCCCACGGTAGAGGATGAGGACTTTGAACTAAATTTAATATGGAAATTAGATGCTGTTTGAGAGAGATGAAGGAAGGGGAGTGGGTGGGTGGGGGGGGTGAGGGGGGCGAGGAAAGGATGTGATTAGTATGAATTTGACCTCTCCTGCCTTTTTCTACTGCCAGAACTCCAGCTTTCCTCCTATCAGCACATTCATCCAGTGTTTTTGTCATTCTTTCCACTGGCCCAGCTGGGGTTCAGGTTAGAGGCTGGGTTGCGCATTCACTGAGGCTTGTTCTGCGCCCGCTTTTCTGGTGAGGACACACAGTGTTAGGAGTCCTGCAGTGCCTTCCCGTAATTCCTCCTGCATGCCCTGCAGAGACCGTGTTGCCGCCGTTCCTTGGGACAGCGTCACCAAGTAGCTCAGCCTACTCTGCAGCACGAAGCACAGTGGGATCTATCACTCGACGTCCTAGCGACACGTTCAGGGGAGTTCAGTCTCTGAGCTCAGAGAAGTAGGGCTTTTCAGGGCATCTGCTCACACCTCAGCTAGGCCAAGTCAGCTGCAAATGCCAGTCACCCAAATGTCCTCTGCAGTGCAGTCATACCACAAAGTAAATTTCTCTTAACCCTGCCCTTTTAAAGGGTGACATTCTTGGTGCTCTTCCTGAGTGGGAGGCTCATGGTAAGGCTTGGTGGTGGTACCGTTTTCATTGTGCTGCTTCCCAAACAGAGTTGGAGCAAGGCTACTCTACAGAATGGGTGTTGAGGCACTGGATTGGGTGCTATCAGCTACAAATCTCTCTCAATCTGGTCTGGATTTTGATACAATTATGGAATAGGTACAGGGGCCCCATATACCAGTTGTGGAACAATGCTGCTGTCCCATCCCTTGCTTTCTGGAGCAGAAATGATGTGATGTGGGCAAACGGACAGAGAGAAGGGAGGCAGAGACCCATTCAAACTGTTCTGTTTGTGAATGAACCTGCCATAAGAGTGTGGAATAGCAGAGTAGTAGTAGACTATTAGGGTTGGGGTTTCGGTGGAGAGGAGCTTGGCCCCATCATGCTCATTTGTCTCGTTGTGAACACGGCTGCAGAGTTCTGCGCTGAATTCAAACTTCCTTGAAGTCAGAGGGAAATTTTGGTCTCTAAGCTTTTGGCCAGGGTCTACTTCAGGATTTGTTTTTTCCTCAGATGGTGATGGATGGAAATGATCTCACTTGGGCTTATATCCAGTGAGAGGAGCGGATGCGGCCACAGCTGGGTGCCTCTGCAAAGCAAAGAAATGGCTCACTTGGTCAATTTTAGGTGGTTTAGGACCTGATGTGATCTGGGTGGATGGTGGCAAGTGTCATGTGGAGGGAGCAGAGTGGAAAATCCGGGTCAAGCTTTTGTAAACAGTAGGGTTTAGCTTAGCCATGAGGAATGGGCTGGCTGCAGGGGCCACTGGCTGGAATTTCCTGGCGTGTTGTTATACAGGAAGTATTTCTGCACAGGCCCTGGGCTAACTTTAAGACCTGCGTGCAAGAGCCCATTTTTTAATAATGTTGTATCCTGGATTTTTGTTTTCTCTGCATAGTCTTTAATCTGGTCCCTGGCCCTGAAGATCGTAATTGCTGTACTCAGAGTTCTTCATGAATAAGAGCTGTTGCCTAGTTAAACGACTCCTCTCCCCTGCCCTACTCAAATCTGCTTACAGCCTTGTGATACAGGTCACTGCAGCAGCGCCGAGCTCTTGCTGTGTAACAGAGGTTGGTCTGCTTGTTATCAGCTGGACGAAGGGAGGACTGCACTGGGGCAAAGGCACAGGACTCCACAGTTCTGAAATCACTTCTACACCTAAATGGGTATAATACTAGTTTCCCAGCTCAGAAGGGGCTGCACTAGTGACTGTAAAGTGGTTTGAGATCCTTATGTGGAAGCCAAGGGTAATGGATCATTAGTTTATTCCTAAGTAGAAGACAAAGGTATGGGTGACTCATTAGCTATGCACTATAATAATGAGCCAGCACCATGCATCTCCAACCCCAGCCTTTCAGTGTCATTCTGTCCTGTTTTTAATAGGAGTTGAACCACAGATAGCAGGGTTGAGCCTGTTCCCGATAGGGAGCAGAGGGTCAGGGCCAGCCCTACTCTGGAGCAGACCGCCCAGCCCAGCCCAGGGCTGCAAAATGCTGGGATGCTGGGGGACTCTGATTTAACTTGAACCAGGAAGGGGTCTGGGACAGAAGTTTCATAAACTGGTTTGGCCTGAATCAGTTAAGTCTGATACTACATTCACCCAGAGTGTAAGGGGCTGGAAGGGACCTTGTAGATCATCGGATCCAGTCCCCCTGCACTAGACAGGAAAAGACAAATGCGGCCAAGTGACCCCAGCGAGGTGACTATCCAGTCTTCTTTTGAAGATTTCCAGGGTAGGTGCCGGCACCACCAGGGGACGGAGTTTATTCCACAGTCTGGACACCCTGACTGTGAAGGAGTTTTTCCTGGAATTGAGCCTGAAGCGGCCTTCCAGGAGTTTGTATCCATTGCTTCTGGTGTTTCCCAGGCTGTTCACCAAGCCCTTGACGTGTTCCCCTGATGTTGCAGTAAGCTGATACCAAGTCCCCTTTCACCCTTCTCTTCTGTTGGCTGAAGAGGCCCAAGTCCCTCAGCCTCTCTTTGCATGGCTTGTCTTGCAAGTCCATGATCATACGGGTGGCTCTTCTCTGGACCCTCTTAAGTTTTTCCATGTCCTTGTTGAAGTGCGGCGCCCAGAACTGGATGCAGTACTCCAGCTGCTGTCTCACCAGTGTGGAGTACAGTGGGAGTATTACTTTCTTAGTTTTGCATGAGATGCAACAGTTAATGCATGCCAGCATGTTTGCCCTGCTGGCCTCAGCATTGCACTGCCAGCTAATGTTCATACAATGGTCAATCACTACCCCTAGGTCCCTTTCAGCCATGGCGCAAGTCAAATTGTCACCACCAGGTTTGTCTTAAACCAGTTTCAGCCATTTTGAAACTGGTTTATGTACATTGTACTTCTGTTCTGTTACAGGTTTAAACCAGTTTCTGATGACTTAAACTAGTTTATGTGCAACTTCTGTCCCTAGCCTGCATGTAAAGTCCAGAAACCCTGTTACCAGCTTGAGCTGTTCCCTGAATATCAAACCTCCGTACTAAAGCTGGGTTGATTTATAGAACAGGAGACATCTGTAAAGTTTGAATCTGTGACTGTAGCGCCAAAGCACAGGCCTCTGGCACTTTGAGCTCTTGAAATATCTTCATTAACCAAGCACAGTTGTAGTTTGTTGTCCCAGCTAATAACAGACAGAGCCCCTGGTCTGAGTGTTATGCATTCTTTATGCCTAAGTCCACCCATTTATAAAGGTATTTTGCATCACTGGAGCACTATGGTGCATATAAAGAATAGCTGAAAATTGGTGGTTTTGATCGTGTGTCTGTTTGCAATTTCAGTTCTTCACAATTTAAACTGAAGAGAGTCAAATCAATCCCTTAACCTTCTGAATTTCCTACAGCATTTGCTGTTTTCAGCACTTTGGCTGGGTGAGGAAGTGCGCTGTTCAACTGCAGTTATAGAGAGAGAGCTCAGTCTTGTGGATTGATTTGCCTGAATCCAGTTTTACAGGTGCAAGTCCTACACACAGCTATGCTTCACTGGTGCAGACAAGCATGTGCTGATGCAGTTTGCTCTGCTAACTCTCTAATGCAGACTGGACTCGAGGCACTGTACTTGGAAAACATGGGAGGAGCAGTTTGTGAGTAGTTTATGAGCGTGTCTTTGTCATTTCCAGCTCACTCTGAGCAGGTCATTCTGTCTGGATCATAGTTATTTAGGTGTGTGGCAACACCTTGGGACCTCACTCATAGACCAAGACCCCAGGGTGCTAGCTGCTGTACAAAGCTAGAACAAGAAGATAGGCTGTGCTTTACTGGGCTTGCAGCAGGGATGTCAAACATACAGCCTGCAGGCTCAATCTGGCCCGTGGAAGAGTCCCAGCTGGTAGTCAAGTGGACTACTGGAAGTTGAGCTATGTGGCCCGTGGAGCGTGGCCTTCCACAGGATTTGGGGTTCCTGAACCCTGATGGTCATTGCTTTTGGTGGAGGGGATGGGGGAGTGAAAGCTGTGCAGAAATAGCTTTTACTTGCCCTGCTGCCACCTGCTTCCCCAGACCCGTGCTGCCCAGGCTATGCTTCTGCTCGCCTTTGGACCCAGACCCACCGCAGCTCCTGCTGGCTCTCTGGATCTGGCCTGGGAGGAGCCCCCATAGTCCAGGTTGAACCCAGAGCCTGGGGTAAGTTTGCCACCCCTGGTTTATAGCATAAGATGAGCTGATTGGATGCGGACAAAGGCGGAAGTCATAAAGAGACAGTGAGGCGGTGTTGGTCAGCATGGTGGGCAGTGGCCTCAGCACATCAGCAGCTTGTTGTGAGCCAGGTTGTGATAAGGCTTCAGAGCAGAGGAGGGATAATGGGGTGGCTTTGTAGATATTTGTAGGTCACTGTTCTTGTGTGAGGGCAGCATGGATGAAAGCCTGAAGGTGCTTGTTTGATTGTGAAGGCTGGAGCTTCTGGCGGCATAGTGGTGGGACCTGATAACTTCCTAGCGTGTGAGAGATGATTGATAACCTGAGGATGGCCAGCGGGTTAATGATTCCCATCAGTTATTTCTGGAGCTGTACATTGGTTGCAGCCTACTTTGTGGATTATCGATGTTGCGGTTCAGGAGCCTGTTGTGACCTGAACCTCCGTTGGTGGAAGGGCTCAGAATGGTTTATGTTCAGCAATTTATGGCCAAGTGAGCCTAGGTGCAGAAAATGTCAGGTAAGTCCATGCTTGGTATGATGTACTTGCATAAACATGTCAGGAAAACCTTGGTGTACAGTTTTTGGCTACTTGCTTGTTGTTTGGGTTAGAAAGAGGAATCTCTTAGGGAAATGCAGAATCCCACAGCAGGAAATTTGTGAGTGGGCTTAGGTCTGTGGGAGAGTGTGAAAAAAACCTTTATGAAAATGCTTGCAGTTTTTGCTTAGGAGGAATTCACAACTGTAAGACTTCATCTTCGTTTGCAAAATGTTGTTGGAACAAAGGGACAGTCAGGGACATGGAAAGCCACTTTTTTGTCATTTGCGGTGAAGATCAATTTTGGTCCAACTGAAATTTATGAAATGTCACATTAAGAATGGAGAGACTGTGAAGAGTAACGTGACTATTTTGAATTTAAATGTTTTTAAAATGCATAAATACAAAATAACCCAAAATATTTCAGTTTTCACCAAAAGGGACCTTTTTGTTTTATTTTATTCTTGGCAAAAGCGCAATGAAAATAAGTCAAATATTTGAGGGTTTTCCAAATTTTGTATATGCATATTTCAATATTGTCAAGTCCCAGTATTCGGAAACCACAAGTCAAGACCCCAGAATCATGAATTGACTTAAAAATGTGTAGTTCAGACAATTGGGACTTGTTTTAATTTGCCTTCTGGCTTCTGAGCTTTTTGGAGGGATGCTTTCAAACTTTTCTCTGCAAACTTGAAGACTGTGAACATTTCAGCTAGGTACAGACGTTACACACAATCTGGAGTAAGTGATCGGAAATCAAACTAAACCCATAACTGTACAGAAGTTTGGGGCAGGTAGTGCGGGCTAAGACAGTCCTGGATAGATATCCACTCAACATTATTCGAATAGGTTAGTTTGGTGCCTCGGACTTCTGTATCTGATTACCTGCTGAATCAAGTTGGGTCACTGTCTGCTGGCAACTCAGACTCCTTTGTGGCTCCCCGCTGGCCCCTTGTAGGGTGCTGTGCTCCAGCTGAATGCCCAGCCCACCCTGCTCCTGGGCAGCCGCAGCCGAATCAGCATAGTGACTGCCAAGGCGGGGGAAGAGGAGAGCGGGGCCAAGGGCTGCTTGGCTGTGCCCGGCAGCCAGGTCGTGCTCTTTGGGGTTGTGCCCATTCGGGGGAAGGAGTCCCTAGGTGGGTGTGTTAGCCTACCCAGGGACCTTCATGTTCTCTGCAAGCGTGCACAGCCCCAGGAAGCACAGCGTGGCTGCAGGGCATGGGCAAGCAGGGCTGCCTCTGCTGCTTGCAAGCAGCTCTCATGCCGCTGGGTGCTGCTGCTGGGGACTGGGGGGGAAGAACGGGATGCTCAGTCTCGCCCAGCAGCCAGTAAAGGGTGGCCCGGGCACTCGAGAGCCCACAGAGCCTGCTGGGAGCTATGTGGGAGCACCCTCAACTTGCTGGCTTTGGCCAGTGCAGGCAGCCTCTTCTCCCTCCCCCGCCGAAGAGCGAACGTGTGCTCTGTTCATTCCTGATCTAACCTGTGCTGCTTACAGATAGATTGATTTTATGCCTCCGGCTTTTTGAACATCTGTACCTAGCCTTACACTTTGAAATGGAAGTTCAGCTTCTCAAATATGCCCTTGGACTCCGAGAGCTACGGCTCAACCCCCCCCTCCCACACACACAAAAAAAATCCCACTACATATAAAGTTTCGGTAGCATGGAAATGTGGGACACTGCCAAAAGGAAGGAGAGGGAGAGGGCTGGTAAAAACAAGGCAATCACTTTGCATTTGAAAATGAAGCACTCTGAACCCTGCCTTTCCCTGGAATGATTAGCAGTGGCAGCATCTGTACCAGTTATCAGGATACGTGTTTCTTTTTCTAAAAATAATCCAGTGATTTTTATGTTCTTTCTGAGGAAAACTAGTCACTGTGTCCAATCCCATATGAGCAACCTGGCCCATTGTAGTTGGTACCACTACTTGGGTGCAGAGGGAGAGCAGGATTGCACCCAACATTTAATTTTGTTCAGCTGCAGGAGCAGGCCATGCATGACATTTATTAAGCCTTCTTAATTCCCTGTTGGTACCGTGTGCTATAGAATTTACCCCCCATAAAAAGCTGGCTCAACCTCAGGCTGTAAGATCATTTAGAAAATGAAGACAAACCATTCATCCCTTTTAAGTGAGCTAACTTAGGCTGCAAAACACTGTATTTTAGATGCAATGGCACAATTCCCCAGATCGGTTAGCCTGAGAGGATGGTCATTATGGGGTAATTTTGAAGGCAGACAAGATGTATAAAAGCTTTGGAGTAAATCTCAACATGCGAATCGCAGCTTGTTGCACACGTACGCACTCGTGTACATACGTGGTCAGATTATGACCGAGGGCCAGTGAGCTCAAAGGAAGGCGAATGGAGAGGAGTGGTCACTACTTGAGCGTCCGTGTCTGAAGTGCTCATTGCATGAGCTATGTGGGTGTTTTTGGAGGGGGGCAGTGCTGGGGTACTGCAGAGTGAGAAGCACTTTGCTGTGCCAGTGAAGCCAGTGTTTTAGGTTGGGAATAACCCAGAAACAGCTTTTCTAGGGCATGTAGGGGAACTCCAGGCAGCAAGGGCTGGCCACACGCCTGCGCGCTGAAACACTAGGAACCAAATTCAGGCTGGTACGAGGAGGGCCGCATCCTGTGCCTCTGCATAGGTAACCCCCATTTAGAGTCTAGGCTCTGAGATCTCCCTGGGAATCTGCCCTCTCCCCAGAGGCTGCCTCGGTGAGGTCGCAGCTGGAGCACTGCATCCAGTTCTGGGCTCCGCACTTCAGAAAGGATGCGGAGAAGCTTGCGAGAGTCACGCACATGACCAAAGGATAAGAGACTAGGCCTTATGAGGAGAGCCATGGGACTCTTCATCCTGGGGAAGCGAAGGCTCAGGGGGGACTTGGTGGCAGCCTGTAAGTATATAAGGGGTGTGTGTCAGGACCTGGGAGAACATCTGTTCACCAAAGCACCCCCAAGGAAGACGAGGTCTAACAGCCACAAACTCCTGGAAGACCATTTTGGGCTGGACATTAAGAAAAACTTCTTTAATGTCCAAGTCCCCAGAATCTGGAATAGACACCCCCCAGAAGTGGTGCAAGCACCTATGCTGGACACCTTTAAGAAACATTTGGTTGCCTATCTTGCTGGGATCATATGACCCCCTATGACCCTTGGGCAGGGGGCTGGACCTGATGATCCTGCAAGGTCCCTTCCAGCCCAAACGTCTATGAAATCTGTCTCTGCTTTCATTCTGAGTCAAATAGCCTTTTACTTGGTAGCCTTCTATCTGTTGGTAAATGGGCCTGCTGTGTCCCCATTTGCTTGGTTCATGCACTTCGCTCTGTAGTTCTTTCAGCTCTTTTGATTGCATCGGCACTGCCTGGCTGTCCTAGCACAGAGTACTGGCAACACTTCCCAAGTCTTGTCCCATTATACTCTGGGCTCAGTGGCCTGGGTTTTCAAGAGCCCCAGGCTCTCCAGTGTCCTGATTCGTGACTGGGAATGGATGCCCACCGTGGCACCTAAAATGCCAAGGGCATCCAGCCTCTGGTGTGGAACCGAGGGGGTAGGGAAGCATCTCACCACCTCCTCTGGGCTCTCAAAAGAGAGCAGGATGGAGGGTAGCTGCCAGGTCAGTCAGCTGGAAAGGGATGGGCACATACGTGAGAGCTGCAAGGTCTCCCGTCAGTGCTGGCGGAGAACAAGAGGGGCTTGCGTGTGACAAGGGGAGTGTATGCGCTGACAAGGGGTCACAGCATTAAACTAACCACCAGCAAAACTCCTTGAGCATCGCCCTTGCTCACGGGAGGTGCTGGGTCCATCACCACACATGATTCACGCGTGGTGCCCATCAAGACCACTGCCCTCTCAGACTCAGGTGGAAGAGAAAGCATTCGCCCGGTCTCTCTCTGCCCGGTGGGCAGCCTGGGCTCTGAGCACGAGGGAGGCTGTGGGGAAAGGCTGCGGGCCGGGCGGGCTGTGATCAGCTGGTGTTCAGGGACAGCTTTGTTCCTCAAGGACGCTGGGGCGGGAGTTTCTCAGTGCCCCCCCTCCCAGCCGTCCTCTCCCAGGCTGGCGCTCGCACGTCAGACTTCGCCAGGAGCAGTCAGGCTTGACATGAGATGGGTCGGTGCCAAGCTCTGTTGTCAGAGCTCAGTTTTTATTTCCCCACCACTGCTCTCCAGGTACAGATGTACGTATCTCCCTGCCACCTCTTACATCTTACACGCGTGTGCATGGACACACACACTCATATTGCCTCATCTGACACAAACCCATTCACGCACCTGCATCACTTTCTCTCTCTTGCATGTGGACACGGACACACAATCCTCCTTTCCCTTTGATGTGTGCACACCCACATGTGCTCTTCCCCATCTTGGTCTATGTCCCTACACGGGCTCAAGGCAAGCATAGTGGCTTCTTAACCTGGCAGGGGAAACACCATGTATCTGTGCCCCGCAGGAGAACTGCTCTTCTGGTGTGGTTCGGTGCCCGCTCAGGTGCAGCAGCGTTAAGCCCAGTTTATGGAAATGGGAGTCTCCCCACTTGCTTGCTCTGAGGGCTTTATGGCTGAGGGCAAGCAAAACTCAGGGGTATCTGAGCCCCAAGCCTGCAAGTAGGATGCCCACCAAAGGATTTGGAGATGTCTGAGGCCCCAGGTGCAGGTAGAGGATGTTTGCTGGTAGTAGGGCCACTTATAGTTCTGGACTCTTGAATATGGAATTATTTTTGCCTAATTTGGCCTCAGATACAAATTATTTAAAAAAAATAAAAAATAAAAGTGTATTCCTATGCTTGCCAGGCAGGGGAAATACCATGATCACCAACAGTGGCTTCCTAGTCACACCTGGGGAAGACCACTCTGCTGGCATGGGATAGTACCTGCATAGGTAATGCATAGCTAACTAGGGCTTTATGCCCACTTTATGGAAATAGGAGTCTCCTCCCTCACTTGCTCCTGGGGCCTTATGGCTTAGAGCAAGCAAAACTTGAGGGCATCTGAACCCCAAGCTGCTGGGCTTGGGCCTGCAAGTGGGATGCCCACTAAAGGTTTTGGAAACATCTGAAGCCCCAGGTGCGGGTGGAGGATGCTTGCCAACAGTAGGGCTACTTATGGTTCTGGACACTTGGATTTGGAATTTGTTTTGGCTAATTTGGCCGTGGATACAAATTAAAATAAAAAAAAAATGTCCCTATGTGCGCACCAACCCTTCAGCACGTGGGGCTGCCTGCTGCCTGTTCGTTCACTCTTGCATTTTGCTGAGGCAGCTGCCAGTGGTGTTTGGGCCTTCTGTAAATCTCCTGGGAGCTCACTCACCTGTACACATGAATTGCACGTATTAATTTTTTCCCCATCTGACAAGGTTTTTCCATATGAAGTGAGTTGGCAGGTCTCGGTGTGGTGCCCAGTAGGATGAGGTGCAGTGGATGGTCTTAGTGTGGTGTCTGGCTCCCAGTGGGTTGGTCTGGAGCACCTTGGGGTGCCCTGGGGAAGGGCCCTTGGCTAAAATCCCTGGGGACCCATGCCCATGCCACAAAAACTGTCTTAGAGTTGGCACTTTTTGGTGCCCTTTTTGGTAATATCAAACATCCCGGAGATAAAGCTCCACTCTCACGACTAGGGAGCAGTCTTCCAAATCAGGATGTCGAGAAACTACATAAATATTTCATGGTGGCTGCTCATACTGTACATAACCATTCAGGGACTTGGGTGTCTGAGCTCCCTGGGGCTGGTAAGGGATGCTGGCACCATTCATCAGTGCTCGGGTTACGTGCACTGCAAAGAAAAATAATTCCTCTCCTTGCTTCCAACCTCCTCACTTTCAGGAGGAGACAAGGTAGAGCATCTCTTTCTCCTCCTTATACCCAACAAACAGATACTAATACAAAGTATTCTAGATATAAAACTCCTCAGCTGAGAGGACTCCAAGGAGGGTAACCACTACCTGGTGTTATTTGTTGTTTATTTTCCAGTAACACTTACAGGCTTCCTCTGAGGTTGGGCTCCTTACTATAATTGGGTGACATTTTTGTTTTGACAGACTACACAATGGCTTTCAGAAGCCCTGAAATTATTTGTGAAAGTAGCTCAAATTTAGCAAATTGCTTCAGTGAAAAAATGGGGGGCGGGGATTTTTTATCAATGTCCAAACCTCTTTTCAGTATTTTCTAACTGCATTTTTTCATTCCCGATATATGAAACCATTTCCATGTTGACACTTCAAAATGAAACGGCTTTCAACTTGCTTTGAAACAGCATTTTTCATTAAACAAGGTTCTCACAAAATGAAATGGCCCCGAAATGAAATGGAACATTGTGTTTGAGGCCAAATGAAATGATTTGCCTTGTTGTTTCTTTGAAATGTTTGAAAAACATCTCCATTGGTTCCCTCTGAACTAATTATTGTTTCTGACCTTCCATTTTTTTTTGTGTGTCCAGTCTGTTTGGTTCAGTCCATAATTCACTCAGCCCTGCCAGGCATTGCTCGTAAGAACAAGTCGTGGCCCAAGTATCTTGCCATCTCAGTACCAAAAGGGTGACTGTGTGGCAAACATCACTCCAGCTAAGGAGACAACCCACTCACAAATCAGAACTGGGGACTAGACGGAGGGCTGAGTATCTGGCACGCGTTCTTTGCGCTGGTGCAAGGTCCAATGGCTCTGGAGACTCAGGCTAAGCACAGACGAGTCAAAAAGCCTGAGGCTGAATCAATTCAGTCTTTGCAGGTTATTCCAAGCTGCAAAGATTAAACTAAGAAACAACTGGACACGCATTTGCCTTTGAATCAGGCAATGCAGCCACATGTGGTGGCTCAGACCAGAAGCCAGGGGCACCAGGGCACAGTTCTCTGGCACTTCCTCCTCTTGCTGCCCTCGAGGTCTCTGGGATTTGCAGTCCAGCGTCACAGAAGCAGGACTCTGCAGGGTGCTCATCACTTCCTCTTCCTGTTCCAGGTGCCTTGGGGATTTGTAGTCCACAGTTGCAGCCGGCAGGCAGCTCTGTACTCAGGAGGAGGGGGAGGGAGAGGTTAGCCCCCCTCCCTGGCCCCAGACCCCAGCCAGGGTCTGCCTGGGGGGCAGTCCCTGCCTTTGTCTCCTACCCTCCTCCTCCTTCCCCACCCACCCAACTCTTCTCTGCTGGAAAAGACAGCACAATCCAGGGCTGGAAAGCGTGCTGGGATGCTGGGGGACTCTGATTTAACTTGAACCAGGCAGGGGTTTGGGACAGAAGTTCCATAAACTGGTTTGACGCAAATCAGTTAAGTAGGATATTGCATTCAACCAGGTTTATTTTAAACCAGTTTCAGCCATTTTTGAAATTGGTTTATGTGCACTCGATTTCTGTTCTGTTACAGGTTTAAATCAGTTACTGATGATGTAAACCGGTTTATATGTAATGTCTGTCCCTAGCCCGAAGGACTCGATTCACCGTGCTGCAGAGGCTGCCTCCAGGCTGGGAAAGGGAAGTTGTTCCCTGTGACCCGTTGTAGTCCTTGAGCTCTGCTCTGAGGCTGCTAACCAAGAGGCTGCAAGATCCAATCTTTATACGCTATGGGGATGCGCAAGGGTTGCACGCGAGGTGGACCCCTCTGACCTGCTGGTGTCTTTGCAGTGAAGATAACGGACCTGCCAGAAGTCAGTCTGGTTCCCACAAAGTTGCTTGTGTGGAAGATGCTAACCAAGCCTCTTGGTCTAAAAGGAATCCTATAATGAGTCCTCATGACAGGAGTAAGATAAAATGGGGCCATTTGTTTATAAAAGGGGGCCGGCCAGGCTGAGCTGACCTGGTTTTAATTCCTTGTTTGTAGAGATGAAGGCAGAGAGGAGCACATGTGTCATCGCCTGTGTTGGGGTTAGGAGAGAGAGGAAGAAAGGCCATGTTCTCCTGGAGAGCTGGGGGAGAGGCGAAGGTTGTCTGCCAGCCAATGCTGTGTGCCCATCAGAGGTGTGTACCGTACCCCGCTGCAGGGGAGTGCAGGGCCACTTAAGAAGCAGGAACATTTTCCCGTCACTGCCACCCAGCCACTTTGGCTGAACAAAGGCTGGCGCCTGCTCCAAGTGGCATTGAAGCTACTAAGTGGCAGCTGGATCAGGAGAACAAGAATTTAAATCCATCTCAGGTTCCTGTGCTCATCCTGTGACTCTACATCTGATGAGGGAGTATGTTTGCAATTGTAGGCTGTAGTTCCCCAGCTCAGTTGAGTTCAGTTTCAGGTATAGAAATGTCTGGCTATGTGTGTGTGTACCTGCATGTGTACAGTGATTTTGAAAACCAGCCCCGTAATTTGTGCATGTCTGAAGTTTTGTTAACCTTCCTGCTTCTCTAGTAACAGCTCCAAACCAGCAGGTGAAGAAAGGAGGGATGACTGTGGTTAAGGTTGTGAACTGGGGTTCTGGAGGCCTTGGTCAAGTTTCTGTTCTGCCACAGATTATCCCTGTCACCTTGGTTAAATCACTTATGTTAGTACCTTAGGTCTTCATCTGTAATATGAGACTAATATTTCCTGGCCTCGTGGCAGTAAATCCATTAAAGATTATGAGTTCTGCAGCTATTATGGGATCAAGGCTTTGGCACAAAAAAAAAAAAGGCATTGGGTTAAACTTGACACTATTCACAAATCTCTCTCTCAAACACAGGGAACCACTAGAAAGAATGGCCATCTCCAGATCACTGGTTCCCAGGAATTAAGTTGAATGAGGTTATCACTATCTGCTTTGTCAACTTCAAGTTGCTCTAGTTTCCGTGGAGAAGTTACTTGCTACTGACTGTATCACAAGGACATAATGATTGACCCATGGAACCAATGGTTTTCTAAAGTTATAACCTAATATTTTGATTGGCCTGAAATATTTTTTTTTCCTTCAGAATTTCATTTTTACAGGAAATTCCCAAATGTAATGTAGCTTGCAGATTTTTGGAATAAAAACAGATTAAAAAAATTGTGGAATGTTTTTGAAAATGGAAAATCTGGTTCCTGGATAACTGTGTGTGTGTAAAACTGCTTTAACATAAGAAATGTAGTAAGACACAGAGCCTCATTACCAAAGGGATAGGGATACTTTGACTCCTTGCCAAAAGCAGGAACATAAAGCTACCAAATTACTCTGTACTTAGATGCCTGATGAGAGTTACCCAGGGCAATACAACAAAATAGCTTGTGAAGTTAATATTGGCATTTCTGCCCCATGGGGATTGTAAATGCCACTCCCAATATGATGTTCAGGTGAGCGCTGCACAAACGCCTGTAGGAAGAATGATTCTGAGCAGTAAGGAATTAATTCTTTTTAATGGGAAAAAGCCTGCATTTATACTGAAGTCAGTCAGGTCCTTTGTTTCGAAGCAAAAGAATTTGTTTTATGGTCAGTGATTCAAAAAAGCTTATCTGCATCAAAAATATTGCGTGTGCCAGAATCTGCTCTGTGCTTTCTGTCTTCACTGACTCTCTAACACCCCCACCAGAAACAGCTAGCTAGCTTGCGTTTTCCACTTCTCATAAATATGGAAACTGAGGCCCGCAGATATCCAGTTATGCCCAGTGCCTGCTTCTCGCTGGCTTTGTTTGGTGTCTTTGCTCCTTAACACTTCTAGGAATCAGATCCTGAACTCATCTCATTTGAGGCTGCAGTGTGGTTTGGTTACAGGTTGTGCGGGAGGTTAGCCTGTGTGAAGCTCGTAGGACTGATTTGCCTGTTGCTGTTGCAGGTGGATGCCTCAATGGTGCCTTTCTGAATGCAGCATATCCAAATGCTGCTGGGCTCTTGATGGAAGGCTGAGAGTTGCAGTTGATGTTTGCTCTTGAGGAGTGCTGCAAACTTGCTCTGAGCTAATCCGAGCTGTCTGGCTTCCCTGTTCTGGGCTTAATCCTGCTTTCACTGAAGCTGGTGGGAGTTTAGCCATGTAGGGGACAGGATTGGGGCCACTGTGAGCCAAGCTGTTATGCAGTCTGCTCCTGGGATTCAGCAGCCTTTTTTCATTTTAGTTCCCATGTGGTTGGCTCCAAGTCTCCATCTCCCAGTACTGGCTCCTGGCACCCAGACCAGTGAGTGCTTCTAGCACACACACACAAATGGCACGGACCACTCACCTGAACTGGCAAGGGCACCCTACAGCCAGAGCTGGTCACTGCCCCCGCTCCATGCTCCAGTCACCAGTGAATGCAGCTGTTATGCCTGCTCCGTGGGGCCAGGGAAAGTAGGTCATGGCTTGGATGACACAGCAGGCTTTGCCCTACATAGGTAAATCATGCCTATTTATGGTGGCTGGCGTGACAGCAGGGTCAGGCATCTCCCAGAAATGCTTTGCACCCCTTTGTCCCACCTTGCATCGCAAAGGGGTGTTTCTTGTAGGCTGTGCCCGGTGCATGGCAGTGTCAGGCCATTGCAGGCTGAGTCCCAAGCAGCCCTGCTCCTGTCTCCCAGGTTCAGTAGTATAGGCCAGAGGATCAGTTGGGAGCAGCAGCATGTGAAGTAAAATAAACGTGGCTCGAGGTTTATGTTATATCCACATCACCTGTCAGCAAAGCCCAGCAGGCGGAGGAGGTGATCCTTTTCTAGCTAAAGATCAACTCCCGGGAAAGTGCTGTTGGTGTAAGGGGCTGGGAGTCTGAACTCCTGGACTCTATTTGTGGCTCTGCTATTTGTCCCCAGCACGACCTTGAGCAAATCACTCGAGAGAGACACCGAGGCCTCTAAGCCTCTTGATTCAGTATATACCCGAGGTCCCCGCTCATCTCCCAGCAGGTGCTCGCTGTTGGGATGTAAGGCTGGCGAAAGGTTACAGGACCTGTGCTTCCCTTCCTGAGTTAAAAGCTATCTTCTATCAACCTATCTAGATACTTGCACGCCCACTCCAGTATCAGAGCATCTTCCTGGAGTTTCAAATAGCAGCGGCAGTCGTGATCTCTGGCTATTCTTCCCAGCTTGTAGCTGAAATGGCTGGTTTAGTCTATGGGGTCTCCATTAAGAATGCAGGAAGAGCAAGGGCACACATCAACCTCATTTTCAGGCTGGTGGTGTCAGGCAGACTGCCTTTATATCCCAGTAAGAGATCCATGACTGCTTAGGCAGGTGGTTGTTCCCTGAAAATGCAGAAGAGCAGTGCTGGTTCCACACAATGGAGCGAGCTCATGGCTGGATCAAGGACAGGGATAGTTTTCCATTTTGTTGGTGTGGGTCTTTCATCAGGGCAGAGGAAAAGCTTTTCAAGAGCGTGACTATAAAATCACGCCATTCAGCAGTGAGACTGGCCCAGGGGACACATGAATTATTGGAAATGTCCCTTCGTTCAACCTTGGAGATGGACTAGATTGACGGTGCCCCTTTGACTTAAAGCAGAATTACTCAACGGGCTTAATTCATGCAGGACTCCCTCTGAAAATTACAGCCAGCTCTGGGCTGCTCACATGTTTGAATTTGGCAAGCACTGCATCTTAATCAACATCCATTAAAATTTCCATGACATCTTTGGGGAGGGGGAGGGGAAGAAGAACCTCCTTCTAGCTGAAGATACGCTGGCTTGCAAACTGTGTGTCCTACTGTTTGGGACAGAGGTTTGCAAAGCACCAGTTATGGTTAATTACTCCTAATTAATCCGCAACAGGACTGGGGGATAGTCCATCCAGAAAGGGGCTCCCCTTTCTTCAGCCTTTGCCATTGACTTCAGGGAAACTGGAATTCAGGCAGGGAAGTCTATATTAATCTCCAGCCGACTGAACAGCATGCAGGAGCCTCTAATGTATTCCTGATTAATCATTATTAGGAGGTTCATTATCCATGGCTCAGCATGAGAACAGATTGGGAGGGGCAAGAAGGTTCAAACAATTGAACCGCAACAGTTTTAGGAGCTGATATTAGATAGTTAGCACAGCTCTCCTTGCCAAAGCCAGCCAAAGCTTTCCCTTTTTAATGCTTGTTAAATATGGCACTAATTAAGCCTCCCTCCCTGCCCCACACGTACTCATTAATTCCCTTTATTTTGTATATTTCTTTCCCTTTTTTGTTGTCCGTGATGGCATGCTCCATAAATTGATTTTTCCATGCAGGCAGTTTTAATGGAACTCCCCATAAACCTGTCGGGAAGGAGCTGCGTTGGAGACCCTGTAACGGTCCCGTCGGTAAAACTGGGCAGGCATCCATTTTACCTCCAGAACCTTTATTAGCACATGTGTGCCTGGGGAAATAGTGGCTGCATGGTGGCATGGCGGTGCACGGGAGCACTGTAACTAGTGCTTGAAAATATGGCTTGGCAGGAATTGTACTGGGACTGTGAGACCAAGTACAGGCTTGAGGTTAGGACCGGGCTAGGACTCTGGAGGCAGGTTTAAATCTTGGCACTGCCACAGAATCATTGTGTGACCTTGGGCAAATCACTTAATCTATCTGTGAAATGAGTATAAATTCCCCTTTTTTCTTGGCTAATTAGATCCAGGGGTTGGGATACAAGTTCACTAAGGCTTTTAAGCTCTAATGTACCATTGATTTCAATGATAAATCAGATGCCTAAGAGTTACATTTCCCAATATCTTTGTGAATCTGGCCCTATCTGTTTCTTGTACAGTATCTACCGCGCTGGGGCCCTGATACTGGCTCTAAGATGCTATTATTAAACTAATAAAAGTATCGTCCTTATGTACGCTCTGTGGTGGAGAGAGCAGCCAATGCTGTGGAGGTCTGCACGGGGCACTCGGCAAGAGGGCTGTTGCCTGCTGTGTTTTGAAGTAGCCAGGGCATGGTACTGAGTATAGACATGGGCCCTTAAGACATTTCAAGTCACCATGCTACAAGATCCTAGCCCTAGTCTTCATCTTTACAGAGAGGGGTGCAGATTGTTAATGCACTGATGACTTGCTTCATTGATAATGTAGTATACAAATACTTAGCGGCTGTTACAGGCCAAAGTCCATCTCTTTTGTTTTTTACGGTGCAAATGCAAACTGGTTTGGAATTGCAGGCTGGCTTAAGAGTGCTGGGGCTGCCTTGACCAGCATGCTGTTGTCAGGCTGGTGAGAAGCACTGGCCCTGGACACCTTTTTCTATATAAAGAATCCCAAGGACGTCGCCAGAGGAGCATTTCAAATGAGGGATTTTGTCCAGGCTGAAAGATCAGTGTTTGCCTCTGCTCCCATATTGATTTGAAATTTTGAGTAATGTCTGTAGGTGGGAATCACTTTCTTGCTAATGATTTGGTTGTCCCAAACTCGCAAGCACCAGCATTATCACAGCACTGATGTTTCTGCCAGGTAAGAGGAGAAATAGAAAGGCCAGAAGGATTCAAGTGGGAAAACGCTTTCCCACCAGCAATGGAAAAGACCTGTGAAAACACAGGTATCCTGAACGGGCTGTGAAGCCTGTTTCAGCTCCTCAGAGGCAAATACTTGTGAATTTAAAGGGCCCATCTTCCCTCCAACCCAGATTCCTTTTAGAGACCCATTGCTTTCCACACTTCTTAACGCTAGCAATTGCTGCCATCTTAGTTAACCCACCACAGTAATGGGGGATATCTTTGCAATCCGTCTGTGACCCAGTCAGGGGGGCCAGCAAATTTGTTCCCATTTACTGTTTGATGGACCCCACGTGGGCAGATTGGTTGATGTGAGTTCCCATCTCATAATAACTGTACGAATCAGCAGCATTTGGTGACAGCCTCACCAGGGAGGTCAAGACCTGAATGAGCAATGGAGGCTGAGCTCCCTGGCTCCTCAAATCGAGCATCCCTTCAGCTGGAGTGATGCCCACAACCAAGGCAGCCAGCACCTCCATTGTCGCTGCTGTACCTGTCTGGTGGGGAGAGACTGCTGATTTCCAGGAACGGCTCCCTTGGCACCAGACACGGGCGGAGAGAAGATTTGTGGGCATTTCAGCGGCTTCCTTTTCCTGCGTGTTTCAGGACTGCTCTGGTGGTACGCTAGTAAGTGGCTAAGTTGCCCGGACATGGCTTTCAAGAACGTCTGTCTCATTCCTGGGTTTCGTAGGACTAGTTACACAGGTCGTGCCCTGCAGGAGCTTTCCTCTGGCAGGTCCTCACATGCTATAACCAATGCACTTGCATGAGTGGAAGTGTGTCAGTATGAATGCTCCAGGAAATGGATCCCAGGCCTTGGCTGAGGCCGCTTTATCAGTCAGACAGATGGGTGCAGTCCAGGAGAAAACGCCGTGCCTGTTAAGGGAGGTGGGAGCTCCTTGGAAGAGTGCAGCCCAGTTGGTTGGGAAATGGGAATGATCCCATGTGACTAACTGGATCTGTTATGCAGCTCAATGTTGAGCTCTCCCAGTCCCAGTGACTAGCTCATCAACAGGTTGGGGGTATTTTGCATAAAACAGCTATTCTGGTTTTCCCAAAGATCACTGTTCAGGGGTGACTGGCCAATGGCAGGTGAGAACGGTGTGGCAAAAAGCATCAAATAATCTAGCTCCAGGGCACCTGTTAGTAAGACTGTCCGTTGTATGTGGCTCAGGCTGCTGCAAGGAGAGGGAAAATCTGCATCTGAGCCCTAAAATCCAGACTCTGATCCGAACTTCAGCAAAGCTCATGAGAGTTCAGATTTGGAGCCTGCTCCCAAGTTTTGGCTCTAACCGCTTCCCTGCCAACGCCTCTTAGATGTGACAGGGTCTGTGGCTTTTCTCTCAAGGGCCACTTATCCATCAACACATTGGCGTGCCCCTAGTGCCATATAGGTCTGGACCTTTAAAACCTCTGCTACAAATAACACTGAGCATCTGCTTAAAGATCCTGCCACCCTGTAGTGGGAGAGGAAGGAGTCGAGGGTTTCTGGACTGTGCGTGGCTGATTTCAGCTCACTACCTCTCTTTTGCTTTCTTACTCATAAAGGAGCAGCCAGCCACATTCCAGAGGGCTTGAAATGCCCCTTTCTCTTTTAATTTTCATGGCCGTGCACAGGCTGTGGGCTGCTGGCTGTGCGCACGAAGTGCTTTCATCTCAGATCTCAGGAGGCACCTTCCTTCCAAGTCGTTTCCTCTCCAGGTCTCTGAGATGTCACGAGCTCCCTCTCCTCTCTCACCAACTGTCACTGTTCACAGCTCGCTGCTACCTGCCCATATGTCAAGCGCCGCTATCCAGGGACCTTCCCGCAATGCCTTGCTCCCGGTCTCATCAGACCTCTGCTGTTTTTTACACGTTCTGTAGCCGAATTCCAGCTGGAGGCAATAGGTGGAGGGCTGCCGCGGCTGTCACTGCAGCGGCTGCGTGCCCGAGCCCCCAGCCTTACAGGGGTGTGGACGGCGGGTCGAGACGCTGGTGTGCATCAGACCGAGAACGGAGCATCCAGATACCAGGGCTGGAGGAGGAGCACATGGGCAGGCTGCTCTGCTGGTTTTCTTTGCAGCTCTTTGCTTCAAACCTCTGTCCCTGGTTTTCAGGGGAGTTGACTGGTGATGGATAACGATGATTAGGAACAGAGGAAGGGACACAAGAAGTGGAGTGGGGAGTCATGGGGTGGAGGGAGGATGGAGCAGGAGGTGACGGACACTGAGGTAGTTTTGAGGAGCTGGAACAGGGTCCGGTTTCCTCTGGGGCGTCCATTGGGGAGTGAGTGACACCTAGGCCCCTCAAATACAGATCTGATCACAGACAAGAGGTGCCACCTTTGCTGGTTCCTGAGCAGGGCAAGCATGGGCAAAGGGCAGGGTGCATGGCTTGTTCACTGTGGCCGTGTGCCGCAGAGGCTGGCCTGGCTGGGAGCAGATCCTGCGTTCCTGCTGCTGCTGTGCACTGTCCATACAAACGAGGTGTGGAGGAGATGAAGGAGCAGTGAATGAGAGCTGCCAAAGGGCCTGTGCTCACTGCTGACGCCCCTAAGCCCGACCTCTGCTACTGCGCTCTCAGAGGTGCCAAACTCCCCTGAGCGTGTCTCTAGGACTTCCAGGACAGAGGCTAAACCACACTGCTTTGTGTTGCTATAAGTGAAGCCACTCTGTGGTTGTATCCCGTGCCGCGTGGAAGAATTGTTTGGCCTGGGAGCACAGTGGGGATTGTGGGTTGGTGCTGGAGGACTGGTAGCACTGGAGTGATTTAGCATGTATATTCAGTATTCAGTGCCCCATGGAAGGGTTACTAGGCCGAGTAAAAGAAGAATCTGGGTTGCATTTCTCACTCCAAGCTGGGCCAGAAAGCACTGTCATGCTTGGGTAGGAGGGGTTTGCATTAGCAGGAGAGGTAAGGGTCAGCATCTTAGTAAGGACCCAGGTGAACTCTGCAGCAAAAACACATGCCAAGACACCTGCTACTATCACATGTAGGAGCAGTGTCCTCGTCTAGTGAGACTTCTTTGACTACCCTTGGCTGCTCTAGCTGGTCTGAGCTCCACCCCTGACTCCTATTTCCACACCTGCAGCCACCTGGTGCTTGTATAACCAGGTTCTTTTGCACAGTTTGAGCTGATTTTTCCATCACGCTAACAATCGGTTGTGTGCTGGGCAGCCTGAAGCTGCATGGGGGGAACATAAACACATAGGGCACCCGGGCAGCTGAGAGTATGGATTTATGGGGTCATCTGCTCTGAGGTCAGTTTTGAGGGGGGTAGGGGCATCTTGATTGCTCCCTGTACTGTGTTTCAGCCAAAACAGTACTCCTTCCTGCTGGAGAGAAGTGCTAGTGTAAGGTGAGGTGGACTTGGCTCCTCAGGGAGCTGACTGGCCTCACTACTTGCCCAACAAGATGTGTCAAAGATCCCCCCCGCCTGCCCCGGGACAAAAATGGAATTCAGTTTATTACTGGGCCCCTTTACCAGCATTATCAACAAAAGGGTCCAGACAAAAATAGGGCACTTGTCCCCCTGACTTGGGGCTGACATTACTAATTCATGCCAGGTAGGTGGCCATCTCTGCCCAGACAGCACTGCTGGGCTGGATTGGCACTGAATTTACAGCTTGGTTGCAGAAAGAGAAGATGCAGCCCTGTGCCATGGGGATACAGTGATGCTGAACAGCAACCTGGGCCTAAGCATGGACTGTATTCGAGCTGGTGTAAGCATGTCGCCAGCCTCAAGCGCTTGACCGTCACAAGTCAAGCCTCGCACATGAAGAAGGTTTAATAGCTTTTTTTTCCTTTGCTTCTTGATCTAAGAGCCTGTAGGTCCTGGTTTTCACAAGCTGTGAGGGCAAGAAAACCATGGCTTTCCCTGAAGTAAAGGAGCTTTTCTATGTGACTCCTGGACTCCAGGAGCTCGAAGAAAAGCGTCAGTCCCCAAACTGAAAATTAGCAGCACTCGGTAGCAAGTCCAAATTCCTCGACTCAGCTATGGCTATACCTGATTACAGCAAATCTGAGCATTTTGGGCTCTTTAACTCTGATCTAGCACCTGCCATGTGAAGGCCTGCAAGCTGTTCACACAGATTAACTCCTCTGTGACAGGTCAGCATCATTTCCTCCTATTTAAAATAAGGAGACAGAGGCACAAAGTGAATGAGTGATAGACGCTCTGGGACACAGCTAATGGTCAACTTTTCCACTCCCAGCCCTGTACATAAGCAGCCCCACTTGTTCTCCACCGCCCCGTTAGCCGTTGACCTTCCTTTCTTCCACATTGTCACCCAGAACTGTTAACAAGGTCCCTCCGCTGCATTTAGACACAACAAGTGGCACATGTTCAGCAGGAAGAAACTTCCCAAATCTCCCAGCGGCTGGAGTAGCCCTTTGGTAACAGTTCGGTGACTGGATGAGAATTTGGCAGTCCCACCAAGCTCAGGTGTCAACAGGGAGTGCTCATGTCTGCAGCCTCTCAAACCAGTGTGCACGTGTGGGAGGGAGAGGGTGCCTAAGCCAGGAAAGGCGTTCCTCTGGTTCAGAGCCTGGCACGCAGAAGCATAATAGCCCATGCTTCAGGAGCGAGCCAACCTGCAGCAAACCACTTTCACTGTGTCAGGTTGCCAGGGGCCACTTAGCTGGGAAGGCTGGAGAGGTGACTGCTGGCCTGAAAGCATGTTAATTGTCGCAAGAAGAGATTGTGGGTTTTGGTACCATTTCATTTTCTGGGATCAGTTTAATTACAGTCATTTAAAAGCAATCGGAAGGTGGCAAGAGGAATATTGAAACTTTAATAGCTGGGAACTGATTGCCCATTTGATTGGGGCAGGGGTGGAATGAGAAAGCCAAGGCTATTTTCTTTTCCCTCTGTATCAAAGAATCCAGCTAACTAGCAGGGTTATTTTTTTTTTTTTAATTTTATTGTATTTTAAATGAAGGATACAGGGCCAAATCCTTCCCTGCTGTAAATCAGCCTTGTTTCTCCTCATTTCAGTGGAGCTAGCCTGATTTACACCATCTAAGAGCTGTACTTTTGAGGGTAAAATGTATTTTGGATGGAGGATGAACCAAAGGTGCATTCTGATGCCTGGAGTCCTATTAGGTGCAGCCTAATAGGGGCCTTAGGGATGAAATACAAAGACAGATATCTGTCTTTTATATATTGCGTGGGCCCAGGAAGCCATTAAGGAAAGAGCAGGACAAGGAGGAGCCTCTCTAGTCTTGGGGACGGAGAACAATATAGCTAGGCTCTTCCCTTGATACAGGGCTGCAAAGAGACTGTTCTGTTTCCAGCAGGGCTGGTTCTGAAGTAACTTCCTATAATCGCTTCAAAAGGAAAGCTATGAAAGAGAAGCGACTGAAAAGCAGCTTGCAAAGCCCGGACATATAATGGAGACCTGGCTTTAAGTGGGTGCAGGCAACATGGTTCAATCTGCGGCCATCCAGTAGCATTTCAATCTACTTATAACTGGTCCCCATCACTAAAGGATCTAAGCACCCAGCAGTTGTTAATGGATGTTAGCCTCTCAGCGCAACCCTGGTTCATAGGCAAGTGCAGTTTAAATGATTTCCTGAAAGTTAGGCAGTGAGGCTGTGGCAGAGCTGAGCACCACCTCCAGATCTTTGGAGATGCAGTGGATTAGTCACAGGCCATCCAGCCACTCAACAGTGGGGAGTAGGTGCCTATTAGATGACCAGCTACTAGCCAAGCTATCACCATGCTGTCTATGCATACAAACTGGGGTTTGAGCCAGCTGTGCTACTGGTTGGTTATAGCTTGGCCAGGCTTTGGTGATGCTTTGGTTCATGCTTGCCTGGAGCTGTCAGTGACCCAGATATCTGGGAAGGGGTTTTGCTTGGTTCATGTGAGTATTTAAAATGCACTGTTGGAAGAAATGACCTTTTTCTCTTCTCATCTTGGGATGGCATGAGGGGGATTTCTGGGCTCTAAGTCAGCATGTTTTAGATGAGGAAGAAGAGGAATCACATGGCTGGAAAGCAGAAGAGTTAGCAAGCTAGGACCTCGCTCTGTCACTCTCAGTTGGCCGAGGGTGGCATCCCAGGGCTGGGAGTGCTTTATAGACCTCTATTCACTGTTGATTTAGCTAAAGCTTTTACTCAGTGTTACCCCTAACCCCCATCTCATCCACGCACTAACTCTTCTCACCTGAGTGCAGTGATGTTCTTACCCAAGTTCACTGGCCCTCCCTGGCATAAAGGCTAAATAAAACCTGAGAGCTGCTTATAGTCATAGTGGTCATCTAACCACTGGACAGCCTGGGTAGAGACTAACCCTGTGAGATGCCTCCACTGTGTTCCTACAATTCCTCCTTTTTGCTCAGAAAGGACAGACCAGTTTCCCCACAAGAATGCTACGGTAGCTCAGCTTAATGCCGTGTGAGCATCTATATAATATGGCCCCAGAAGAGCCCATGACACGTTGTCAGGTGGAGGACTCTGCACCCTTAGTTAAGTATGGCTTCATAGTGGGGCTGCTCACACCCGAGTGCCAGTCACTCTGCAGGGAAAGCGCAGACCTCCTGTTGGTTCACGCTCCAGAACTCTTTAAGTGGCTCAGAGGTGCTGGTTTTGTGGATGCTTCTTGGTGGCCTGTAGAAGACATCATGGTCAAATTGATAGCATGCAAGATGGGCTACAAGGAAGGAGGCCTGGGCTCTATTTTTAGGCTAACACTTAACCAAGTTTGTGCTTACGTTTCCCCATCGATAATGTAAACCTTTCCTTCCTTTTGTAGAGAGCTCCAAGATCTGAACTAAAGATGCTAAGCAGAGAATCTTAGGACTACAGAGCTTGAAGGACTCTCAAGAGTTTTAGCCTCCTGCTTTAAGGCAGATCAGGTAGCCCTAGACCGGTGTTTCCCAACTTTTTCCAGCCCAAGGCACACTTGCATTAATACATTTTTTCCGCAGCGCACCTGTTAAAGGCACTTCCCATCCTCAGACCTATTGTAGCTCATGGCCATGGGAAAATTCTGAGGCACACCTGTTCATTTCGACAGCACACTTTTGTGCCGTGGCACGCTCGTTGGGAAACGCTGCCCTAGACAGTTCCTGATGGGTCTCTGTCTAGCCTGTTCTGGAAGACCTCCGATGCAGGGATTTTACAACATCCCGAGATAGCCGCTGCCAATAATTGCCTCCCAGCAGCAAGCTTTTTCCTAATATGTAAGCTAAATCTTCTGTACTGCCAACCATGCTCTTGTTCTCCTACCAGTGACCACAAAGAACAATGGATCACCATCTTCTTTACTGCAGCCTGCTGATACGAGGTATAGGATGATGATGGAAAGAATCATTTTGAGGTTGTGGGCTTAACATGCTGACCTCAGCTGCTGATTGTCACCCATTTATCTTCCAAATAACAAGTGTTTTTGGTCTGTTGTTTTAACAAACCACTTGCGTTTGCTGCAAGAAAACGACCAGGTAAATACTATAGCCGATGTCCAACAGGTAAGGCAGAGAGCTGCGCACGCATGGTCCTTCTGCTTCGGACACCTCCGCTGAGTGTGCCATGGAGGACCAAACAGGTTGTTTTCCTCTGGGAGACAGAGCTCCATGTGGGTTGCTCTGAGCATGCAGGAGCCTGGATTTTTTGGCAACCGCTGGCTTTCTTGTGCACTAAGGCAGAAGAACGGCTGTCAGTGGAAAGTAACTCTGAAAAACCAGAAGGTACAGTCATCTTCAGCACATCAGGGTTTTGTTCTGAATGGCCTAATAGGCTTGACTGAACTTCTGAAGTGTGAATTGCTGCTACTATTGTACTTTTCCCATTTTAGCTGCAGGGGTGGTATATGCAGTTTAGGGGACAGTGGCTTGACAGCATAATAATGGTCTCAGATGAATTTTTCAGGCTTCCTAACTGAACTAGGGTGAAAGCTATGGTGGCTCTAATTTCTCACATTCCCAAGTAGCATTGGAGTGACACTGGTTTCCCAGTCCTCGCAGGAATCCTTCTTTCCGAATTTTTTCACAAGCAATTTAGCATCCTTCTTTGGAGGAATATTGGAAACCCGTCTATCGGAAACAAAATGAGTGATCATCATGTCCGAGCCTGAACCATGAACAGCTCTGATGACTATGGGATCCCCAAGCATATACATAAATCACTCCCCACTCTGGTGCATTGCAGGTGCCTCTGGGGTGAGATGTGGCTGCTCATTAACAGCACGCAATGCCCCCACACACCAGGGTGGGACAGCTAGGGGAAAAGCTGTTGGAGGAATTTTACACTAAGAAAAGAATAGGTAAAATGCCTAGGACAGCAGGTTCTGGTGCACAACTGGGGCAGCCATGTGCTACTTCCATAGAGGTGATTAATAATACCGTGCCTGGACTGTAGGGTTTCATTTTGCCTGGAAAGAGTGGAGGGAAAGTACAAGGAAAATGTTCCCTTTAGAGCCTTGTCTGCTCTAACTGGCATCTCTCCCTTTTCTTTTCCTAGCACTCAGCGTTAGAGAGTCTGTTACACCTCACCTCGCCCACACCACTCTGCTCAGTGCAGAATTGATCTGTATGGACTGATTCCCAGGGCTCTGCACAGGGAAGTTTGAAGTGTGCCATGTGACAGAGTTGTCCCCCCCACCCCTTCTTTCCTGGAGTAACATGACCTACTATAAGCAATGATGCAAATGGCCATTACTTTGATACCATTAAGGAGAGAATCTGGGACACCTTAGAGAAAGACAGTGCTACTGCTGGAAGCACAGCAGAGTGGCATATCCTTTGTAGGCTAGGCACAGATGGGGACCTGCAACACACACTGAACAATCAATACTTGACTCTTGAGAATCCATCTGCTTCTTGTTGGAGGGCCCATGAGCAGAGCTAGAGCTAACTGTGTATTGCCACATAATTCATGCGTTGCCCTGGTTCTCTGAAGGGGTGGAATGGCCTGGATTATCTTAACACTGATCACTCGGTCCTTGCTTGTTCAAGATTTCCCTCTTTAGAGCTCCCTGGTCTCTAGCTCCTAAGGGAGATGCTTTCAACTTTCCTCTCTTTTCTTAATTAATGGAAACCATCCAGGTGTTTAATAATAGCTGAGGTGGCCTGTATTTTTCACAGTCTGCAATGTAATTACAAAGGTGGAGTCTAGAGGCCTCATTTGCTCTTGCAATAACCCCTTTGTGGCTGTAATTAGGGAAACGGGTTTTTTTAATAAAGGTGGGCAAACGTGGAAACAAATGGAATTAAGACATGAGACCCTGCATCAGTTTTGCGACCAAGACTCTCCACGCACTGGTTTTGTCGAATGCTATGGGCAGGAAATTATCCAACTCTTCCACGTCATGACTCCTGCTCCCTTGCCTCCATGAAGATGGGACCCAGTCAGAGCCATCTTGCTACTCTACCCCGGGAAGGTAAGCGAAGGAAGGTCCCTTTAAATGAGCTTGTAAGAAGACTCAGGACATATTTACATTGCCTCCAAACCTTACTAGGGAGATCCATGGCATCCTAGGATAAGAACAGACACAGGAGACCTGCTTTTGTGCTTTGAGGGATGAGAACAAGTCCACATGCACATGCGAGTGTGCGCACGTATAGGCATGTACCTTCTCCCATAGTTGAGTTATTGCATCATCACCAATTTTGTATATGGGCAAGGTGTTGAACCATTGTGTGTGTGTGGGGGTAGGGGTAGAGTTATTGCACAAAGAGCACTATTGAGCCATAAGATCTCAGTCCCTTTGTTTTCAGAGACATTTATGTCTTCAGGCTTCACCCTTCCCCCAAACCTCTCCCTAATACCAGTTCACCGTCTCCATCGTGTCCTTACTCCCAGTCCCAGGGGTTCTGCAAGAGCCTTTCTGTTCCTTGCAGCTCTCACATGCTGAAGGGTCGGGTGAACCTCTGCGCTCCCCCTTCCTCGCTGGCCTTCTGCCTGTAGCATTACCTACCACTGGTCATCTTTTCAGCCATCATACTGGTTCTTTCGCCTGCCTCGGACTACAAGAGAAGCACATTGACCTACTTCCTGCATTTCAGTCCTGCTCCTAGCCAGATGAGGTGCTCTTCCAAGCCTTTTCTGATGTTCATCCCCACATCATCAACTGAGGGGCTGAAAACTAGTCATTGGTAAGGGCTAAACCCAGCTCCCTTTGTGAGCCACCCGAGTCTGAGACCCTCTCTTTGAAGCAACTGGTATGAGCACCATCAGGGAGAGGGTACCCGGTCAGGTGGCCCCTCTTTTAAAATAATATAAGGATTCCTGCGCTAAGGAACCACTGCAAACTCCAGCCAGGGTGTCCAAATCACGGTTGTGAACCACAAGCTGACCGAAGTCAGTGGAAACGACTCCCATTGCCCTCAAAACCCTTTGGATTAGGTTAGTTTGAGCATGGGTGCTATAGACCCAGATTTGCCTATAGGAAATAGCTGGAAATGGGAAGTAAGGAAATCCCCCCCCCTACTTGTTCTAAAATCATGAACTTCAGGCTGGAAGGGTCCTTCTTTAGCGGCAAATCCTCTCACCCACAGTCTAAGCTTCCACCTACCTGCTTGGCCTGGTCTTAGCTGCCAGCCTGCTTCTGCATGCGTGGATGAAGGAAATGATGCTCTGGCTGTTTGCTGAAAGTGAGATTAAGCTGCAGCTGTAATTCCCCTTAATCCTTCCAGGCACAGCTCCGGCTGTAAATTGGAAAATACCAGCCTCTTCTACCTAGGTGTTAGTGTGTTGTCAGCCAGGCAGGAGGTTAAATGCTTGAGGCCCAGCTCCAAGAAGCTACAGAGACACTGGGATCAATAGTAATTTAGTGGGGGAAGGGACAACGCATGAATGGGTCATGGGAGGCATTCTTTTAAGAGTGATATTAAGTCTGCAGAAACAGGAGGAGGTCAATGGGCACAGTGGGGCATCAGAGGAAAAATGAACGTTCAAGTGTCCTGGCAACTGTAATTAAAGGCCAGGGCCTTCTCACTGACAGCAGCAGCTTTTATGTACAGATGTGGGCATCTCCTGCTATAACTGTTGAATGCCCTACTACCCCCAAGGTCATAATGCATGGTGAGTATTTCTTATCTGCAGGAAGGGTGATGGTGCAGGTAAGACATTGGTCTAGGAGCCAGATACTCCTGGGTCCAGTTTCTGGCTTTGCAGCTTGCAGTGTGAGCTTGGGCAAATCACTTAAGGGCCTCCTGGAGGTACACAGCTCACGTGGTGTCTACAGGTATTTCCCCCCCAACTCCAGTGCATCACCCCAGTCGTGTCCTGAGGCTGGTGAATTGATGGCATGGGGGAGTCTTATGTCTAATTTCAGTAATAAAAGTTAGGCCAGTGCCGAGGGCTTTGGAGAAATTCCATCCCGACTGTCACAGCGACACACTCAAGACAAGTGAGTGTTAACCTTGGGATACAGCTTTGTTGAATGCAGCGCAGAGGACTAGAGTAACGTCTTTTTAATAGTTGGTGAGCCCTCTAGTGATGCTCCCAGGGTCCTGAAGTCAGCTGGAGCAGCAGCCTCTGTGCAGCTTGCCCTGGAACATCCTTGTATATGCAGGGAACAGGGTTATTTGGGACTCAGCTGTGTTTCCACATATTACTTTTGCTCTGGGAAAAAAGCAAAGGACACAACACAGAAAGAGCTGGGATGACTTTGTAGCCAACCGATCACAGGGTGAGAGGGAGGTGTCACTTGGGTTTGCTTTGTACTGTTCCCATTCTTATAGTTTCATAGTTTCATAGTAGCTAGAGTCGGAAGGGACCTAGGAAGATCATCTAGTCCGACCCCCTGCCTTGGCAGGAAAGAGCACCGGGGTCAGATGACCCCGGCAAGGTGCTCATCTAACTTCCTTTTAAAAATC